>NC_056725.1:54617602-55217602 GCF_019279795.1 Protopterus annectens
ACATGAACATGGCTTCTTCATATGCAGTTTACTCAAGCTGCTTTGCATTCTTGATCAGAAGCCCTCTTTATTGGTTAGAAAGACATGATTAGTCTATTGCTGATCTCACAGACCATCACAGTGATCTGGCTTCACCACAAGAACCAAGCACTGTGAGACAGCAGTAGTATCTACTGCAGCACTATGCCACCTTAGTAGGTCATTGCCTTTCCTATGTTCTTTTACAAGATGCCTGTAGTGATGCATACATTCAAGTCACTATACCACAGTATGCACATATTCAAGTCACTACACAACAGTACGCACACACTCAGGTCCCTACACCACAGTACGCACACATTCAGATCACTACACCACAGTATACACACATTCAACTCCTTACACTACAGTATGCAAACACTCAAGTCACTACACCACAGTATGCACACACTAAAGTCACAACACCACAGTACGCACACACTCAAGTCCCTACACCACAGTATGTGCACACTCAAGTCACTACATCACACTACACATACACACTCAAGTCACTACACCACATTCTATACACACACACACACACACACACACACACACACACACACACACACGCACACACACACACACTCAAGTCACTACACCATACTAAACACACACTCAAGTCACTACACCACAGTACACTCAAGTCACTACACCACAGTATGCATGCACACTAGTCACTACACCACAGTATGCACACATACCAGTTACTACCCCACAGTACATACACAACTCAAGTCACTACACCACAGGAAAAATGTGATTCTATCATAGTCCATATGGGCTTTAATGATGTCAGACATGTTTCCCTGGTCTATATGAAGAGAGACATTGTTGATCTGTCTGAATATGTATCTCAGGCAGGTATGTGCCGTGCACCGAGCAGCATTCTGCCTTCACCAATGGGGATGCACAGTATGAGAAAAAATGATTTACTTCAGTAATTGGATTAGTTTCTGCTGTTTTTCCAAGGGGATTCAATATTTGTCAGCACTGGAGGACATGGTTAAAAAAACATGTTGCTTTGCAAAGAATGGTTCTGTATCTGTCTTCCCTAGGCTTCTGAATATTGTCTAAAACTTTATCCATCCCTTAGAACGTTGTGTAGGCAATGCCAAATTGACAAACCTATTGACATAGAAAATAAAAAGCAAAGACATTTAAAGGTGTTTCTGCTCAATGCTAGGAGCCTAAATAAGAAACTCCATACCCTACAAGCTGCCCTTACTCTGGAGAATACAGACATCTGTGCAGTTACTGATACATGGTTTAAATCTGTAGAAAGTACTCCAGCAGTGCAATGCTTCAGTGCCTTCCACAATTTAGACCATAAGCTGTGCAGACAGAGATAAAAGTTGGAGGAGTCTTAATCTGTATTAGCAACAAGCATAACTCTAGGTTGGTTAAACAGGATGATGCCCTGGAATTTATCCATTTCCAAATCACCATAGACAAAGTCACATACCATAATCCAGCAAGCTATAGGTCACCCTCTATGTCTCTAGAATACCATACTTCATACCTAGACCTTCTGGAGACACTCATTAAACCAAATGCCCTATTCACATGAGATTTTACATACCCCTCTATAGACTTGTAAATATAAACTGCCACATATTCACAGGCACAGTGATTCCTGGACTTTATTAACACAAATACCCTTGACCAGATAGTGTGCACACCCACCAGAGGTTCAAACATACTGGACCTGGTACTTGCCAATATGAGAAAGCACTGCATCCCCACAGTGTTATGTCCTCACTAGTGTGGTCTTGCCATAAAACTGTATCCTTCAAAATAAAAATCAGCTTGGTAACCCCAGCAAACCCTGTAACAGGAACTATCCAAAAGCCAAACTACATCCAATTAAATGATAGTCTGTCAAAATCCAATGCCTCTCCTAAGCCTGAGTTCACAGCAACCAATGTGGAATTGTTCACAGAGAACATGTACAACCATGCAAATGACTGTATAGAGGCTGTTGTACCTACTAGAAGTAAGCCCAAGACAAACTCTAAAAACAAACCACACTGGTAGAATCCTAACCTTAAGAAAATTCATGGCTAAAGTCAGGAGGAACAACTCCCATAGTGATAAGAGCCTGGCTAAAGTCAGGAAGAACAACTTCCATAGTGACAGGAGCTCTCTAATGTAATTAAACTAAATGGGAAACTAAAAGGGTAATTAAGTACAGCAAGGCCAATTACAAGGTAAAGATATCCTTACAGGCTAAAGACAACCACAAGGCCTGCTACAGCTATGTCAAAAACCTCAAAGGCAACAGACATCTGTGTGCAGACCTGGTGGTCAGTGGTGCCACCTTCAATGAACAGCGCGACATAGCAAATTTTCTGGCTGTCAGATTCATCACAACCCCCCCCCCCCCGACTTCCCCCACCTTCCCCAGTGAAATACCTGCTAGCATAATCTCCACAACGATTAACAGGGAGCAGGATCTGGAGACACTCACAAATGCAAAAATACAGCCTCAGTGGCTGCCAACAATATCCCAGGATGCCTCCTAAATAGCTTGAAACATGACTTATCAGAACCACTTGAGTCACTTTTCAGCTAGCCTCAAAACAGGCTTTGTACCATGAGAATGGAAGATTGCAATGGTCATCCCACTTCACAAGGATAGACCATCAACCAACCCTGGAAACTAGAGACCTACTGGTCTCACTAGTTTAATATGCAAAGCCATGGAATGAATTATCATGGAAATTATCAACTAAGACATAGGCAACCTTCAGACACTGGACCAAACCCAGTTTGGCTTTGTCAAGGGAAAGTCATGCCTACTAAACCTGGTGGCCTTCTTTGAGAAGGTCACCAAGGCAATGGATCAGGGGAAAATGGTGCATACAGCCTACTCGGACCTGGCTAAGGTGTTCGATACAATACTCCAATCAGGTGTAGTTGACAAACTCATCAAACAGGGCACAGACCCTGACATAACTGACTAGATTGCTAGCTGGCTCACAGACAGGACCCAGGAAGTAAAGATTGGTGATACCCTCCAATAAGTGACCATTCACCACCAGGGTACCTCAGGACTCTGTGTTGGGACAGCTCCCATTTGGCATCTACTTCTCAGAGGTAAAGATAATGTCAAGGGTCTTTGACAGATCAAGTTCGCAGATGACTGCCAATTAGGAGCTTTCATGGATTTTTCCCATGACACAAATATCTTACAAGAGGCTCTTACACAGGCAAATGACTGGTGTAAGTGACGGATTAAAACTCAATGCCATGAAATGCATGATAGTCCCTTTTGGGAAAACTGCTACCCAGGCTAATTACTCCATCGATAAGACACCCCTAAGAGTTATCCCAGTTGTGAGGGACCTAGGAACATATGTAGATAGTAACCTGGCTGCTGACCAACAAGTGGTTACGGCAGTAAGAAAATAATTCTGTGCTTCCCGACTTATAAGTCACGGCATAGCATCCAGGTTCAAGGAAGTGCACCTTTAGTCGGCCCTTATCAGATTCATCATTGAGTGGCCAGACATATGTAACAGCTGGAATGCCTACAAAGGTTCCTTAAAAGGGCAATCCAGGATATAAGCACATTACCCCATATGATTCACTTTAATGCCCTAGCTCTATACTCTTTCTCCTACAGGTTACTAATATGTGAACTATACCTGGCATTCAAGGCATCCTTGGATCCAGCTCTGAAAGGCCTTTTACACATCTACAAAACAAACAGCATCAGAACTACTAGATCCAAGGATTTAAGTTTTGCTTCTGACATAATAAGACATGTTGGTGAGACAGATATGTTTCTCACAGGATCCCCCCATGCTCTGGAACAGGCTTCCATCCATATGAGGCAGAGTCCATCCCTGACATGTGACCCATTTTGATCATATTTATAAGACATTTGAGATTTTCCTTTGAAAAATAGGTAAGAAGGGGGAACACTATTCTAGTTGTTTTTGCAAAACATGTTCACCTGGTGTAGCTGTACCTTGAAGGGTAAGGAAGACAGAGATTTTTTACAGCCATGTAGAGCTGATTTAATTTCTCTTTTGGGTTATTGATGTGAACAGACATAGATGAAGTGGGATGGATAGTTAGGGCTAGTTATTTAAAGGAGGATCATTTTTCATTGGTTTTGCAGTATAAAAATAAGAGCCAAAGTGGAAGGTATGTACAATCAATGTATGTTAGGCTGAGCACCAAAGAACATTAATTTAGTTTTTTTATCATTTGGTATAAGCTGCTTATGCTGTAGTCGGATAGACAGCTTATCAAGTTTGTTCAATGCTATTGTTTGTTGAGGGGCTGATTTAAACATTACATGTTTGTGGGCAAAGGGATTAGGTTAGATAGTTTGAGATCAAGTGTAAGGTGGTTAATAGAAAAGTTAAACACAAAGAGGACAAAGAGTAATATTGCAGGTTTTAGAAGGTGCATACAAAAAACAGATGCACGTAGGACCCTGCACGGCAAAACAATGATGAATCCAAATAAACGAAGCCAGCAAGTGTTGGTGAATGGAAAGTCCAAATATTTTATTCAGACATAAGGGACAAATCCCCCATGAATCATATAATCAGACCGGTTTCGGCTCAACAGAGCCTTCTTCAGTGAAAATCAGATAGTAAATGCAATAACAAGCCCAGTCTATATATATATATATATATATATAGAACTGGAAAATCACATGAGGACCAATCAGAATACATAATAAATAATTCAAAATTGGTCATTAAGACCAGGTGGGAACAAAGCCCCAAGTTTGATAATCCATTTCCTCTCCTTAGAAGTAAGTGTCTCATGCCAATTGAGCTTATCTTTACATATGCCCTTGATACAATCAATAGTAACAAACTTAAAAGAAGCTGATGCATGTTTCAAACTGTGTTTATATAATGCATTATTAGGGCGTTTGTTCTTAATATCACTCAGATGTTCACAAATTCTGAGACGAAAAGCTCTAGAGGTCTGGCCTACATAAAAAGCAGAACAAGTGCAGGTCACCAAATAGATGACCCACTCAGTACTGCAATTAGCCCAAAATTTGATATCAAAAACCTCAGAAGTATTTTTACTACTGAATTCCCGGGTATATGTAACCCGAGTGCAAAATGAACAATGACCACATGGGATGCATCCTAACACTGGTCCACCTATAAGAGATAATTGAGTGGGAACTGTAGATTCAGGCTCTGTTGAGCCAAAACCGGTCTGATTATATGATTCATTGGGGATTTGTCCCTTATGTCTGAATAAAATATTTGGACTTTGCATTCACCAACACTTGCTGGCTTCGTTTATTTAGGTTTTAGAAGGTGACAAGCCATTGTTAGATCTAACCTCAAAAGATCTATCAAAAAGATAACTTGAAAACCAGTTTATTGTTAAGGAACTAAAACTGGGGAAGGCAAGTGATACTGGTTTACTATACCTAGCTCCCCATCTACATCATTACAGAGATTTTACTTCAGCACCCCTCTCTTTTTCAAGAAATGACTGAATGAATAAATGAATACATATATACATACATAAATATATAACAACAAGAACTCACTCATATTCTGAAATGCTACTTGGGTCGAATACATATAGTAAAATATTACTAGACAAGGAACAGCATCAGTTTCTGCTATTCATTTCTGCAGTGCACAGAGTACTGTCAAACAGCGCTCGTGTTAAGGCGCTGGTTGCTAGATAGAATGCAAAACAAAGTGCACACTATATCCTATGCAACTATATAACAGGGAAAATGTGAACTGTAAGGAAAGAGACCACACAAAGTGCTTGGGTAGGAGTTATCAAGCAGAAAGCCTAAAGTACATATGTGGGTATATCTGTATCATGTACCAGTGTGCAAAATTAGAGCAATATGCAGTCAAGTATGACAAAAGTAAGTAGCACAGTTCAGAAGGTTTCTGAGCTCAGTTTTTCAACTCATTTATGCATCTCATTTGGGCTTTATATTCCACGAGAAATATTACAGAATTTATTTATTTATTTATTTGCATTTTGTTTACCAGGATGGTCCAGCTGGGCCAGAAGTGCCCATTTTCAATGAAGTCCTGGGGAGAAAAGCTCCACATATAAAGACATTTCACCTATAATACAGAATTTACATTAAAAAAGACATTTAGTACATATTATTGGCAGCTTATACAATTGGTGAAAAAAACAGTATATAAATAGTCATTCTCAAATCAAAGATATTATACAAACAATACAGAGTATATACATGACAGCATTCCATATGAGTAGTTTTCAGCTAGCAAAATGTAAATATAGGACACTTCATGCAGTGGGTGCAAAGCAGATAAAGGAATTAGTTAGAGACTAGGTACTTAAACTTTTCACACGTCTAGGAGGTGTAATAGCTGAGCGATAGGCTATATTAGTCCTGTTGTGGAAATCAGCAAAATCGGTAGATGCTGTTGCAGATATAAGTGGTGGTATGATATTCAGGTAGGCTGTGAAAGTACCTGAATGTCTCGCCTGGTTCAATGGTAGGTCTGTAAGGGTTAGGAAGAGAAGGAAGCAGACAGGAGGAATCAATGGTAGGACAATGAGGGTTAGTAGAAGAGGGAACTGGACAGGATGGAGAGGTGGAGTAAGTAAAAAGACAGGTGGATGTGAAAGGAGGATGCAGAGTAGTAGTGTGGGGTGAGAATAGTTGTGATGGTTCAAGTTAGGTTATATGAGATGTGGTGTTAGCACATGTGCACAGCCAAGATGAAGAGAGGTGTTGTTTCAGAGATGTCTTGAAGAGGGCTACTGAGTGGCTGGATCTAAGTGTTGGGGGAGGGAGTTCCAAAGTTTTGCGATGGTAAAGGAGTAAAGCATCTGGCCAGCCGAAAGTTTGGGTTTTTCTACATTTACGAGCAGTTGGTTGTTGGATCGGAGTGGTCTTTTAGGATGGTATAAAGTAAGTATAGAAGATAGAGCGGGGCACATGGATGGATTATGAATGAGTCTGTGAGTTGTAGTTAGTTGGATAAAGGTGAGATACTTGGGGAGTTCAAGCCATTTTAGGTTGTGTAATGATAAGCAGTGGTGGGATGAGTAGGAGGCATTAGTTACAAACTTAGCAATTTTGTTGTAGCATGAGTCTAGTTTGGACTTTAGAGAGGACTGAATGTTGGTGAGGAGTGGGGCACCGTATAAAAGAGAGAGTAATAGAAAAGAAGAGGCAAGGGAAAGTCGGGTTGATGCACTGAGTAGATGTTTGTGTCAGTAGAGAGCACCAAGCTTTTGATGTGTCTTTTTGACAATGGACTGGATGTGCTGGTTGAATGTTAGGTTTTTGTCTGTGATGACACCTTGGAGTTTTATGCTAGGTACAATGTTGATGGTGGTACCATTTAGGGATTGAATGATGAAGTTCTCTTTTTGTAAGGGCGTGGACATTTTGGGGGCAAAGATTACTAGTTTGGTTTTGTCTGGGTTCAGGGCAAGATGATTATTAGACATCCAAATTTCGGTGTAGGTGAGGGCTTTTTGGGTGAGTTGGTGTAGTTCTGAGGAGTTGTTTGCAGTGTAGATGATAGTGGGGTCATCTGCATACTGGATGGCTGAGCCTTGAGAAAGTGTGGTATGGTTTGGAAGTTATCGATAAATATGCTAAATAGATGTGGGCCTAAAATGGAGTCTTGAGGAACACCAGTGGTGGTATTTAGGAAAGGGGAGGAAGACTTCTGCCATTTAGTTGATTTTTGCCTGTTAGGGAGGTAATTAGTGAACCAGTTTAGAGTTTGAAGTGAGGTACCTATGTTAGAGAGTTTTGTTAGAAGAAGAGAGTGGGATATAGTATCGAAAGCTTTAGAAATCTCAAGAAATAGTGAAGATAGGATTTTACCAGCATCGCAAGCTCGGCTGACAGTGTCCATGAAGGATATGAGGGCAGTGGTGGTACTATGTCCTGCCCTAAATCTGTGTTGGGTGGAGGAGAGGTTGTGGTTGTGAGTCAGCTGGTGAAGAAGTTGAGAATCAATACATTTTTCCAGAATCTTAGAGATGGGTGATAGTATAGCAATAGAGCGGAAGTTGGTAGTGTCTATGTTGGGGTCCCCCTTGTGTAGAGGGAGGATATAAGCTTTTTTCCAGATAGGTTCATAGGTTCATAGGTTCATACTAGGCTATCTGCCCTAGGGCATTTATAAGCCTAGCCAGAATGTGTTTGGCTTTTGCCACCCATTTTAAATAAATTTTGCTATGCCCTTTTTCGAGGTTAGTATACTGTGCCTCTGTCTATCAGTTACACAGAAGTGATACCCGGGTTAAACCTACGATCTCCCATCCACTCATCAAGATTCCTCTTGAAGAGAGTCAATGAGGGACTCTGCCTAACCTGGACTGGGATTTTATTCCAGAGTGAAGGGAGCCTCTGGGTTATGAATCTGTCCCTCCAGCATGTCCTATTTATTTCAGTGCTGAGGTTCAAGTCTTTTGAGAGCGTAGCTCGATGGGATTTGGATTTTCTGAGGTGCAGCATGTCCATTAATTCCGGGTTGGACATGGCTTTATATGTCAGGCACAGATTGCCCCTGAACAGGCTGTATGCCACTGAGTAGAGCTGGAGTTTCTTTAACAGGGCAGCATATGGCATCTGTTTGAGCCCTCTGATCGTCTTGGTGAGGTACTTTTGGGGTCTTTCCAGTTGCTGCAGGTGTCTGGTAAGGTACATCCCAAAAGGGGCATTGTACTCAATTATGGGCCTGATGAGGGATGAGTAAAGAGGCACGATGACTTCCACTGATCTAGATGTGAATCCCTTCATGATTAGGTGGGCTATATAAAATGTTTTTCTAACCACTTCGGCCACATGGTTGTCAAATGAGAGACTGCTATCAACTTGGGTCCCCAGGTCCCTAATTAATTCTTCTGTACTTAATGGATTACCACCTATGTGGTAATTTGTGGGCACTTTGTTTTTGCCAAAGGGGATGACTATACACTTTTTGGTGTTAAGCTTGAGGCCATGGCTCTGGCACCATTTGTCTGTTTCTATGAGGCCCTTTTGGAGGATGCTTGTGTCAGCTGGAGAGTCAATTATGGCGTCCAGTTTGCAGTCATCTGCGAACTTGGTCAGCCACAGTCCTTCCATGTTGGCCTGTACCTCCGAGAAATATATACCGAACAAGAGAGGTCCCAGGACTGAGCCTTGTGGGACGCCACTTGTAACTGGTTTGGAGTCTGACATGGCTCCAGCAATTCTAACCATGTGGGTTCTGTCCTTGAGCCAGTTTGCAACCCATCTAGTGACATAGGGGTTTATATTTAAGCTGGTGAGCTTATCCATAATGCCCGAGTGGGGTATTATATCGAAGGCTTTTGCGAGGTCCAGGTAGGCTGTGTGGACCACCTTCCCTTCATCAATGGCCTTGGTGACTGTTTCAAAGAAATCAACCAGGTTTAAGAGGCAGGATCTGCCCTTAACAAAGCCAAACTGGGTAGGATCCAGTGTCTGTAGGTCCCCAATATCTTTATTTATGTGGTCCATGATGATCCTTTCCATAGCTTTGCAGACCAAGCTAGTCAGGCTTATGGGGTAATAGTTTCCAGGATCCGTTGAGACACCCCTTTTGTGGAGAGGGACCACTGTTGCTGTACACCACTCTTTGAATACACATCCTGTAGTAAGGCTGAGATTGAACAGTAGTTTTATGTTTGGGTTTAGCTCTTTTTGGAGTTCATGTAGGACACAGCCCGGGACACCGTCTGGTCCCACTGATGCTGTGTTTTTTGCTTTGGAGAGGGCAGCTCTTACCTGAGCATTTGAGATGTCAGGGGGGCAGCACTCTGCTGGGATAGATATTTGCCCTTTTGGTGGGGAGGGGGGGAGTTTGCGCTGAACCTGTCAGCTAGGATGTTGGCAATGTCTGTGGGTTTGGTGTATTTTTTGTCATTTTGGACTAATTCTGAGCATATCTGGGAATTACCACCCAGGTTCCTAACATAACTAAAGAAAGCCTTGTGATTATCCTTAGTGTCCTGTGCAATTTTTCTCTCGAAGCTGGCCTTGGACGATTTTATGAGTGCCCGTAGTTTTTTGCTAATACTGAACAGAGATGCCTTCCCTTTTTGGGATTTTGCTCTATCATTTAGTAGCTTCCTCCTTCTATTGTATAGTCTGTTTATGGCTGGGGTCCACCAGACAGGACGTCTGCCTTTGGAGGATTGGGTCTTGGTTTTATTTGGGATTGCATAATCCATGCATTCCTGAAGGTGTTCACAGAATGCATTTATAAAGGATTCTGCAGTCTGGGCTGTATTTTCCACAGGCACGGGGGCTTTGAAGGATTCCACCTCGGTTTTGAGGAGTGTGAAATTTGCTTTAGAGAAGTTTTTCACTGTGGTTTTCTGGGCAGGAGGTGGGGTCGGGATGTGAATATCCAGTGAGATTAGTTTATGGTCTGATCTTACCAGTGAGGGATACACTTCTGGTCTGGAGCATAGAATCCCCATGTTGGTGATGATCAGGTCCAGTATGTTTTCCCCTCTTGTGGGAGTGGTAACAAGTTGTTCCATGGCATTTGAGTTTATAAATTCTAGGAACCTTTGGGCTAGGGTGTTGGAGCTAGAGTAATGCTCCCAGTCTATGTTTGGGTAGTTGAAGTTGTCCAATATAATGGTGTTTGGAGAGACCTTCATATTTTCCAGTGTTCTCAGGAAGGCCGAGTGGGGTTCCTGGGTTTGGGAGGGTGGTCTGTAGCAGGCTATAAACTGGAAGGCAGTTTTACCCACTGTTAGTTGCACATGAATAGTCTCTGATGCTTCGTGCTGTGCCACCAACCTGGAGGTGTGGGTATCTTTGACGAATATTCATACTCCCCCTCCTTTTGTGGTTCGGTCCAAGTTTTGGGGCCAAAAAGCATGGTATGAGGTATAACCTGGTAGTGCTGGGGTGCTCTCGGGAGCCTTGAACCAGGTTTCTGTTACTGCACAGATGTTGATGTTCTCCATGCTAAGGAGAGTTTTGCGTGCATGCATCTTGAGGTTTAGACTTCTGGCGTTGAGTAGCATTACTCTTAGTTTCTTATCCCTTGTGATACCTATGGAGGTGGGTTTGTCTTTTCAGCCTTGCCTAAAAAAGGCACTATGGGGGTAGCAAGAGCCTTTGCCAATATCCAAAAGCCCAGGGGTGACAGGTGCAAGCCGTCCCTAGCGAAGCATCGTGGCTTGTTGAGCATGTCATCCCAGGCTGACAGGCATTGGATCCCCTTTGAATGACACCAATACTTAAGCCAATTGTTGAAACTGATCATCTTGTCTTCATATTGTGGCATCATTCTTGGTGAGGGTAAGATGCTACTCAAGGTAAGGGTCATACCGGCCTGGGTCACATGCTCAGAGAGCTCCTCTATGTCTCTTTTCATGTAGTCCAGGGAGGTACGTCTCAGGTCATTCACACTAGCATGGACAATGACTGAGTCATATTTGTACTTGCCTTGGAGTGACCTGAGTGCTTGTGTTATGTGGCGGATCCTAGCGCCTGACAGGCAGCTCACCGTGACCTTCTCCTTGTTCAGCCTGGTGAGCGGGACATCAGTGTGCCTGAAGATAGAGTCACCTATTACAAGTGTATCAGGTGTGTTGTTTAGCCTTAAGGGCTGTGACTGTTCGGCACACTGGCTTTGTGAGCTATGTGTTGCACGTGTTTTGTTTTGGGGTAGCGGTTGCTTGGGTGTCTGCTTTGGAGGTCTCTGCTGCTTAGGCAGATTTTTATTTAGAGCCTCCGAGTATGTTTTTGTGTGTTTATGTGTTTGGTTTGCTGTCGTGGTAGGTCTATGCGAGACTGAAATTGTAGTGAGTGTGGTTTCGTTCTCCTCCTGACTGGTTACGCCAGTACTGAGTTGAGAGAGCTTAGCCCCCAGTTTGGCTATATGGATGCATCTCTCACATGTGTTGGAATTTGTTGGGAGGAGGAGAGGGTTGTCTGTGTACATGAGGCAGTTGTAACATTGCCTCAAGATTCCCAGATTCACCAGCTGGACCAGAGAGGATATTGACAACTGACCTTTGGTCATGCTAGAATAGTATTGGGAATTCCTTTATAATTGAAAAAAAAGGGCCATTGGGGAACAAGGTACTCAAGCGGAGTTTGTGAGGGTGTAGTGCTTTTAATTTTTTAGTGCTGACTTATATAATTGCTTTAGTGAGCAAGTGCCAGGTAACTTAAATGCAATGTGTTACAGGTAACTTAAATGCAAAAACGACAAACAGTAACTTTCTTTTAAGTGAAACAAGGAAATAAGTACAGTAAGCAATGCAGATATCACTAGGGATCCACAGAAGCACTGAAAAGCCACGTTTTAGGTGGTATTAGCATTTCAGGGAAATAATAAGCAAACAAACAACAAGCATACAAACAAAGCTAGATTCAGCAGGCCTGGATCTAGTCTATGCTACAGCAAACAAGTTGTACCAATTTCAGTAAGAAACAGTTGAAATATGCAGGCACTATAAGCCTTTAACCAGAAATTCCCAGCTCAGAAGGGCAGTCCAGCCTCTCCTCCCACAAGAGTGCAGACCACAAACCTTCTTAATGTGCTTAAACCAGAACTAATACACTTTTAGAATAACAGACACTGAGCCCTCAATCAGCAGTTCCCAACTTAGAAGGATGTAAGCTACCTGTCCTGCCACCACAGTGCAGGCCACAAACCTTCCTAATCTAAAACAACTGGTCTGAAGCCCAAGTGCTTAATCCAAAAGACTTAGAATTATAGCTACACTTTAATCAAGTTACTACCAAGCAGTAGTAAATACAATTGAATACTTTAAAGAATGCCTGGATTAGTGCTCAAGTTATTCAAACAAAGCTAGATTCAGCAGGCCTGGATCTAGTCTACGCTACAACAAACAAGGTGTACCAATTTCAGTGAGAAGCAGTTCAAATATGCAGGCACTATAAGCCTTTAACCAGAAATTCACAGCTCAGAAGGGCAGAGTCCAGCCTCTCCTCCCACAAGAGTGCAGACCACAAACCCTTTTAATGTAAAATAACTGGCCTGAAGCCCAAGTGCTTAAACCAGAATTAATACACTTTTAGAATAACAGACACTGAGCCCTCAATCAGCAGTTCCCAACTTAGAAGGATGTAAGCTACCTGTTCTGCCACTACAGTGCAGACCACAAACCTTCTTAATGTAAAACAACTGGTCTGAAGCCCAAGTGCTTAAACTAAAAGGCTTAGAATGAGTTACACCAAGCAGTAATAAATACAACTGAGTACTTTTAAGATGACGCAAAAGCAAAATAAAGTAAGAAGAAACACAAATACAGTAAAAGCAGAATTTTTTTTTTTCAGAAAAGTAGCAAAGACAGTAGTAAAAACAATTCACATGCAGTGCAAGCTGGCACACTTGAGTATGTAGCAATATTAGTCCACACACAGTTTGAAAAAATGTAATTAAATTTAAAAGGACTAAAAGGAAGTGCAGAAAGGGTTTATTAGGTAGAATGCGGTAAAGAGATGGAACTGCGGGGTAGGCATATAGGATTCTTGGATAGATCTGTTGAGAAGTATGCTGATAGGGTAAGTGATTGAGTTGGCTGAGATTTGCAGGTATTTGGTGGGTATATTGTCAGGGGCATTTGTGCACGGTTTGAGTTTTAGAAGCAATTTTTTAATATTCAAGGTGGGTATAGGTGACAGAGTGAAGTCGGGAATAGGGGGTGTACAGGTGTTAGCTGTGAAGAGGTCTGTGGTGGACAAGCTGGTCTTGGAAAAAGTAGCAGTTAGATTGGCTATAGTATCTATGAAATAGGAATTGAAGGTTGCAGCAATTTCAATGGGTGTTTTATTTGGGTCTAGGCAAGGATTACTACAGCCTGGGTTTAATAAGGAGTTGAGAGAGCTCCAGAATTTCTTTGGGTTTTGCTTGTGTTGATTTTGTAATGTAAGGTAGTGTTCTTTTTTGTTTTGTAGTATTAGGTGCTTAACCTGGTTTTGGAGCTGTTTGTATTGGGTGAGGTCAGATTTTTTTTTTTTTTTTGCTAGATTTTCCATAATTTGTTCCTGCAATTCATGAGATCCTTAGTGGATCTTGTTAGCCAACTGGCATGGTTGGTCTTTACTCTCTTTTGTCTAAGGGGAGCGAGATTGTTTAGTATGGTGAGGAAGGTTGAGTTGAAGAACTCAACTACCTCATCAAGGGGAAGTTATTTTAGTGCATCCCAGTTGATGCTAAGCAACCTTTGGTTAAAGCTAGATGGACAGAACTGGGATTAATCTCTGGTAACCCTGTACTGATATTTATTAATTGTTGTGGTACATTCATAGGTTCATAGGTAGGTACTAGGTTATTGGCCCTAGGGCCTATATAAGCCTAGCCAAAAAGGTACCCTGGCCACCCAAGAAAATTATTTTCCTGTGCCCCTGTCAAGCAGAGCCACAGAAGTGATTGCCGGGGTGAATTTCCTATCTCGCATCCAATCATCAAGATTTTATAAAGGCCGGTAAGTGGTCACCTTTACTATTGGAAAGGGTACCAGCAGATGTGATCTTATTTGGGTCAGACACTAAAATCTAGTCTAGGATATGGTATTAATTTTATTAGGCCTGGTTATGGTGTTAACTAGCTGGGTGAACTTATATAGATTGATATTGTAGTTAGGGTGGTGTTGGGATATGTCTAGCCAGTTGATATTTGTGTCTCCCAGTATGATAGTCTCATTTTTTATGTTAGTAGATGCCCAGGCAAGGATTTCCTCAAGAATTGGAATGTTATTGCCTGGAGGAATGTAAATTACTATCACACACAGGTTTTTGCAATTATTCATTTTAAGAAAAGAAACTAGAAGTTCCACTGTGGAGAACTGTGGGATCTTTTTTATATAGGACAATAGTGAAGGACATGGGGTATAGTAGAGAGATGCCTCCACCTTTTTTTCAGGGTCTTTTAGCCCTAAGACAGGTGAAATCTGGTGGAAGGAATTCTGTGTCCTTAATATAGGGTTTTAGCCATGTTTCAGTTGCGGCAGTAATATCGGGTTTGTTGTGGGCTATCCATGCAGGGAAGGCAGGTATTTTATTTCTGATGCTTTGTAGGTTAATTGTAGTGAAGTTTATTGATTTATGGGAGTTGGGGGGGTTGCTGAGGAGAGGAGATGGGACCCGGGTTGGGATGATGTCCCCGCATAGTGATAGGTTTGTTACAGGATATGAGAGAGTAGCGTAATCTAGTTTCCATTTTACTTTGAATGGATAATTTAGAGAGAAAATATTATTGTTGTGATGATGATGGGCGAGGATATTTACTCTGGTACATAATAATATATTTGTGTTGTAAAGGCTGGCTGAAATTTGTGAGAAGGAAGTTGTGTGTTCAGACTGTATGGGGAGAGAGGATAATGGGCAGCGGGAGGAAGAGGTAGAAGAATGATGCAGAGAGGTTAGATGTAACAGGATATTGAAAGAGAGCGATAAGGTAAGTAGAGTAGTGATAGCAGAGATGGACATTGTAGTATGGGATGTGGGTGACTAAAGGAGTGATAATTAGTGTGCAATAGCGAGATGTGGTGGTGGAGAAGAGGTTGTACTGATGGGGTAAGAATGAGGTGAGTTAAGATGTTGGGTATGTGTGGGTTTGGTAGGATGTGTGGCTAATGGTGTAATGTAAGGGGAAATGAAGAGGTGTGGCTAGTGGTGTAATGATAGGGGAAATGGGGGATAACTGGGTGGTGAGGTATGGGGGAGGAGCTAGAGTAAGTATAAATGTAATTGATGTGGGGATTGGTGGGAATGGGGCTATGGCAGGGGAGAGGAGTGTGCCCGAGCGTAGTGAGGGTGAACGGAGTGTGTCGAAACCAAAGGCAGAGTTGCTATCTGGAAAGAAAACTATCAGTAAGGAAAGAAATCTGGAGGGGGGAGCAGACAGTCTAAGTATTTAAAGATGGCACCGCTGTTCACGGGAGGAATAAGTAAACTCTCAAGAGGAAGAGGGAGGGAATAAACAGAACTGACAGGTCTGGGAAGCTTAAAATAAGATTATGGTAGGAAACTGAGAGAAGAGGGGCTAAGTGCCAGGGCTTGGAGAAAGCTGTGAAAAAACAGGCTTGACAGGGCTAGGAAACGTTCAATAGAATTATGTTAGGAGAACGAGAAAAGGGGAGGGTATGGACCAGGACTTGGAGAAAGCTGTGAGAAGAGAAAAACGATCCACCAGCTAGCCCAGGTCAGTACCTAAAGGTATCTGTTTATATGTCTGAATTCAAAAGCAGATTTAGTAGAGCATCAGGGAAGTAGTATATAAAATAAATGTAAAACTTTGGGAAACTATATAGATTTGTTACGATTAACGGGAGAATAAAATATAAGAATATAAAAGAAATGTGATATACAAGATAAATAAAATATAAGAATATAAAATAAATGCAAAGCTTTGGAAAAATGTATATATTTTTACAATAAATGGGAGGAAAAGGGGGAAGGTCCATTAGTATGCACAGCACAAGAATCAGTAGAAGTATCACAGAGGGAAGCTTATAATAGACCTACACTGCTCACAGTCTGTTGATAAAAGTAGGACTTGCAGTAGCTTTTATTGGTTTGTTTGGGGTTCTGCTCTCCATGTTCTTGTATGCAGGCAGTTGCTTCAGGGTTTTGTTTTTGTTGGATCTTAGAATGTGTTTAAGGGAACTGCTCACAGTCTGTTGATAAAAGTAGGACTTGCAGCAGCTTTTACTGGTTTGTTTGGGGTTCTTCTCTCCATGTTCTTGTATGCAGGCAGTTGCTTCAGGGTTTTTTTGTTTGTTTTTGTTGGATCTTAGAATGTGTTTAAGGGAACTGCTCACAGTCTGTTGATAAAAGTAGGACTTGTGGTAGCTTTTACTGGTTTGTATTGGGTTTCGGTCTCCATATTCTTGTAAGCAGGCAGTTGCTTCAGGTTTTGTTTTGTTTTGGGTTGTTTTTGTTGGACCTTAGAATGTGTTTAAGGGAACTGCTCACAGTCTGTTGATAAAAGTAGGACTTTAAATAAGAAGTCCTGCCATGTTACAGACACAGTCAAATTTACAGTTCTCAGCAGGGCTCACCCATGCACACTGGTACAGTGATTTAGCTCTTGTGCTGTGTAGCACAAGCAGTAATATCACTATATAACTGATTTCACCCCACTGATCTTTTCTGCATTTCACACTACATGCCTGTCTGTGTACTACATTAATCAGAGGGTGACAGCCTTCATAATTAAACAAGTATTTAATTGAAAGGCATTATTGCTGAGACATCTACTGTTATTGTTTTTATTCTCAGACTTCCTGGTATCTATGATTCAGGCACAATGGGTGGGTTTGCTTTTTTAGGGAGAATTTGTCAGTAAGTGGTTCACAAACAGTAGACCACTAGAGTGTGCCTACTTGGGTCATGAGAATGACTGCCATAAATGCTACTCACACATAAAACACATACATTATAAAAAAAGTAAAGTATTTTCTCTTTCCTTTATATTTCTTAACTATTTGGGATTTAGAAATCCAAACTTTTATTTTTTTATACTTTGGAGTAACTGCCTTTATTTGTAATGGAGTATTTTGCGTAACGACTCGGGGTCTTGGTTACCTAAACTCTGAATCTGATTCAATGCAGAAAGCAACAATAAAACTAAATTTAACAAAGTGGGATCACTCATAACTAAGGTACGCTAGCATAGCTAAATCAGTGCATAGTCATGAGCACAATGTATACTTATCCTGCATCTCATTCTCACCTGACACAAGAAGGACACCACAGCAGGCACCAGGTACACCAATGTGCATATGCCCAGTAAAGTGCCAACCCTGTTCATCTTATAAGCAAGGAGGAATTTGGGTAGACAGGAAAGTAGGAAAGGGGAGAACAGCAAGCAGAAGTAAACACACACACACTCACAGAACAATAAGGTTTGAAAGCTGGAGGAAGGAAAAGTATCTTTGTAGGGAAAGAGCTGCTGCAAGACTTACAGAAGAAGTACAGATGTGGAAGACAAGTGAGACTGAGTTATTTTTCCAATTCTTAATTCCCCAAAACCCAAGATTATACTGCTGTTTTAAACAGTAGGACTCATCTTTTTGTAATTCTAGATAAATTAGATTTAAGCTTCCTAAGATCCTAAAATTAGAAACTGATTATTTAGTTTAGCCCATTATGAATTCATTAAACTCTTTTATATTATCTTCCTTTTTCCTCATCAGTAGAAAATGGCTTCCCTGCATCCCTATAAGTCTCAGCTCCAATGCAAACTCTACCCACTGAGTTCAACTCCCTGATGTTGAACTCCCAGATCACTGTTTTCTATAGGATATCATGGCCAGTGTGATTTTTAAGTTTGCACTTGCAGCTATTTCTTTGTTTAATTTCTCCCACCTCCATGTTGTAATACTGTGTTGGTATGCATACGTTTGTGGCATGTGGGGCTTCCTTAAATGGAGGGTTTTATTCAGTAGGTAGAATGATGACCAGTTTAACTCACTAAGATAAATCTTCATTGACTTAAACATCAGAAAGTCTTAGGTAAAGCATAAGAATTTCTGGATTCACTAGACAATCTCAAAATACTGAAATGTCGAATTTCAGTATTTCGAGACTGAATAGTGGAAAACCCACATACCCGAAAACCCAAAACCACGAATAGCAAAATTGCAACCATTCACACACACACACACACACACACACACACACACACACACACACACACACACACACACACACACACACACACACACACAAACCAGCACATAAGCACACACACATACACCTACCTAACTACACTAAAACAAACATAACAACACACACAAACACAGCACACATACACTACCTATAAGCAGGAGGGCAAGCCCCCATGCACCCCCCATGTGGGGGCTGCACTCCCCACCCCCCCACTAATATATTCTAACTCCAAGGTCTCACTAAACACACAATCACACAAAAAACACCACTACACACACACACACACACACACACACACACACACACACACACACACACACACACACACACACTAAAATCCCTACTCAATACCCTTATACAAACACCACTTACCTGAAACCCCAGATAAATCCACAAACCGCACCACATGTCAGGAATGTGACACCACGATACTGGATTCAACATTTCCACATTCAACATAGTGCAGTTTTGTGTAACTGCACTTTCCACTATTCAGTCTCGACGTACTGAAATTCGACATTTCAGTACGTCAAGATTGTCTAGTGAATCTGCATTTCTACATAGTTCCTATATATAGAAAGGTAATTGAGAATATATTCAGAATTATAGACATATTGAATCATTATCCACCCTGCCTAACATATTTGAGAAATGTTTGGTGAAATCTAACATGGCTTTGGAAGATGTTTTTATATATAATAGCCATTAAGTGTTAAACTAAATCGGTATTTTAGAGTACTGAGAGAGACGTCTCTAGTACTGGTTTGTTCAATGGCTTTGTTAAACTTTTTGATTCTGTTTCAAGAAAGGATTTCTTATATGACCTGCTTAAATGAAGTATAGGCTATAATGCACTACAGATCATTTGTTCTCATGCTACAAATGGGAAAGGTATCACTAATGTTGATTCTGTGTAGTTTTCTCATATTAAGTAATTCCATAGAGCTATGCAAGGTTGCATTCTCGCACTTTTGTTTTCTATACAGTCATTTGTTTGTTTGTGTCTTTTGGCTTTTCCTGGTTAGAGGTCGCCACAGCGGAACTCCGGTCCGCTAATGATTGCCTTATTTGATAAGTTTTACTCCAATCCACTTATTTATTCCAATGAAAATGTTCTTTTACACGAGGAAAAAACAATTTAGATGTACTGAGAAGTGTCCAAACAGGCTTTGATAAGTTGCAGGACTAGTCTGTTTATAGCCCTCCACAATTCTCCATCTCCCCAGAACCTGCCCAATGGCTCCTGTTTCTACACACAGTTAACCCATTCATTCCATCAAAGGCATCCTCAAGCTAGGTAAGTACCCTACACCTCATTTTTCCTTCTCAGTGAACCTAATCAGCTCATCAGTTCCCCCTATGGTGAAGCTCAAGTGATAGAGAGAGGGACAGCTTCAGGTCCTGAGGAGTAGCCTGCCCATCCCTCCTATAGACTGCTTGTGAATTCTGAATTATCCTTCCCACAGACTGCTTGTGAATTCTGAATTATCCCTCCTACAGACTGCTTGTGAATTCTGAATTATCCCTCCAACAGACTGCTTGTGAATTCTGAACTGCTATCTGGTTGGGAGAAAGAGGCATGAATGTACAGTATACAAGCTTCTCCTTTTCTCTAGCTCGGCAAAAGATAACTCAATGGTAACAGCACAAGCCAAACTAGCCACTAAAAGAAGATGATACAAACATTCAGTGGTAGATGTCACTAAAGCCACTGAGTTTGCCAGACCTATCATCAGACACTAAAGCTCACTGTCGCCACCACATCCCTTCAGCACCCATGCCTTAAAATTGAACGCAGACCATGTGGGTCATACTGTATATGGCTTACGTATTAATGCCTCTTAAACTAAGCAATGACAATTTTTGCTGGTTCCTCATATAGTAGCTTCACTGTTAATGAATGGGTTAAAGCTTTCTCCTGAATGGGTAGTCAGTTCATTATTCTCTTTCTTTTTCTAGTAAATGGGTATGTTAATCAAGTGTATTGTTGCAGTCTTGTGTTTTTATAACCAGTCAATACATTTCTAAGTAAAGACTTGTAATATTTTTAGGAAAATCATTATTTTCCTTACCAGACTATAACCTTATAAGCTACTCTGCAACCAAACAATTTACACATTTCCCATCTTTATTTTTTGCTTGTTGCTATTTCTCTTATCATTTTTATATCTATAAAGATCTGTGAGCTGTCTTTTTATGACAGAATGATACATGTAGTCTGTCTTTTTGCTTACAAATGTTGTAGTAAGCTTTTTTCTAATATTTGTTCAATACATGCATTTGCAATACTCTTGTGAGTACTCAAAACTACTTCTACATACATTTGCCTAGTCCCATGACAAAACTACTTCTACATACCTTTGCCTGGTCCCATGACAAAACTACTTCTACATACCTTTGCCTGGTCCCATGACAAAACTACTTCTACATACCTTTGCCTGGTCCCATGACAAAACTACTTCTACATACCTTTGCCTGGTCCCATGACAAAACTACTTCTACATACCTTTGCCTGGTCCCATGACAAAACTACTTCTACATACCTTTGCCTAGTCCCATGCTTTCTAATGAGAAATTGAAATCTTCTTCCAATCTTACCAAAACAAATCTGAGATTTTATAAATTTATTAAAAAAACATCCAGGATATTATTTGTGGCACAATAATGTTTATTTTAATATATTAGCAAACTATATTTATTTGCAGTTTGATTAGTTTTTCAGTGCTCTCTTTTGATGTCGATTTGTTGGCATGTTTGAGTGGTATTTATAGTCCGGTACTTTGCAGCTATAGAATGCTTATCTGCAAAGAGCTCCGCTACATGTATATGCAGATGAGCTAAGCATAGGTTATTCACACTGAATAAGGAAAACAAAGGCATTTTGAAAAAAAACACCTACTTACAGAAAAAGTGTAAAGCACCTAAAGTTAAGTGATAAGAGCATACGACATACAACGTGAAAGCCGTAGGCTTCATATGACTTTCCATGTATTTCAATATCGCAGAGGGACATGGCTATGTGAAGCCATACTTGAAAGACTTAAGGAAAGTAGCATACTGGACAACTTTTATTATTAATATTAAAAAAAGGTAATTTAAAATGTTTTATATATTGCTGTTGTTATGTGGACACTCTGTTGCTTGCTTTAAAGAATGGTAAAGGGGAGACAGGAAAGATTGAAAAAGGGAGACACAACAAAGAGGGAGATGCAGAAGGAACACATTAAGAGGAACAAATAAAGAAGGTTGTGCTGCAGGAGGTGGGACAGGAGTGGAGAATATGTCCTTGAAAGTGCATAGACTCCTCTATTTTTAAAGATCTTTTTATAAGAGAGTTGTGCCGTGGGAAGTAGGAAAGAGGGTGTAGGAGATGGGATAAGGGAAGAAGGGATGATGAGGAGTGGTGCCAGCAGGAATCCCTAATCCACAAAGCCTCAAATGTTTCCACTGCCAGATGGTGTCACTGTGGAGGATCCCAATGCTCAGAAGGGTAGGGGCCTGCAGTGTGGTAGCCAGCATCAATTAGGGCAATGAGTCTTTAACCCACTGAAGACAGACCTCAATTGGCTGAAGCCAACTGTCCAAGACCGGCTACAGTACTGCCTCACTCATATCCTGTAGCCCCTGTTCAGTGAGGCATGCCAGGCTGCCAAATTCTAGGGTGCCTCCAGGACATGTACCATCACCCTAATCCTACGAAGATGCCCCTGGATGAACAGAGGGTGAATGCTCCTTAATCTGGGAGTTACACTCGTGCCCTGCCCCTGAGGAATGTGGATCTGTAAAAAAATAAACATAAACGGGAGAGAAAGAAACTATAAAGGAGAAATGAATGCCTAATTAAAATACAAAAAAAAAAAAAAAAACAGAAAAAAGTGGGTAGAGACAAAAGAGAAAAAGCGCACAACAAATTCACACGCAATGTTTTGCATCATTTAGATTCTTACTTTAAAACAAATTTATTAATATAAATCTTAACTGAAGTAAACAGAATGTATGGGAAGTGCTTATGCATACAGGAGACTACTGATTTTGGAAGTGCTTTTGTGTATGTGAGAAGAATGCTATATGAAGTATTTATGCGTACTTGGGATGTAATACTATAGTTAGTGCTTATGCATACTTGGGAAAAAAAGAGTATATTGTTATCAAGTTTTGGTGATGTTTATATTTTACAGTCTACTTTACTACCCTGAATGATAATATGTGTGCCTGATACAAATTTGTTATCAGTATTGTACTGAAACCACCCGTTATAAATACTTACATGTTAATCAGTTCAAGACAGATTACTAGACTTGTTGAAATATCTTTTATATCTGGTTGCAGTAAGGCACTGAATGCACTGTACTGCCTCAGTTACCATCCTTTATAAATTATTTCTTTATATACATTAATGAAATCAGTTAAAGTCAGAATATTACACTCATTCATTGACATATCTTTTACAATTGGTTGCAGCAATGAAGAGAATGTCTTGTAGTGCTTCAGTTACCATCCTTAATTAATTATTCCTTTATATATATATATTAATGAAATAGTTAAACACAGAATACCATTTATTATTTTATTCATGCTTACCAGCAACTTCACAAATGTAGCCGTTCTCCTACTCTGCTGACTCCTATTATAACTGATCTCAAAGTCATCTTGAAAGAGAAGAAATAAGACAATTGTTGTTTACCTGTATTTTACCTGTTTTTCCTTTTAACATTGCTAATATAACTACTAATGCTATGCAACGCATTTCACTCACTGCTGTACTTGCTTAGTATGCATTTGTTTAAATATTTATTACAACTTGAAATCTCACCCTGTGCCAATCTTCCCTTTAATGTAAGTTATGAATAAGATGTTACACATTCATAGGTGTGAACAGCTTGCCTGTTTGGTGGAATATTGTTTTAAAATGGCATGCTTTGCATGTGACACTGTGAATTGTGTTTAAGCAGAATGTGTACACACACAGAAAAATGTAGCAATTCAAGAAAGTTCTGTTCCTTACCTGTTCATATATTTTGTTACAGTAATGCATGCTTTGATAGTTTTCGGCCTAATAACTATAAGCATATAAGGAGTTAGCTTAAAATGTATATGGATGTAATACAACTGGCCATTTCTCATTAAAGTATGTGTTGGTCACTCACTTGACTCTGCAAGCACCGACCCCTCCCCCAGCCTCCACTCAGCCTAGATTGTAGTGCCTGTCTGAGTTCGACTATCTTGTATGCGCAGTTAATATTGCAGAAGAAATTACTGTCTTATAAAGTTATTATACTAACAAATATTTTTTTCTGCCCTATAATAGGTTCATAGGTGTGTACTAGGCTAATGGCCCTGGAGCTTTTACAAGTCTAGCCCATAGAAGTGCCCTAGCATTGTGCCGCCTGACGTTAGTTCCCAGTGCTTCTAACAAGTAAAGCCACTGGAGTGATCCCCCAGGTGAACTTTCTATTTTCCATCCACTCATCAAGATTTCTCTTGAAGAAAGAAGTGAGGTACTCTGCTTGACATGCATGGGCAGTCTATTCCAGAGCATGGGCAGTCTCTGGATTATGAACCTGTCCCTCCAGCATATTCTATTGACTGTGGTAATGAGGATGAGGTCTCTGGAGCGTATGGTGCTGAGGGATTGGGATTTCTTTAGATGTAGCATTTCTAACAGAGCCGGGTCAGCAGAGATCGCCTCTTAGTAGATGATATGAGACAGAGAATAGCTGGAGTTTTTTTTTAGTCTGTCTGTGTATGACATGTGTTTAAGGCCTAGGATCCACTTCATGTGGCCTTTGCAGCTGTTGCATGTGTCTAGTGAGGTACATGCCAAATGGGGCATTATACTCAATGATTGGCCTAATGAGGGAAGAGTAGAAAGAGATGATGACCACTTTCTCCTTGGTAATGAGATGTGCCACAGAGTAGGACTTTCTGACCACAGTGGTAATGTAGTGGTTGAAGGAGAGGTTGCTGTCAACCTGTGTCCCCAG
This sequence comes from Protopterus annectens, assembly GCF_019279795.1. Taxonomy (NCBI): domain Eukaryota; kingdom Metazoa; phylum Chordata; order Ceratodontiformes; family Protopteridae; genus Protopterus; species Protopterus annectens. The sequence continues at coordinate 54,642,236 of NC_056725.1, forward strand.
ATCTCTTACAACGCCTTCAGTATTCAGTGGACTCTCTTCGATGTGGTAATTAGTGGGAACTGAGTTTTTCCCAAAGGGGATGACAACACATTTTTTGGCATTAAGCTTAAGGCCATGGTTTCGACACCAGCCATTGGTCTCAGTAAGGCCTTTCTGTAGGATGTCTACATCATTTGGGGAATTAATAATGGCTCCCAGCTTGCAGTCGTCTGTGAACTTGGTCAGCCAGAGTCCTTCTGTGTTGGTCTGGACTTCTGAGAAGTAGATGCCAAACAGGAGAGGACCCAGGACCGATCCTTGTGGGACTTCACTAGTGACTGGTTGGCAGTCTGACTTGGAGTCCGCTACTTTCACACTGCAGGTTCTATCTGTAAGCCAATTTTCAACCCACCTAGTGATATAGGAGTTGATGCCTAGTTTGGTGAGTTTATCAATAATTCCTGAGTGGGGAATGGTATCAAAGGCCTTGGCCAGATCGAGGTAGGCTGTATGAACTACCTTGCCCTCATCCACAGCCCTGGTGACTGACTCAGAAAAGCCAACCAGGTTGAGCAGGCATGATCTACCTTTCACAAAACCAAATTGTGTGGGATCTAGAGTTTGGAGATTCCCTATATCCTTGTTAATTAGGTCCACGATGATGTGCTCCATAGCCTTACATATCAGACTTGCCAGGCTAATGGGGTGATAATTCTCAGGGTCTGTAGTTGCTCCCCCTTTATGGGGAGGAATGACTGCAGCAGTGCGCCATTTGGTAGGGACAAAGCCTGAGGTGAGGCTGTGATTAAACAGGGCACACAGATGTGGTGCCAGTTCACTATGTAGTTCATGTAGAACACATCCAGGGATATTGTCGGGTCCCATGGAAGCTGTATTCTAGACCTTGGACAATGAAGCTTTAACCTGTGCTGTAGTAATGCCGGGTGCCTGGCATTCCTCTGGTATTGTGGCTGGTCTTTTGAGGGAGGAGAGGGGTAAAGGTGGCACTGAATCTGATGGCCAGTATGTTGGCAATATCTGTTAGCTCAGTATAGGCGGTACCATTGTGCAGTAACTCAGAGGAAACCTGGGTATTGCCGTGGAGATTCTTGATATAACTATAAAAGGCTTTTTGTTTGTTTTTAGTGTCTGCCACAATTCTGCCTTCATAGCTGGCTTTAGAGGTTTTGATGAGGGATCTCAACTTTTTTTGAGACCAATAAGGGAGTTTTTCCAGTCTTGGGACTTTACCTTTTTCTGCAACAGTTTCTTCTTTCTGTTGTAGAGTTTATTAATGGCAGGGGACCACCAGATTGGCTTCCTTTTTTTTGGAGGAGAGCGTCTTGGTTCTGTTGGGTATGGCTAGTTCCATGCATTTATGTATGTATTCATGCAGTGCATTGGTGTATGATTTGGCAGTCATGCATCTATTTTCCATTGACATGGGTGCCGTGAAGTTAGCCACCTGTTTTTAGGAGCCCAAAGTCATTTTTGGAGGTTTTTCATGGTGGTTACCTTTGCGGGGGGGGGGGTGGGGTGGGTGGTGAGATGTGAATTTTCATGGTAATTAGTTTGTGGTCGGATCTAACCAGGGAGAAACTGACTATTGGTGAAGAGCAATGGCTGCCCATGTTAGTAATAACCAGGTCAAGGATGTTGCGTCCTCTAGTGGGGGTAAGAATGAGCTGGTGCAGGACATTGGAATTGATGAATTCCAGTAAGAGTTGGGCCAGTGTATTGGTGCATGAGTAATTTTCCCAGTTGATGGAGGGGTAGTTGATGTCACCTAGTATGAGAGTATTAGGTGGAACCCCAATAGTTCCCAGGGTGCTTATGAATGTGGAGTGATAGTCTGGTTCGGGACCTATATCAGGCTATGACCTGAATCCACATCTTACCCAATGTTAGTTGTACCTAAAGTATCTCAGATGCGTTATGCTGGGTTACTAGTCTGGAGGTGTGCATATCCTTTATGAATATGGACACACCACAAACAAATCCTTTGTTTACAAAAACTGCATATGCTTTAACTACTACATATGGTCATGCAATACTAAATGAAATTATGAGTCAATGCAAATATTGTTTTGTTTGAGTATAAATACTTACATTTATATATGAAAATATAGTTATAAGTGTACTCATGCAGATGTATAGCTGCAGTTTACAAACACATATATGCAGACTTAGATATGTTATTTTACTTATACATATATTACATTTGCATTTTTACAGATAATTATGTTATCACATAAACATTCCATATATTTTTATACAGATGCAGTTCTGTGTACATATATGTTTTTGCTTTCTTTTCCATTATTATAAAAACACTGTAGATACATATTGCAGTTAAACATATTTGTTTTAACAAATACCTTCAATTATGTAATCTTTTTCAATTTATTTTTTAAATCTATATATAATATGACCAAAAAAATGAGAAAAAATTCATACTTCCTCTAGAACTCTGACCTTCTCGCTACTATCTGGTCAACCCACTAAGCCAGCTGGTAATGTCTATGCTTCTGTATGTCATCATTCCTGTGGCGGGACTTTTGGCAGGAGTGGGTGACTCCTGTCAGGGATGACAGTGGCTCACCCAACTTCTGACAGATGTCAATCTTTTTCCACTCAATGCCTCTTACCCTCTCCTGGATCCTAACCAGGTACTACTCATTAAGAACACAGACCATAACCTGGGATAAAAGTCAGTATGCAATCATCACTTTTCTTTATTTCAGTTAACAATGGTTACTGCTGCTGTGTATTGCCTTAGCTACCTTTTTGGAGTATTACACCTGAATGTCATTTATATATGTCTCATGCAGTACAGGTGAGGGGGATTATTTTAGAAGAAATAAATAGTCTTATGTGTTTGTGAGTGTAAATTTTTATTGTAGTTTGAGTGCTTTGAGGTGATAAGGTGTGCTAGATGATGTTAGATAGTCAGGGATCATGTTTCATGGTTGTACAAACTCACTTGCATAAGACTCTACTCTGCTTTTTCTAAGCATATTCATCTTTCAGCATAACTAAGGCTATCTGGGCATTCCAACAGCATGCTGGGGCCTGCTGCGGACTGCTGCTACTCCTTTTCTTTCTGGAGTGCATTCCCATGAACCTGAGGCTGCATTTTTGTGTAGCCAAAACCGGATTACATGGATAAGTGGTCATGCAGGTCTTCGTGCTACTGCAATCGATAGACATAAAGGTAAAAGGGCCATATTTGCATATAAAATATGTAAATGGACCTGAATTTACATAAAATAGTTTAACACACCACCATATTAACTTCCATTACTCAAGTTAGACAGCAAATGAAAGGAAACCATAGACTTTTTAAAGTAACAAAAAATATTAGGAATATTGTAAACTGATATAAAACACTTCAAAGGTAGGCAAAATTAGTCAGTTCACTTCAAGAAGCATTTTGTGTTAATCATATGATGGTCATAGTGTGGTGGCTTCACTGAAGAATGCCAAGCTGTCATTGGTAAATGGAAAATCATGACAGCAGCAGTGGAAATGATTAGTGATCACTGAGAAAAACATTTACTTTGGTGTCATATAGTGAGTGTGCATACATGGTGCAAATGCAGTGTTTTCATTGTGTAGGAATGAAGTGGTAAGGATGTATTGTTGGCTGAACAATGTGTCACTGAAGAATGAGGACGACAGTATTATGAATACAAGGCACTGTGAGGGGTGACAGGAAGGAAACATCTGTTAACAAACCGATTGCTTTACTGCTGTGAATATACTTATGATGGTGCAGATATTACTGAAAGACAATTTTATTTGGCTGGACTGAGATTTTTTGTGTGTATATAACTGTGGGGTTTGTATCACCTAACTTTTTCTATATGAGTATGTCAGGCACACTTTCATCACTGTGTTATTTGACTGATAATTACATCCAATAACTTTTTTATGTATATGACTATGGCATATTTTTTATGCATATTAATGATGCAGAATTGTAAAGGGGGACCCAAATAAACTGAGAGAGGAAGAGTCTGGAATCAAGTTATAAGGGACATTAATGGCATTAGTGGAAGAATCCACACATTAATACAGTGGAATAAGAGAGCGAATGGTATACTAGGATGTGCTTGAACCAATGCAAGGCAGAATGCAATTGCCTGTACCAATACTGGGGGGTATCTCCTTCAATAGCCTTTTAACACCAGATGGGGAATGCCTCTTCTTCATCCATGGGGGTGACTATGACACAGAAGATAATGGCACTAGAATAATCAGAGCTGGTGTGGGTACTGGATAAAACTAAGGGTTGTAGCAGAAATACTTGTCTACTCAGGAGGTTGGTTTAAAAAAGTAACATATTCATGCAGACAACTGAATGCTGACATAGAATGATTACATTAAGCACACAGCAATTACTATCAACAGGTGAACCTTCCATATCTGCACTGAATGACAATGAAGGCAGTATACATGGCAGATGTCCCCCACCCCTCCTTATTAAGCACAGCAGTGTATAGTATTCATTTTATTAGTCATGTTTTCAAATATTTATTTATGGGATCAGCAGCAAAAACAAAAAGTTCCACTATACCAATAAATGTGGATGATATCAGCAGTAAAATGGCTTTGCTCTTTTTAATTTCTCCAAGTCTTTTGGTTTTTAATACCATGATGGTAATAGACCCCATTCCTAGTTCATGAAATTAGTATAGTTTCAATCTTTGATGTTAGTCAGAGGTGCTGTTTGCAGCACCCACAATGTGCCCAGTAATGACTCCTTCTGCAGTTTATATGAAGTTACATGTATTGGTAACATAATTAAGTATGATTGTAAATTCTGTTTTGTAAGACCAGTTGCTCCTACTACTATTAGAACTGTTAGGGTATCCTTCTTCCACATTGCCCTTGTCTCTGCCTGCAAATCTTATTTTATTATTTTGTGTCTCTCTGTAGACACTGTAGTCACTGGCTGTAGCAATTTCAGTAATCAATGCTACTTTTGTCTTCTTTTCATGGACTACTATATCTGGTTTTCTCACATCTATTTTTTGAACTGCTGGTAATCCCATGTGATATAAACTTCATCATTTTCTATAGCGCTTTGTGACTCATGTTTCCAATGTTTTCCAGCTAATTCAATATTATAGCATTTGCACAATTCTCAGTGCAACAGTCTTGCCACATTATTATGCCTTTCAGTATATCGTCCTTCTGCCATTAGTATGTCACAACCAGCAACAAGGTGTGCAACTGTTAACAATTCTGTTTTACAAAACCTACATTTGTCTATTTCTTCCACTTGTTCAATGGACTTTGTAAACCAATGTGTACATAGTCCACTGTCTTGGGCGGACAGTATTAACCTTTCATCTTTTTGTTTGAATTTGCCTATCCTTAACCATTCCTGAGTTCGATCCTGAGCAACATGAGGTTCCAGGAGTTTTCTATACTTGCAACTGTATTTATGCTTTTTCCACATTTCTTGCCTTGTCATCTGATCCTTCACCATGTATTCTTTCTTTTGTTTTGTGGCACATTCATTTGCTGCCTGCTCTTCATCTACTTCTGGTTTGATTTCCATTCCCGCTTGACGCCGATATACTTCTGCTGAACTAAGCAGGGAAGTCATCTTAGATTTATTCTCCTCATGTTTTAAAACTGTCACTATATTTGGGTCTTTTGAGGTCAGAAGATATGTATGCAGTCCTACAGCTGCAGATCTATACATGCAATCAATTTTGAGGAGGCCGATACCTTCTTCAGAATGGGGAATATATAGTGTTGGTATACACTCATTTTTATAAATCATTTTATAAGCATGAAACATCCTTCTTGCTTTCCTGTCCAACTGATCCAACACCTTTTGGGGCTAGTCAATCACTTAAAAGCTGTAAGGTAGGACGGGAAGAGCAAATTGGTTTATAGCTTTGACTTTGTTCCTAGATATCAACGCTATTTTCAGTATTAATTTTAGTCTTCTAAAATATTCATTACTACATTTATTTGCATTTGTTCATGTTTTATTGTTGATCCTTCATCAATTCCTAAATATTTATACACTCCCTCTTGCTCAAGTTCTGTTATATCACATTCCTGCCCCAGGGTGATGTTTTCTTGGTGTTGCAGCTTTCCTGCTTTAAAGGTTGCTTTTCTTATATTAAAAAAAAAAACATCCAGGATATATCTTATATCATCTAAAAAAGTTTTGACCACTTGCAGCTGTGCTTTCAGTTCCTCATCTGATGAACTACACAGTTTTAAATCATCCACGAAAAGAAGATGAGTTTTTACACTTTGTTGTTTTCTGGAAGCCAAATTGCAGGCGTGACTTAATCTGTCTCATTAAGACAGCTTAATGAGTTAAGGGCAAGGCAAAAGAGCAGCGGTTACAAAGAGTCACCCTGGAATATCCTCCTTTGAATTTTTATCCCAGAATAATAATTTATCCTTTATCATGGCTTAACTGCACAGTCATTTCCCACTGTTTCATGGTCACTGCAATGTAATTGATTAGTGCAGGGTGTTGTCTTGTACATTTTTAAGCACTCTTTTATCCATGAATATGGGATGCTGTCAAATTCTTTTTTGTAGTCTATCCATGCCATACTTAGATTCTTTCCCTTTTTACAGTTCTCCATTATAACTTTATTTAACAACAAGTGATCCTTTGTTCCATATGACTTTCTTTTGGCACCATTTTCTTCAATTGCCATGGTTGTTTTCTTCTAAATGGCTATAAACTCTGTCGGTATCAATTCCAGTGTGTAGTTTATACGTCGTCAGAAGGCAAGTTATTGGTCTATAGTTTTTAGGATATATTGCAGGTTCACTGTTTTTCGTTTTTCCTGTTGATAAGCAGTTTGGTTTCTGTTCAGGGTGTGCATATGAATCTTCATGTAAAGATGTCAGTACTTTTACCAGAAGTCAGGTACAGTATCTGGGCTTGGGGTTTTCCAGTTAGGAGCTTTTCTTAACTTTGTATCAGTCTCTCTGGCTGTTACTTCATCCCATTTCATATCCTGTACATTTGAACTTCTTATTTTTTATTCTTTCTTTTACTTCTATCCATTCAGCATTTTGTTTTTTCCACAGGATCTTCATAGATAATTCTCCAAAATGTATCTTCTTTTTTTTTTTGGTGGTGTTTCAATTCCTTTTGTCTTGTTTCCCAATTTTCTATAAACGTTTTTTGGGTCAGCAATATATAAATCATTTATTTTGTACTTTGCCTTTATATTTGTCAAAGTTTCTCTGCCTGTGCTGATATTTTTAGTTTATTATTTGAAATAGTGCTCTATAGATCCTTATCCGTTCTGATACTGCATGCTGCTTTTATTATGTCTACCTTTTTAGTATTTTTATCTGTTCCCTTCTCTATACTCTTCTAACAGTGGCACTTCCTCTCTTCATTGCTTTACAGTTTTCTCTATTCAATACTACCATGATGGCATTTGATTTCTCCCGTTCCTTTCCCATACTGCCCTGTGTTTTTGTGGTAAGACTTTTATCTGTTATTAATTTAGCTGCACTGTAATATATCCTATTTAATTCTGTTATATCACATGAATCTCTAAGGACAGTCCTAAATACTGTGTTCATTTGTTTTATCAGACTTCTAACGTTTTGGATTTTATTGACTTTCTGTAGTCTATTTATTTCAATAATCTTAATAAGTCTGTCCATGTCTATTAAATCAAGCAACTTTTCTCATATAACATTTTCTTCTAAGATGAGGGCACATTCTTTGTTCTCCATTTCCTGCGGGCATTCTACAGAAAGTTTCAGAGCATCTTCCTGTGCCACATTCTCTTCAGTTTTATTCTGTATCATCCATTGCTCTTTCATATGGAAACTCACTGGTGTATCATTCTACAACACTGACTACATCAGAGTTGCCACAATTTCCTGTTCCTTCCCTTGCTGTGCAACTCCAACTGAACTTTTGTACTGGTTTCATATGGAAGACTCTAAAGTATCTTCATATGGCACCTTATCAGATGTTTCCCGCTCCACTGCTTTCTCCTTAATTTGAGGAGCCATTGCTTTATCATGCTGCAATGTTATCAGAGATTTTCTACATTAAATCCTTCCCTTCACAGGTAATCCATAACATCAGTTTCTCTTTTAACGTCTCCATTACTAATACTCTTGCTACTTTTCCTCTTTGTTTTCTTATTTTTTGTACTGTAAAATTTTCCATATCTGGATGGCTTTGCCTGTATTTCTTTTCAAATACCTTTGGTGCTGCTCTTTTTTATTGATTAGGTTTGCTTTTCTTCTTTTCTGTATTAAATCTCTTTTTCTTTCCCATGTCCATATTTCTTCTTCAGATGTCTCCTGCTCCTCCTGTTTTTCCTTATTTGGGGAACTTGTTCCATCATGCTGTGATATAACCTGTGTTAGGTTTTCTACACTAAATCTTTCACTTCACATGTATTCCATAACTTCTCCTTCTATTTTTTTTCATTCTACTTTACGAATCTTTTGTTCTACAGTTCCTCTTTGTGATCTTATTTTTTGTATTCTAACATTTGTCATATCTGGATGTCTGTGCCTGTAATTCTCTTCAAATATCTTTTTGCTGATATTTTTTTATAGATGAATTTTGCTTTCTCCTTTTCATAAATACTGCACCACATCAGATCTCTCTTTCTTTCCCGAGTCCATATTTTTTTTCTCCCTTTCAAAAATCTTAAGATTTTGATCTTTATATTTTCTCACTTCCTCTGCCGCTTCTTTTTCCAAATGGCCAAAGGTTAAGCATGGCTGTTAAGATGATGATGATGATGATAATAATAGTTATATTTATGAGTCAGCCTGATGAAAGTGGCACACAGTCCCAAAGTTTAATGGCAGGATCGCACATCACACAACATGTCAGCAACTCTGCAGGAAGTGACAGTGCAGCACAAAGTCAAGCACATGCTGACATTACTCCAGCTTTTACAGGTAGAAAACACAAGCAGTTCTACACCAGCATCTCCATACCTAAACAAACACTTTCAGGATGATGGCAGACATACAGAAGTAACTGTGTTCACAGTGACATCTTTACAAAGGGGAGCCAGGTGTAGGAATCTGTCACAGCTAACCCAGGAAACATGTAAAGTGCCGTCTGCACAGCAGTAAATGTGGTGTGACATTGTTAGAGCTCAGAGCACTGCCACAGAGAGTCAGCTGGAAATGGTCAGTGCCCTCCAGGACATACATGAGGATTTCCAGGACTACATATAAGTGGCACATAGTAGGGATAATGTCATGATCACACATGCATAGGATGGTGGTACAACAAACATCCAATTTCCCCTCCATTTGTACACTAGTTAGGACTTACCCAACTCAAGTAGGAGTCACTGCTGGATGAATATTTGTCCGGACATCTGGGGAAAGATTACATGAGACTACAGGTGCTTCTTAGAAAAGTATTGTAATTATTCATGGGAACAAGAACAAGTGATTTCATTCAGATCATGTCAGCGTTCATCTACACCTAGAAGAATCTGTTATTTGAGGTCATGATCCCAGTCCCGCAGTACAGTTAGATCAATGTCTGCTAGATCAACTTCATCAAAGAGGTCACAAGATCGGACCTAGTCATCATCCAGCTCTCGTGAGAGCCCCTCTTCAAAATCACTTGCACCATTGCCTAGCTTATCTTTAGGAGATGTGTATGACATATATCACCTTGACCTACTGTGATTCAAGCGTGCATTTCTGTTATTTATAATTTGACCTTCACACACACACAGATCAATGCATAACTCAAAGGGGAATAAGTTATTAAAAAAGGGGAGGTGACTTAAGGCACTTTATAAATGTAGGAATTTCATTCCTGTAATGGCACTGCTTAAAATCTCACTGAACTGTGGAAAGAAGGCTGTATGTTATAAAATAAGATTGCAGTGATTAACACCACTAATGCTGTAGGCACTGATATTGTTACAGCTGGCAGTTGCATGAAACTTAAAACTATTAATACACACCTTTTCAGGGAAACAATAATAAGAAAGTTACAGATTAAAATGAGTAGCCTGCCATGTAAACCAACACTGCTGCCACTTCAATATTTATTTATTTATTTATTTATATTTGTTGACCGGGAGTGTCTGACTGGATGTAGGTCCATTCTCAGTGGAGGCCCGGGGAGAAAAGCTCCACAGTTAAAATAAACAGACAGTAGTTACATTGGATTACATAGCAATTAACAATTTACATAGCAATTACTTACAACATATTTACAGATGAAGAACATAGTACATCAGTAGACAACTAGAATCTTTACCTGTGAAGTACATAACAGACATTAACAAATGTTACAATAAGAAGTTTGTGCTGTATAATAAGTACTGGCTTATGAGCATCTGAGCTTGCCATAATCAAGGTAGTTAGTGGAGTGGAAAGAAAGGTAGTGGTTGGATGGGGAGGGTGATATTACAGTGGGAGTTGCAAGGGCATAGCCAGCATGTTTTTAGGTGCGCTTTTAGTAAAGTTTTGAAGTGGATGCATGATGGTACGGAGGTAATTGTGGGTGGGAGTGAGTTCCATAATTTGGCTATGGTGCAAGAGAATAGTGCTTCACCAGCAGAGTTATTGGCTTTAGTGATCTGCAAGTGATTTTTATTGCTGGATGTCTGTGGTCTGGTGGTGCGATAGGGTTGGAGTAGATTCTGGAGGTATGGGACATTTAGTGGATAATTTACTAGTTTGTGGGCGAGTGAGAGTTGATACCATTGAAGGATGTGAGGGAGTTCAAGCCAGCCCAGATCAGCAAGTGAGAGACAGTGGTGACTACGGTAGGATGCCCTTGTGGCGAATTTGGCGATTTTGTTGTAGCAGGTCTCTAGCTTGTTTAGATCGCATTGCCTTAGGTTGGTATATATTGGAGAGGCATAAAGTAGGGTGGAGATAAGGTGGGAATTTGCTATTGAAATCTTTGCTGCTTTGGTGAGAAGTTGCTTATTTCTGTATAGCGCTCCTAGTTTTTTGTGGACTTTTTTTATGGTCATGGATATGTGAATGTCAAATTTTAGTTTATTGTCTATTTCCACTCCTAGCAATTTGGTGTGTTCAGTTGGGTATATAGTGGTGTTGTCTTTTGCTGTGATGTTAAAGTGAGAGTTGTTTTGATTATGTTTGGTGGGTTGGAAGATGAGTAGTTTAGTTTTGTTTGGGTTGAGTATTAATTGGGCATCGGATAACCAAGTTTCAACAGAGGAAAAGGCTTCCTGTGTGACTTTTTGCAGTTTGGGTAGGGACTGGGCTGAGCAGATGATGGTTGAGTCATCTGCGTATTGTATGAGTGTGCCATGTTTGGTGGCAGAGGTTAGATTATTGGTGAAAACAGAGAAGAGTAGGGGTCCAAGGATGGAGCCTTGGGGAACCCCTATGGAGACAGGTAGTTGGGGAGATATGTCATTCTGCCATACAACGGATTGTTGGCGGTCACACAGGTAACTCTGAAACCAGTTGGTGACTGATTGTGAGAAGGATAGGTTATTGAGGACAGAGATAAGTTGTTTGTGTGGGACCATGTCAAATGCTTTAGATAGGTCTAGAAAAGGAGCAGAGGAGAGATAGCCATTGTTTGTATGCTGAAGGATAGTGTTAGTAAAGGAGATTAAGGCAGTGGTGGTGCTATGGATTGGTCGGAAACCATGCTGAGTATTGGAAAGGAGGTTGTTAGTAAGGAGGTAGTCTGAGACCTGAGAGTGTATGCATTTCTCTAGTATTTTGGAGAGTGGAGAGAGGATAGCTATGGGGCGGTAATTGGTTAGTTCTGTGGAGGGTCTGCCTTTGTGGAGGGGAATTATATGTGATACTTTCCACAGTGTGGGAACATAACTTTCTGACAGAGATTGGTTAATCAAGATGGATACTGGGTAGGCCAGAGCATCAGCTGTGATTTGTAGGTATTCACTTGGGAGGTTGTTTGCTGCTAATCTGGTGGGCTTAAGTTTAGTTAAGTGTTTTTTTTTATGTTGGAGGTAGGTACAGGAGAAAAAGAGAAGGCAGTGGGGAGATTACTAGTTGAAGGTGTGGGTTGGAGGGGAGGGGGGTTGTGTTGTTTAGCTAGTGATAGTATGGTTTGTGTGAAGTGTGTGTTGAATGAGGTAGCAATATTTTCTGAGGAATGAGGGATGTTAGGAGGAGGGGTACTGACTTTATCTGGGTGGAGGATGGAGTTTATGGAGGACCAGCATTGTTTGGGGCTGTGTTGAGAGGAGTCTAGGGCAGACTGGTAGTATTGGAATTTGTCCTGTTTTATTAACTTGCTTCAAGTTGTACAGATAATAATATATTTTTGTCTCTGAAACCATGAAGTATTCTGTATGATAAAATAAAATCTGGTGTGGAGTACCACAACAGGCAACATACCTCAAACTAAGAAAACATTGCATGAACTAAAAAAAAAAAAAAAATATGAAACAGTTTCATTCAAATGCAAGCTAGAACTCATGTTAAATACTGAATTAACAATTTTTACTAACTGTACCACTTAAGGACATTCAGTATGTACATACTTATGTACATACTTAGATATACCCCCTCACTAGAATACACTGTGCAAAATAGTTAAAAATGTGATTATTACTTATATGATGCCATATAACATTACTAAACATGAGTCAGTGAGCACTCTGGCATGACTTTTTCAAACAATAATATGTGTAACTGTTCTGAAAAAAAAAAAAAATATATATATATATATATATATATATATATATATATATATCAGTTATACTGCATGTGCCTTTTACATGAAAGAAAACAGTAACCTGAATGTCATGGTCCATAGATCTGGACTAGACACTACCTCTTTACCTGCGCCGTTCTATGCAGTGGAGGAACCTGCCGCATTAGGTCTCTTACTGCTGCTGCTGGCTGGTCATCTTTACTCATATTTGGAGTGGAACTCAGAGCTGCAATGACAGTATGGGTCACTCCACCACCAGACCAGTGCATAGTCATGTTGTGCAGAATGCAACATCTGGTAAACATCCTGCATGCAGTAGCTGAGTCATACTGAAGGACACCCCTGGAGTCATCCAAGTATCTAATATGACTTTTCAGTAAGCCAAAGACCCTCTAGGTAATAATACTAGTCTGGGAAAGCCAGACTTGATCCTGTTCTGGACCCATGTTAGCACTTGTTTCTGTGTCTGCACAGGTCGGGAGGTTTGATATTTGACATAGTTCGCTCCTGTGGTCCTCGACATTTTCAGCTTATGATCTTGTGGCCACATTATTCTGGAATTCAAAATTGTTGCAATCACTCATATAATGGTAAACCTCTCTCTCTCTATATATATATATATATATATACATATACATATATACATATGTGTGTGTGTGTGTATTTAGATAGATAGAGATATATAGATATGTATTGCTATATCACTGAAAATAACTTATTCACTAACAAGTCCTCCTCATTTTACATTATACTTCCACATGCATCTTGATAATAAACATAAAAAACCATGCCCCTACTTTTCTGGGCACAAAAAGACCCTTTCTCACACACTGCAACATATCTGCAGTCAGGAAAGGATCCCTACTCCCTCAGCTTTAACTCAGCTTCCTTCTTATATCAGCAGCCCCCACTAAAAACTTCAAAATTATGCAAACACTATAAAGCAAAATATGTAGCTTAATTATACAGTCCTCAAGAAATGAGCAGCACTTTATAACACTGAAAAAAAGCAAATAGGCTCCCATTTAACTAAACGACAGACTGTTCCTGGAATCACAACTGCTCAAACTCCTACATGAACATTCTCTTCCTTAACATCAAAAACTAATAAGACACACCACATACACACACAGACTAAGGCACTTCAACAACTCAGCCCCGAAACAGAAATCCCACACTCCAAGTGAAATATCTGTGACCATACATTCTGAAATCTTGGACTCAAACCAAAATGAAAGACTCACCCTCATATTCCGAGTTCGATTTTTGACTAAAATCCCATTTAGTTAATCTAGCAGACTGTACCTGTTACCTACCCATCAGGTCATGTCACTTAAGTCTAAATTACCTCTTCTCCACTTTAACTCAATCACTAAGATCCTTTGCTCCTTTCCACATCTCTAATTTATTCTAATCTAACTCCTTAAATATTCTGAAACTTTTGTACATATTTTAAATAAATACACTGAATTTACTAAGTATCCAAAGCATTACTCTAATATTGCACTTTTTTGTCATTTATGTATTATTGTACTCTCTATTTTGTAAGTCTGGTCAGTTTTTGACCCTAGGCTGAGACTAAAATTGGTCAGAATTGATTAGTACTCTACCCGATAAATAAATAAATAAATATTTTGAGAAGAAGAGTAGAGTGGGAGAAAGCAGGGGGATCAGGTGGCTAGACTCACAGACATATAATGCAGACAAAAACTAACAGGGGATGTGCTGATAACAAAGGAATGTCACCAGGAGATACACAGAAGAAACAAGTGATGGGGAGGACTGAACAACAAACTAGGGAGGATGACAGTCTCACAAGGAAGGGTAATACCATGCCAGGTAACAGGGTGGAGTGAAGAAGCATGGGGAATACCATGAGAGGTAACAGGGTGGAGTGTGGAAGCATGGAGAATACCATGAATGAGGAAGCATGGGGAATACCATGAGAGGTAACAGGGTGGAGAGGAAGCATGGGGAATACCATGAGAGGTAACAGGGTAGAGTGAGGAAGCATGGGGAATACCATGACAGGTCACAAGGTGGAGTGAGGAAGCATGGGCAATACCATGAGAGGTAACAGGGTGGTGTGAGGAAGCATGGGGAATACCATGAGAGGTAATAGGGTAGAGTGAGGAAGCATGGGGAATACTATGAGAGATAACAGGGTGGAGTGAGGAATCATGCTTCCTCACTGCACCCTATTACCTCTCATGGTATTCCCCATGCTTCATCACTGCATCCAATTACCTCTCATCGTATTCCCCATGTGTCCTCACTCCACCCTATTACTTCTCATGGTATTCCCCATGCTTCCTCACTCCACCTTATTAACTCTCATGGTATTCCCCATGCTTCCTCACTCCACCCTATTACCGCTCATGGTATTCCCTATGCTTCCTCATTCCACCCTATTACCTCTATGGTATTCCCCATGCTTCCTCACTCCACCCTATTACCTCTCTTGTTAATCCCCATGCTTCCTCACTCCACCCTGTTACCTCTCATGGTATTCCCTGTGCTTCCTCATTCCACCCTGTTACCTCTCATGGTATTCCCCATGCTCCCTCACTCTACCCTATTACCTCTAATGATATTCCCCCATGTTTCCTCACTCCACCCTGTCACCTCTCACGGTATTCTCCATGCTTCCTCACTCCACCCTGTTACCTCTCATGGTATTGTCCATGCTTCCTCACTCCACTCTATAACATCTCATGGTATTCCCCATGCTTCCATGAGAGGTAATACTGTAGAGTGAGGAAGCATGGGGAATACCATGACAGATACTAGGTTGGATTGAGGACTGCCTGTCAAGCTGCACGGCAATGTAGCCAACCAGAAGTCAGTCTTGGCTATGACTGCCGTCATGGCTGGGCCAAACCACTGGTAAGATGGGAGTCGGGGTCATGCAAGTCACATGAAGGCACACTTTAGGGAGTAAATGCAGGTATCAAACTACTGGTCAACCACAGTTCACACACTCCTATATTTCACTTGCTGTGTGACCCAATGGGTTCTCCCCCATACCATTCCTCAGTGAGAAGCTTTCATCCCTCCCACTGGAGAAGCTGCACCAGGGGCAAACTGTGAGCTCTCCAAGTCAGTTCCTGCAGGATGACCTTCATCACCTTGCAGAGAGACCAGCTTAAGACTGCTGGAGACCCAGAAGTTGGTGGCAAGGATAACACAGGTAACAGTGGATGCAGCTACTCAGCAATCAGCTTCATGGCTGAAACTTCAGAAAAAAATGAATGTAAATGAAGATAAACAACAATGAAAGGAGAAATAATAAACTGACAAAGTTAGGATCCAGATATACAGTTTGGAGTATATGCTTCTTATCCATGGCCTCAATAACTCTATCAAGGAACTCATCAAAGCTGAGTAGGTGTGATCTGCTGTTTACAAAACCAAACTGGTGCATATCAAGGGATATAAGATCAACTAAAGCATTGCTGATCATTTCAGTTATAATATTTTCATTAGCTTTGCAGATAATACTAGTGAGAATAATAGGCTTGTAATTTCCAGGGTCAGAAAAGACATCAACTTTATGAAAGGGCACCACAATTACCACTCTCCATTCCCCAGGGACATTACTAATGGAGAGACTCAATCTGAAGATCTAATGGAACAGCGATGGGCTACTCACAACATTTTTTAAAAAATAATACAGGTTTTTTGATACATCAGTTTCTCCTTCCTTTTCTGACCAAACTTACCTCTTACATCAAAGACACTTAGGTTCATAGGTTCATACTAGGCTATCTGCCCAAGGGCATTTATTTTAGTTTGAATAAAACTATGCCTATTATTTTGCTGTGCCTCTGTCAAGCAGTGACACTGAAGTAATCCCTGGGGTATATCTGAGATCCCCCATCCATTGGTCAAGATTCCTCTTGAACAAGGCCAGCGAGGTGCTCTGCCTCACATTTTGTTCCACAGCATGGGAGTCTCTGGGTGATGAATCTGTCCCTCCAGCACGTTCTATTAATAACCGTGTCAAGGTTTAAGTCTCCCACCCTTGTGGTTCTGAGGGATCTAGATTTTTGAGGTGTATTCATCAAATCAGGGTTTGACATGGCCTTATATGTCAGGCACAGGTCACCTCTGGACTGAATAGAGCTGGAGTTCTTTCAGTCGGCAGCATAAGACATATTTTTGAGACCCTTTATCTTTTGGTGAGGAACTTTGGGGCCTTTCCAGCTGCTGCAGGTGTCGGGTCAGATACATTCTGGGGCATTGTACTCAATCATAGGTCTAATGAGTGATGAGTACAGGGGGGCGATGACCTCCCTTGATCTAGATGTGAATCCCTTCATGATCAGGTGGGCAATGTAGAAGGTTTTCCTAACTACTTTAGCAACATGAGTGTCAAGCGAAGGCTACTGTCAACCTGGGTCCCCAGATCCCTGATGACTTCTTCTGTGCTCAGTGGATTGCCACCTATATGGTAGCTAGGGGTAACCTTGTTTTCCCGAAGGGTATGACTATGCATTTCTTGGCATTTAACTTTAGGCCATGGCTCTGGCACCAGTTATCCGTTTCTGTGAGGCCTTCTGAAGGATATCTGTGTCAGATGTGTTTGCAGTCATCTGCAAACTTTGTCATAACCCTCCTGTGTTTGCTTGTACTTCAGAAAAGTAGATGCCGAACAAGAGTGGACCCAGGACTGAGCCCTGTGGGACACCACTTGTGACAGGCTTTGAGTCTGACATGGCTCCAGCAACTCTGACCCTGTGGGTTCTGTCACTTAGCCAGTTTGCAACCCATCTTGTGATGTATGGGTTTACATTCAAGCTGATGAGTTTTCGATGATACCTGAGTGGCCTTTGCCAGGTCAAGGTAGGCTGTATGGACTGCCTTCCCTCATCAATGGCCTTGGTGACTGTCTCGAAAAAAGTCAACCAAGTTTAAAAGGCATGATCTGCCTTTCTGCAAGTTCATGAGTTCCATTATGATCCTCTCCATGGCTGCAGATAAGGCTTCAAAAGCTAATGGGACCCGGTAATTTCATCCTGAGGTGAGGCTATCCCATGGATGCTGTGTTTTGCTTTGGAGAGCAGTTCTCACCTGGGCGTTGGAGATGTTTCTGGTATAGATATCTCTCCTTTTGAACCTGTCAGCCAGTATGGTGGCAATGTGTGTAGGTTCAGTAATCTTCACATCATTTTGAACTAATTTTGAGCATATCTGGGAGTTTCCTCCTAGGTTTCCTAACATAGCTAAAGAAGGCCTTATGATTGTCTTTGATTCAGCGGTTTGAGTATGAATCAGTAAAATATCTGGGTTAGTATGGAAAAAAAGATATGTACTGGGTTACATTAGTCATTAAAAGTTTATACATTAATATAAAACATGAATATGGTATTCAAGCATTATATTATTTTTTGGGAGATAGTCCTGTGTCACATTACATTATAGAGCTGACTCATTTTATTCTGTTGAACAATTACTTCATGTTTAATAACATTGTTTGCCATCAACTTCAAGGCACAGCTATGGAGGCACCATTTGCCCCTATGTATGCCAACTTAATGATGGCTTTATTTGAAGTATAGTATCTTTATAAACATGAATTTCTGTCTAAACATGTCATTAGTTCCCATAGATATGTAGATGATTTTTTGATTTTTATTTGTCAGGGTGGCCAGGATAAAATTGAAGAGTTTGTGTTGGATTTACAGCAAAATCAATAAAATGTGTCTTTTGATGGTTTACAATATGGAAATGAGGTAGTGTTTTTGGATTTAATCTAAAAAGGATTTCAGAATGGTAAAATAAGTATATTGGTCCAATGGAAATTTGGGGATGGGGGTCAGTATTTGCATGGGGGGCAGTTGTCATCCCCTTCATCTTATAACATCTTTGCCCTATGGAGAACTACTGCATTAGTATAGGATTTGTAGTAATCAAATGGACTTTGATAGATAGGGGCTATGACTGTGATTCAGTAAATATGGCCTTACAGAGAGTTATGGGGCAGAGTAACGGCAAGTTCAAAATATCAGTTATGGGAATAAAGACAAAGTAAATATTAATAAAATAAGAGAAAAATATATTTTGTCACAATATATAATGTTTTAAGTGAGACAATAGGTGACTTATTGAAATACTATTGGAAATTTTTAGTTAGGGATACTGAATTATCTAAAATATTATGGGAAGTTCCTTCTATTTCTTATAGGTGTGGATGTAACTTAAAAGGTATGTTAGTAGTCACTTTGCTTTCCCTGATGTTACTATTATTAGGAACCCATTATTGTTGGGTACCTTGCCTTGCGGTACTTGTAATGTTTATAAGTATGTAGTGCATTCATTTAAAAAGATTAATGCTGTCAATTGTTATTCAGCTGGTGTTTTATCATATAACACTGAGGGGATTATTTATGGCCTCAGATGTCCATGTAACTTATACTATATTGGGGAAAGCAAGAGGAAGTTTAGAATGAAACGTCAGGAGTATGTCAGGGGCATTAAAAAACAAAAGACTGAAAGCTCTGTTGTTGCCCGTTTCAAAGAAAAACATAATAGTGACTTTTCAGTATTACAAGGCATGATTCTTGAACAAATATATTTGAGAATTGGGAAAACTGTTCTTTGAAAGTTAAACTTCTTTATAAGGAATCTGTTTTTATTTTGAAATTTAATACATTATTGCCTTTTCGGCAGAATTATGTATTAAACTAGAAATATTTAATTTGATTTGATTGAATTATTAATTAAGTACTTAATTATTTTATTGACTGGTTTTATAAATGGTGTCTTTTGGCTGTTTTTATGTATGACTCCTTGAAAGCTGACAAGCCGAAGTGCCAGAGAGTGTGAATTTAATAAAATGTCAGAAGCCAGTTGTTGTTTCATTATATACAATTTTTGGGGACTGCTCAATCTGCAGATCTGTTAGAGGGTGTTTTGCTAAGTAGGACTTTAAGCTTCTCAGTAGGTATCCTGGAAAATGAATCCAGGCTTCAGACCCCATCATAGTACATCTACTGCTCTACAGTCCTTTACTCAAACTGTTGCCAAAGCCATGGACAAGAATTTACTGGTTTCTTGCCTCTTTCTTGACCTTTCTAAAGCATTCAATGCTGTATCACACTCCAAACTTCTTGATAAACTATCACAACTCAACTTGTCTCCCTCGACTATTAAATGGTTCACTAGCTATCTCACTAATAGACAACAGTCAGTAAGATGGCAGGCTACCTGCTCCCCTTACTTACCAATCCAAACTGGGGTGCCTCAAGGCTTGATTCTTGCTCCTTTACCCATTAATATTTCACAAACCAACTCCATACTTCCTGTACAGCATCCTCCCTGACACAATATGTGGATGACTCTACCCTTATTGCCTGTCCTAA
The DNA here is from genome assembly GCF_019279795.1 of Protopterus annectens. Lineage (NCBI taxonomy): Eukaryota > Metazoa > Chordata > Ceratodontiformes > Protopteridae > Protopterus > Protopterus annectens. The sequence continues at coordinate 54,662,261 of NC_056725.1, forward strand.
CAGTTCCTCTATCCTCCTCCGCTCTACTACTCAACATAGCTTCCTATCGGTAGAAAAATGGCTAACCAACAACTAATTCTAAATCCCAAAAAACAATGCAACTACTCTTTTTTCCAAAAATCCTCTCTAAGCTGAAAACAACCTTCACCATTTCTTCTTTTCACGGTATCATCATACAACCTCACCTACATACTAAACTTCTTGGTATTATTATCAATGACCAGTTAATATTTGATACCCATATTCAGCACTATATTAAAAAAGACCAATCAAAAACTTGGCCTACTCTACAGACATAAAGGAATACCTAGCCCCTGACTCCAGGCAGAAACTAGCTCAGGCTTTCCTCCTTCTGTGTCTACTTTATGCCTCCCCCATCTTTTCACATCTACAGTCTACCCTTTTGGCTAAACTCTGTCAATCATACTATACTGTTGCAAGATTTGCTAGTAACCAACCCTACAAATGTCATCACTGCCATGCACTAAAACAACTTCAGCGGCTTGACTTACCCCAGCACCTGCTTCACTACCAGCTGCAAATGACTCATAGTCTATTCTTAAAACCCCTTTCCTGTCCTGCTCTATCCTCACTAATATCGCATTATACCCCTCTCAGAACTCTCCGCAGCTCTGACCAGCTCCTTCTGGATACCTATAAACCAAACATAAACATTGGTAAACTTCTTTACAAATATAGTATTTCCCATGCAAGGACATCTGAATCATTTCTAACTTGAATCTCTTTAAATACAAACTTAAAACTTTTCTCTTAAATGTCAGCACCTGTCACTGCAATGATCCCACTTTACCACCTTACCACCTCTCATACGTTTAACAGCCACTTACTGCAAGGTTCTTATCTCACTTGACATCTCTTTCTCTTTTTGCTGATTAAAAAAAAAAAATCTGACTTTTGTATTGCATGTTATGCACATTATTGTAATTTTTATGTAAACTTTATTCTCAGGCCTTTTGTAAATTCCTAATGTCATGAATAGCACATTCTTGCATTGTTTGCACAGAATTTATTGTCAGATTTTTTTATGTAACTTTGTAATAACTGTCTGGAGCTTTTCTCCTCGTGTCTCCACTGAAAAATGGGCCACTGGTTCAGTTGGACTAACCCGGTTCACAAATGACAAATAAAATAAATAAGAAATAAACAAATAATTTTCAGGACTTATGGAAGTAGTGTTTTTAATTTTGGAAAGTGCTAAAGAGACTTGGTATAAACTGGCTTCATGAGAGTGTATTGGGGGGGTGGATGGAGGAGAGAGAGAAAGGAAGGTGGGAAGAGTGAAGGTGGAAGATAATTTGCCTGTAAGAACATTAACTATGTCTTTTGGGTCAGAGTTGATTGTACAATAGGAGATAATTTAGTACAAATTGTAGGCTACTTCTAAGCTTTCTGCTATTGCTGAAGAAGGCCTTATTATTGCCTTTTGAATTATTTGCATTCCTAGCTTCATGGTTGGCCTTTCCATTGCTTTATGATAAGTTTGAAAGACTTACTTATTAGTTTTACATCTCTTTTATAATGATGAATTAGAATGTTGTAGAGATGTCCACTAGATTTTTTCATTTTATCATAATGTTTGTTGATGTGATAAACCATTTTAATTTAATTATTGTATTTAATTTGTTAACCAGTAAGTGGGCTAATCGAGCCCTTTCAGCCATGACCCATGCCATATAGGCAAAAACAGTTACACATATAACATATAACAGCAAATAAAAAATTACACAGAAATTAGGCATAGGTGCATAAATAAAAACATTAAAGACTGAGCAGGGACATAGATAGTACAACACGTGACTTAAAGGTAATAAAGGAATGAAAGCAATCATATGAATAAATTCATAAACTGTGACTGTAAACAAAGTTATTAAATTTAGTACAAAATGATCAGTGTATATGTAACAGGAAGCATACAAAAAAATGTGAGCTCTATTAACATAAGTATGTCAAAAGACAGTTACATTATTCAGTGTCTCTAAAACATTTGTATTTTTTTATACATATAAATAATAGATACACAGGGTTTACTTGAAATGTGAAATATCAACAATCTAACATTTTCAGGGATGTAGTTCCAAGATATAACAGCAATTTTGGAGAAGCTCCTTTTGCATATAGGTAAAGTGAATGGAGGCCCGCACAACTATAAGTATCCAGAGCCATGAACAGTGTAGCTGAAGTCAATGAGAGTAATTTGTTAAAAAGGGGAGGACAGTACTTGTGATGCAATAGCTTGGAGGAGTGAGCAGTGAGGACAAGAGAGGCCCTGACATTTATTGGAAGCCAATTAGATTTTTCTAAAGAGGTACAGTGATGCTCTTTGGAGTGAGAAAGGTAAGTAAACCTAAGGATTTTCTTTTCAGATGTTTGAAACAGAGGTCTAGTTTGGTCAGAGCAGGATGTATTGATAGGGAGAATATACTTTAATCTGGGTATAAGAACATAAAAGGTGATGGCATGTCTAGCCTTTTGGATGAGAAGATTAGACAGGTTGTAGTTTTGAGTTGTTTATTTGAGTACAGACATGATTACGAATGTTTAGCTGAGTCAAAAATGAATCCTAGGCATTCTTGTTGAAATATGAAGGGTTTAGTTCTAAACTTACTATATATGGGTGCCTCGGTACATCCAAGGAGTAAAACTCAGAGTAGTAGGCAGCTATCATAGTTATTTTTCTGGGGAGCTATAACATTTGTGACTGTCAGTAAGAACAGTAAACAATAAATAACTGGTTTTGGACTAATTCCTGAATCCAGAGAAGTTATTAGGGGACACAAAGCAGGTCTTCAACAAAATGGTTAGATTTGATTAGGGGTGCAATAACAAGTGGTGCAAGTCAGAGAGATGTTTGTGAGGGCAAGATCAAGAAGGTTAACACAGCAAAAAACAGAGCCAGAAGAACAGCTAAACATGCCTCAGAAAATTTCAAAGTACAACAAAATGAACAAATTAAGGCACGAATGTCCACACAGTATAATTTATTAAAAAACAAGAATGTGTAAAGCTTTCGAATAAAACACTTTTTATCAATACATAAAAAACTTTGTTAGAACCATTCTTTGAATAATTCTTGCCAGCAAATCATATTACAAAAGTAATTAAATAATTAATTAAAACCTTATCATACTAATCAAATTTTAACACTAATAAAATCTAAAGAAATAGCACAATTAAACATAAGAATGTTTCATTTTCAATATGGGTTTAATACTATTAACTTTATTGAGACCCAGTGGCATATCAGCTCTAAAATAATTTATCCACTAGTATTCAGCCCTTTCAGTTCTATTTATGATGACACCCCCCTCTTTTATCTAAAACAATATTTTGCAGTACCCTAAACTTAAATGTATGATCATTCCCATTCTCTATAATATGCTTGGTTAGGGCATTTGTCTCTATCCCGCTACGAATTTCTGAGACATGTGAAGATATTCTTTCCTTAAGTTTACAGTTAGTTTTACCTATGTAGAAACAGGTACTTTTATACAATTCGCTAAATAAACAACATTCTCAGTTGTACATGTAGCAGACATCTTAAAAGAAAACTTAGTTTTAAGTATAGGGTGTTCAAAGTCTAAGTCTGTATTAATATATTTACAAAATGTACAGTTATAACCGTAATCTTTTTTGTACTTGGGTTCTTTGCATACCATATTTAACATCCTTGTAACATAACAGTTGTTTCAAATTCTTCTCATTCTTAAATACAAAGAACGGTCTAGCTTCAACTATCTTTTTTATTTCATTATCTGATTGCAAGATAGTCCAGTTCCTTTTTATTATACGTTGTATCTGCTGTGAATGTCTATTATATTTCATTATATACCCCAAGCCATATTTCTTATCTTCCCTTTCCTGGTGATGACCATCATTGTTTAAAGCACCATTATTAAAGAGATAGGGTCTAGCTAAATTATGATGTTCAGCTACAACATTCTGGGCACTATTTCTTAGTAAATTCCTATCATAGCCTCTAGATACAAAATCATTAACCATATTCCCAACTTCAGATCTAAAACCTTCATCAGTAGTATTTAACCAGCTGGCACGCAAATGTTAACTTTTAACAACACCTTTGTATATATGTCCAGGGTGCATTCAGTTTGGAGTTTGCAATGTTAGGATACCCATCAGGTAAGCTCGGTCAAAAAAAGGGCACTATGGGGGTATAGTTTTTTTTAGCCAGCTTACTAAAACCAAAGAGTGAAAGAGGCAGGCCATCCCAGGCAAAGTAGGTGGGTCTACTGATTCTTTCATCCCATGCAGATATACACTGCATCCTCCTAAAATGGGACCAATTTACTAGTGAACTGTTTCCTCCTTTCATCATTTTTGTTGATGATGTAATGATATTCATTGCCAGTGCTTTTCCCTCTTTAAAAACAAGAACAGAAAGCTCAACATTGTGTCTTTACGTCTATACATTCTAAATATTTCATTTCATATCTAGTGAAAGAGCAGCCAAATAGGACTGATTCCATAGTGGGTGAAGTTTTTTTTTTTTTAGAACATTGCTGAGGATTACAACATCTACCATCTTACTAAACATCAAGCACAGAAGATATATCAGAGGATGATGGACATTTATTTATTTATTTAGTTATTTATTTTACATTTGTTAACTGGGAGAGTCCAACTGGATATATGTCCATTTTCAGTGGAGGCCCAGGCAAAAAAGCTCCAGAGCAGTAAAATCATTAACAAGAAAAAGACATGTTAACCAAAAGGTTCAATAAACAATATAAGAGTACACAATCTTTATACTTCTTATAGAAGTATAGTACATGTAAGATAGTGAGTTAACCAAAGAGTGTATTTGCCAACATTCACAGGCTACATTAATATATACATGTTATAGAGGTGTTTAACAGCAATTATAGCAGCAAGATAGAGTAGATAACTTCCATAACTCATTTCTACATGAGAGACATACTCTGTCCTTTAGGTTTCTTTACAGTGCTCAGTGATACTATTACCCCATGCAGACATTACAAAAGCAGTAGATAAGCTGTTACTCTAGTTGCTAGAAACAGAGACATACGAGTTACTATCCAAGGGTAGTACAGGTATATAATCTATGATTCAGGAAGTGTGTTTTGAATAGTTTTTTTGAATTGGGTGGTGGAGTTATTATTTATTATGTGGGCTGGAAGGGAGTTCCAGATTTTAGAGATGAAGTGGCTATAAACGGATCTACCTGCCTCATTTTTAAAGTTTGTCACCTTAAGGAGGTGTTGAGTACTTGATCTCAGGGATCTGGTAGTGGTGTAAGGCTGGAGTAGTTGCTGCAGGGCTGGTGTGTTGCCTGGATGATGTAGTACTTTGTGAGCAAGTGCTAGTTGGCTGACTTGAAGGGTCAGGGGGAGTTCTAGCCAGTTGAGTTTTTTGAGGCTTTCACAATGGTGGGTTCTAGAAGGAAATCCTGTGGCAAATCTGGCTATTTTATTGTAGCAGCTATCTAGTTTGTTGCACTCAGTTTTTCGGATATTGATAAGCAAGGGGGAGGCATTGAATTGATACAACAGGCTCCAGTGTAACAACAACAATGTGACCTGTCCACAGTTTTACTGAGGGAATGGAAGTGGAAGGGGTAGAAGCAAAGACTTTGTGAACTAACAGTGCCTATTTTAACTTGACTTCTTACACTTTTACGTCTATTCATTTGGATATGTTATCAAAATGACTCTCATTCATCCATAGTAACAGAGCGGGTTTGGTAAGTCTATTGACTGATTTAAAAATATTCATAAACTGAATGTCAATATGTCTTCCATGGTATTCCACCTATGGACCATCCCAGAAGCCAAGTACTTTTAATCCCAGCCTCAATTCTATCCTGGACAGTTTTTTGGTATTTTGTGAAAGGGATTTTAGATCACTTTACTCAAAAAGACCTAAAAACGAGTTTATTTATTTTTTTCTCCTGTCGAATTAAATGCTTTGAAGGAGTTAACTGACATGACGAAGGACCATTTTATGAAATCTAATAAATGCAGTGAGCTAGTTATAATGTTGTAATTAGATTAGATTGGAAGTATGACTAGTATGGTAAATTACGGAAATACATCCAAACTAGTGTATCTGCCACTTATCAATAAATGTTATCAAAATATTGATAACATTTTATTAGATATGTTATATCAGGGTGATAGTCAAATGTTGCTTTATGAATTTTTCATATTTGAGTATCCTAAACTTTTATATTTATTTAGAATTTTGAAGATACATAAGAGTAAGTCTAATTTTCCTTTTAGACACACCATTGCAGCCAAAGGCTGTAAAACTGAAGGTATTTCAATGAATTTATATGTTTTATTAAATTCTATTGTTTGGGAGAGCGTGTCTTACAGTCAGGACTCGGCATTTATTAAGGCTACTTAAGAATTATCAATTTTCAGGGATAGAAACTTGTTTGTTTGTTTGTGGTAGATGAATTCTTATATAGTTCTATTCCACAATATGAGCATGTTGAATTAATTAGGGATTATATTCCACAGAAAAGCATAAATGTTTTAACCACACATAAGGCAAGGTTGGAGCTGGAGCTGTAGTTCACCAACAGTTTATTGCACCACAAAATAAAAGAAACATAAGCACTTTCATTATATAAAATACATAACTTCATCAGATAAAAGCCAGCATTCAAATGGGCACATATATATGACTTGCATAATCACATGACAAACACCAATTAATGAATTAAAGCAACAATGTATAAAAATATAAAAAGAGTTAAAAACACATATAACCATTAGTAGATTCCCCAGAAAAAAAAAAAAAAAAAAATATATATATATATATATATATATATATATATATATATATATGAAAAAACAACACGAACAGATCCCAAGATGTGATATCAGCAAAACAAACCCAGCTGGAAGATACTGCCAAAACTCCACTTCTAGTAATTCAAAGCCAACGAAACTCCAAAAGAAGCACGATGTTAATAGTACAAAATCTTTTCCTTTATTGACGTTAGCTTTCACAGGTGTCCCTGCTTCATCAGACGTTACAAACAAACAGTTATCTTGCATCATTATATAACAGATTTAAAACACATCACTTCTAATCTAATGACATCATTTCCTTGTAAATTAAAGAGCCATACACTCAAATGAAGCAGCAAAAGATCTTCCGTAAATCATTTACGAGCACAATAAACATATCAAACTAAGCATTGTCAAAAAATAGCAAAAATAAAATTCCTATCAAAAAACACAACATATATACGTGGATATTCACTTAAAAACACATTGTAAAATGAGATAAAAATAAAACATTCCCAAATAGCCCTTGTAGTACTATCATTTCGTACTAGAAGAATTCCAATATTAGCCTACCATTTAGAGACTCTCAGTAGCATCATATCATAATCAATCCCAAATGGTACCCACATTAAAACCATTATAGAATGATAAAACGCTCCCAGGCAGACCCTACAATACTATCATAATATACTACATAAATCTATTGCCAGTCTGCCGTTTAACTATTCAAACTGTAGGAGGCACACTATACCTAACTGTCATATTCTAAATGATATTTATATTGAATCCTGTATATAACATCATGCCAATACTAGCCTGAATAGATATATTGACCCTTTAAAATAATTAAAATATATACTTAAATCGATACTATACATATATCAAGCACTAAACATCAAATAGAATCTATCATTTAATGGATCTATTCTTCAAGTATGGTCTCAAAGGGACGGAGTCATTAAGACCTCTCCCCCTGTGAGCAGCAAGACGTAGAATCCACTCAGTCTCTGATAATTCAGTTTGATTAACTAGGTCCCCCCCCCTTAGATTCTCTCTCTGGACATGTAACACTTGAAACATAAAAGTATGTTGATTAAACTGCAGCATATGTCTGGAAATTGCACTACAACTATCCTGTCTGTTGAAACAATACAAGTGGTCCCGAATGCGTTCTCTCAGAGAACGATTGGTCTTAATGACTCCGTCCCTTTGAGACCATACTTGAAGAATAGATCCATTAAATGATAGATTCTATTTGATGTTTAGTGCTTGATATATGTATAGTATCGATTTAAGTATATATTTTAATTATTTTAAAGGGTCAATATATCTATTCAGGCTAGTATTGGCATGATGTTATATACAGGATTCAATATAAATATCATTTAGAATATGACAGTTAGGTATAGTGTGCCTCCTACAGTTTGAATAGTTAAACGGCAGACTGGCAATAGATTTATGTAGTATATTATGATAGTATTGTAGGGTCTGCCTGGGAGCGTTTTATTATTCTATAATGGTTTTAATGTGGGTACCATTTGGGATTGATTGATATGATGCGCTACTGAGAGTCTCTAAATGGCAGGCTAATATTGGAATTCTTCTAGTATGAAATGATAGTACTACAAGGGCTATTTGGGAATGTTTTATTTTTATCTCGTTTTACAATGTGTTTTTAAGTGAATATCCAATATATGTTGTGTTTTGATAGAATTTTTTTGCTATTTTTGACAATGCTTAGTTTGATATGTTTATTGTGCTTAAATGATTTACGGAAGATCTTTGCTGCTTCATTTGAGTGTATATCTTTAATTTACAAGAAATGATGTCATAGATTAGGAAGTGATGTGTTTAAATCTGTTATATAATGATGCAAGATAACTGTTTGTTTGTAACGCCTGATGAAGCAGGGACAGTGAAAGCTTAACGCCAATAAAGGAAAAGATTTTGTACTATTAACATTGTGCTTCTTTTGGAGTTTCGTTTTTTGAATTACTAGAAGTGGAGTTTTGGCAGTATCTTCCAGCTGGGTTTGTTTTGCTGATATATATATATATATATATATATATATATATATTTATTTGGGAAAATAATGCATAAATATGAATGTGAAAAAGCACATATTTAAAAAAACAACGTCCAATACAGCTCACGGTTCTCCAAGAACAATTGCCAGAGACCACCTCTTGTATTCTTTTGCACTTGTTCAATTATAATGAACCTGAAGTGGTGTTCAGGGAATTCCAGAATGTGTCTATGTAGGGCATTCGTAGTTTTTCCCCCGTATATCATAAATGTGCTCATAAATACGTTGCTTCAGCATCCGCTCCATCTTGAATTTTGCACCAGGATGCAGTGGGGTTCCCAGGTTTAAATGAAATTGCATCTATAGGATGTGTGTTAAAAATGAAGGCAGAACTGAGATAGCATAGATTTATACACATAAATATGTGTTAATGGAGTTATACACATATATTTACATATTTACGTTTTTAGTTTTTTTTTTTAAATATGTTTTTTTTCACATTCATATTTATGCATTATTTTCCCAAATATATATATATATATATATATATATATATATATATATATAGTTCATAGATAGGTTCATAGATTAGTACTAAGCTAACTGCCCTTGTGAGCCATTTTAAGCTTAGCCAATTATCCCTTGTGAGACTCAAACCCTGCACCTTGTGTTTGTAAGGCAAACACCTTAACCATTAGGCCACCCTCCCAACCCAATATATATATATTTTTTTTTTCTGGGGAATCTACTAATGGTTATATGTGTTTTTAACTCTTTTTATATTTTTATACTTTGTTGCTTTAATTCATTAATTGATGTTTGTCATGTGATTATGCAAGTCATATATATATATATATATATATATATATATATATATATATATATGTGCCCATTTGAATGTTGGCTTTTATCTGATGAAGTTATGCATTTTATATAATGAAATTGCTTATGTTTCTTTTATTTTGTGGTGCAATAAATTGTTGTTGAACTACAGCTACAGCTCTAACCTTGCCTTGTGTGTAATTAGGGATTATGTAAATCATTGCTTCAAACTTCCAAACAAATTGATTAATACTATCTGTCTGAAATTATGTTAACTAAAATTTATTTTGCTTTCAATGGGTAGCTGTTTTACCAAATTAAAGAGTGGTAATGGCATCCAGGACAGCCCTAGTGTTTGCCAGTTCGGTGTTGGTCCAGTGCGAGGTCCAGAATATTTTTACTCATCCATTGTTTCAATATGTCTCCTTTTATAAAAGGTTTATTGATGATCTATTTTTATTTGTATTGGACCTATGGAGTCACTTTATGAATTATTGGAAGACGTTAATAATAGTACCAATTTTTTAAAGTTCATTATTAGTTATTCGGGAAGGGAAGTTCAGTTTTTAGACTTGAATTGTAATAATAATGTTGAAAATAAAGTATTTCATACTAAATTATTTTGAAAAAACAATAAGACATTGACTAATAAACATGTATATTTTAAAAGTCAGCATCCATAAAATATTACTATAGCTTCTTGAATCATTTCTAAGGATGAAGACTTTGAAACTGAATGTCAATTTTTAATAGAGTTGTTTAGTGATTGGAAATATCAGTGAATTAATTATGGTTTCTACTGAAATTAGATCAAAAAGATGGTGCAGCAGTCTTGGTGGCAGATATAATACATAGGACATGCTTGATGTCTGCAGTGTTGGTGCCTGTCAATAACGGTGGCTTACTCATAGCATACCTGAACAGCACAGAGCCATTGTTAGCAACAGTTACTGTGGAGAGTACCATGCCACCCACATCCACTGATACAGCTTTGTTAGTCATGGAAGCCTTCACTGCAAATTCATCGGGTATGGACTTGACAGTCCAACTCATAGTGTACAGTTGTCACCAGTTCATCTAACAGTAGTGGACAGTGGCACCACTGTGTAGCATGAAGACAGCACTATGGAGCAACATGCAAGGGCACATTGGCACCATGACTTCTACTCAACATAATTATCACATTATGAATAAACCAATGGATGTGCATGTACAAGCCAGTAAACCTAGCACAGATAGCTGTCACCACTGTCAAGACAGAGAGTGTACTGTGTGACAAACATGATGACACCTGCATATAACTATGGATCACAGAGATAGGGGAGCGTGTGTAGCTTGCATATCGCTGTCAAATGCCATGGCTCCAGGGTGTATCTGGTGTTATCTGAAAAACACTACAATGAGCATCTTTATGAGTGGATGACATTCAACACACCTGCTCTCTTATTTGTGCATCCAGGTAGTAAGGATGCTTGCACATTCCAGTTAAATGCCCCTGGTGGGAAATCTTCCATTATAATTCACTTTTACAGATCATATATGTGCCACATGAGGGAATCATAAGTACTTTCTAGATGATTCATAGACCCATTGACATAACACACCACCTGGCAACAGATGGAGTGGAAATGCTTCCAACTGACATACTGTTACCCATGTGTACCAGGTGGGCCTTGATTGTGATTGTGATGCCCGTGCACTGGTCCAGTAATAAAGAAGCCTCAGTCCTCACAACTAACACCAGTGAGGGGTGTCCACATTGGGAAGGATAACAAATACACACACAGTAAAGTACAATTTCCCTTAAGGGCACATGGAGATCACAGTCAGTCTTGGGCTGGTTTCTCCCTTTATCTCCAGGTCCCAAATAAGACACCCACTGGCACAGCTATAGGGTACAGGTCGCAGCCTAGTGGTGAAGCTAAAACCTACAGCATCCTCTCTGTCCAACCAGTGCTTCATGTCCCTGCCCAAGTAGCTGACACAGACACACAGTCTTTAAGATATGAGTTATATACAAACATAGACACTCCTGGAGAAGGCTGGCACAGGTTCTCCAGCTATGCCCCTTCCTGCCATACTATAAGGTAGTAATCATCGCCAGCAACCACTAATATCAGCTACTAATAAGGCCCTTGCCAAGGGGTGTCCAATTATTACTGTGCAATTGTATTATCCACATGGTAAATGTGACTGAACAGCAAGACTATTGAAGTGGCTTTGTACAATATCACTGTATACATGCAATGTAATGTAGAGCTTAAATTATCTCTAAACAAAACAGCCACAATTGAAAGGTTTAAAAATATTTAATAATAAATAATAAAAACACAAGACAATACTTCTTACTACACAGTGCTAGTCAAGAGTTCAGAAATCACAGGAAAATGCTTAAAATAATACCGTAGAATAGTCTGACATAAATATAGAAAACAGCTAGACTAAATCTGATTACATTCCTATCTCACTAAGAGCAATCACAGTTCTAAATAAACTTACATATAGAGCAAAGCAGAGTACTGGTGAGTTGTTGTCAGCTTTAGACAAAATCCAAAATGCTCTCCTTTCTTTCTGCCTTTAAATTGATAACACAGTACTGCTTCACATTGCATCATTCTTGACACTTCTCTGGTTTCCCAGGTTAACAGAAACTCAGAGTTTAACATATCTTTGATCTTGCACCTGGTCAGGAAACCACAGCATTTAAAGACATTATATATGTAAAATCTAGCAATTAACGCTGGTCTCAAATCAATAGAAAAAAATCTGCTGGCCCAGACATCACGGCTCCAAGTTTGAGATTAGTCATACAAGGCTTGAGTTATCACCTTTCTTCCAGCAGAGTGCACTGTTGTTACATTTTTGACATTCAACATTTAACACAATTTTCTTCCATTTAAGAGAACAAGCCTGTGGCTTAAATTAATATTTACAAATGACAGAATTATCTACAAAATTCTATTTGGCTAGGCTGGCAGCCTTCACAGTGATGTATGTAAAGTAAATGGTCCCTATAACGTCAGGAAATGGGCTATTTTATAGAATGGTTTCATAGCATTGTCTCTCCCTTCTGCAGTCTATGGAAGCCTCATGTGGGTGACCACATGCTGCTGCATGACGTCAAGGAACTGGTGAAGTTTTCCTGAGACAAATGTCTTTGTAATACCTTCTGCATCCCTGATGGTTGCTGGAAGTTCCACATATGCAATGCATAACTTAGTCTCTACAGGACTGGTATTCCACTCATCCCACTAGATTCTATGTAAGGATGGAACATGTCTCCAAGATCTTGTATGCCATTTCTGTCAACAAAATAGCATTTCACTATAGATCAGACATGGTCATATCCATTTGTGACTTGAAGGGTGATGGAGTGCAATGTCCTGAATAATGGCAATGAGAAGAGCCTGAAACTAATATTATTTTAACTACTGCATATACTACTGCTATTATCTTAATGTCCTAGGTATCTTTGATATCCTTCTTTGACATGAAATGATTGTGTACAAAATGTGTTGCTTGAAGTGGCTTGCAATGATAGTTTTATGTTTCTGAATCATATACTGTCATGTTGTCTACTCTCATTTACATTCACAAGTGCTCCCATTTCCATAATGTATATTTGCATGTTATTATACAGTCATTTGCATGTAATACTAACTGCAATTTTCCAGGGTAGTATGATCAGTTGAGCTACAAATGTCTGTGACTTATCCAACCCTGTACATTTCAGGCTCATCACAATATTTTAGGTTACACAATGTGCTAAATGTTTCTGAATTTCAGCATATATGTAAAAGCTGTAAGGCATTTAGCTTTGATGATATTGGTAGCATGCAATACATAACTCTACTTTGGCTGAGTACTTTGCTTTTAAGAAATGCTGGTTTTGATCATACTTTGTGTGTGTGTGTGTGTGTGTGTGTGTGTGTGTGTGTGTGTGTGTGTGTACGTTGTGCAAAATTGTTTGAAACTCTGTACTTTATGAATAGCCATTGAATAAAATAAGTAAGGTATGTTTTGCATATTTTTTAAAATACATTATACAGAAACCTACTGATCTAATACTGTGAGACATACTTTGCTGCATGGGTAAGGTAACAATACCTACTATGGAAAATGAAGTCCCTATACTGATGTGCGTCAAGTTATTGTAAAACCAAGTGTGACAGATGTCATTTTTAATGCACATTCTAAGTTATTATTTGGAATTATTTACTGATAGATGCTTCAGTAGGTATGTAAGTTACTTCTTGATGTTCATTAATTTTAAAATCCTGCTGCCTCTAATAGGATCACTGTATATGTCTTCAGTGAGATTTATGCTGCAGTGTTTTGTAGTGATCAGTGGGAAGGTGATACTTTGTAGATGCTATACTGCATTATTTATTAACACTGTTTGAAAGCTGCACAGAGGGTGGCTGATTTATTATGGTTTTAATTATTTATTTGTATTTGTTAACCAGAGTACAGCACTGATCCGCAGGGACCTGAGGGAGACAGTTTCATCAGCCCCAAAGAACTGTCTGGGTAAATGACTTGCACAGAGGGGCACATGAGGCAAATGGAGGCTGAGTGTCTCAAAGCAAGGGCTACAGAATACATCTCATTAACAGCACTAATTCTCTAATAAGGAGTATTAAGAAACTAGCACCAAATTGTTATGTGAAGTTCTTAACCTTTTGCTAGGATTCCTACCTATCCTAACTTTAGGATGATTCTTCTGATTTACCATGGGGCAAGACTTGTGCCTTGCTGTTTGTTTATGTACCACATCACTATGGCATTGTCTGTATTATGTACCACAATCACTATGGTATTGTCTGTAATCGCTTGTAATGGTCCTAGTGACCACCAGTCACAAAGAGATTCTATAGCATCTTACCCCATGAGCACCTACATGGATGCATGGATCGTGCCATCCCTAGCAAAACCAAGACTCACTCCTCTAAGAAAAGGAAACCAGTTTGATGTACCCCTGCAATAAGCAGGCTATACAACAGAAGGAGGAAACAAGTTCAGAAAAAAAGCAAATTCCAAGAAGGATAGACATCCCTGATCAGTATCAGTAAGAAACTGAGGTCCCTCATGAAATCATCCGAGGCTAACTTCGAAAGAAAAATAGCCAAGAATTCAAAAGATAACCACAAAGCCTTCTTTAGCTATGCTAAGAATCTAAGTGGCAACTCGCAGATATGCAATGAACTAGTACAAAATAGCACAAAATATACTGAACCTACTGATATTGCCAACATCCTGACAGATACATTCAGTGCAAACTTCACCTCTCTCTCACCTCCAAAAGGGCCCACAACAATACCAGAAAAGTGTAGTGTCCCAAAAATCACAGATGCACAGGTGAAAATAGCCCTTTCAAAAGCCAAAAACACAGTGTCAATGGGACCAGATGGTGTCCCACGCTGCGTCTTGCACGAACTACAGAACGAACTAAACCCCCACCTAAACACACTGTTCAGCCTCAGCCTCTCCACAGGCTATGTGCCCATAGAATGGCACACAGCAATGGTTATTCCTCTCTACAAAGGAAGGGCCACAACTGACCCTGGTAACTATCGCCCCATAAGCCTGACTAGCCTGGTCTGCAAGGGAATGGAGAGCATCATCATGGAATTCATTAACAAAGACATTGGGAACCTCCAAACACTTGACCCGACCCGGTTCAGCTTTGTTAAGGGCAGATCATGCCTACTAAACCTGGCTGACTTCTTCGTGACAGTCACCAAGGCCACAGATGAGGGACCCCTACTGTTCGGCATGTACTTCTCAGAAGTACAGGCAAACACAGGAGGACTATGGCTAACCAAGTTCGCCGATGAATGCAAACTGGGAGCCATAACTGACTCTCCAGCTGACATGGACATCCTCCAAAAGGGCCTTACTGAGATGGACACCTGGTGTCAAAGTCATGGCCTCAAGCTAAATGCCAAAAAATGCATAGTTATCCCATTTGGGAAAAACAAAACACCCACGAATTACCACATAGGTGGCAGCCCCCTTAATCCAGAAGAGGTAATAAGAGATCTGGGGATCCAGGTAGATAGTAATCTTTCCTTTGACAATCATATTGCCAAAGTAGTTAGGAAATCCTTCTATGTGGCCCGTCTAATTACTAAAGAGTTCGCATCTAGAAATAAAGAAGTTATAGTGTCCCTCTACTCGTCACTCATTAGACCAATCATAGAGTACTATGCCCCATTTGGGATGTACCTCACAAGACACTTCCAACAGCTGGAAAGACCACAAAAGTACCTCACCAAGAGGATTACTGGTCTCAAACATATGTCCTATGCAACCCGACTGAAAAAACTCCGGCTGTACTCAGTGGCATATCGCTTACTCAGAGGTGATCTCTGCCTGACTTACAAAGCCATGTCCAGCTCAGAATTGATGGACATGCGCCACCTAAAGAAATCCATGTCACTGTGTGCCACACGCTCTAGTGAGCTAAACCTCTCCACAACAATAAATAGAACATGCTGGAGGGATAGATTCCTGTCACAGAGACTCCCCATGCTTTGGAACAAAATTCCAAATTACATCAGGCAGAGCCCCTCACTAACACTCTTCAAGAGAAACCTTGATGAGTGGATGGGTAACAGAAAATACACTCCTGGGATCACTTCATTGGCTCTGCTTGACAGAGGATCAGTTAATTAATCAATGGGGCGGCAAAAGCCGACACACTCTGGCTAGGCTTATAAATGCCCTCGGGCAGATGAAAAAAACTGAACCTATGAACCAAGTCATACCCAGATATCAAAGAAAAGAGTATGATACATGCCCTGATAGTACAGTGATTCATGTAAATGCAGTGATTTACAAGGAGAACATATAGCTGCTGTTAGAAAATTTCAGAAAAGTAGCTTTGTCATTGCTGAAAAGCTGCTGCAAGAAAGAATGATTTTTTTTCTTCTGTATTTCTTTCTTTTTTCAATAAAATTGACAGAAAATACATCCTGTCACAAATACACATTTTAAAGCCACATACTGTCCTAAACATATGGTAAGGGACAGTAATTAGGTGTTGTTATGACCAGGATGAAGATAATGACTTTATACTAGAATTCTGTATCTGCCTTTAAGTATAATAGCCCCTGCTAAAGAAGAATGACAAATCAACCAGCTCGTATGTCACTCATAAAGACTTACTTAAGCCGAGTTCTCTCTGCTCTGCTCGTCTTTGCTGCAGACATGACAGAGTTTTGGAAAGGTTCATGTTTGTCTTCATTTGCCTAATTTTGCACTGTAAAAAATATCAATATAGGAAACTGTATTGTTTGCAGAGGCTCTGGGCTTCATCCTATTCTCTCACTGTGGCCTCAGTCACAGGAAATGCCCTGGTAGGAAAGGCAAATATCAGTACAAGTTGTATGGAAATAATATACAAAAATAAAATTTATTTAAAAAAAAAAAAAAAAAAACTACAATATCAGTGGTAGGCCCCATCCTGTATGTTATGCTACCTTCTCACTATAGTTGTCATAATGTTTATCATGTCTGTCCTACTGACTGACAGAGCATGTGGGCACTTAGCAAGCATCAGTGAATGATCACTAACAACATCTGACAGGTCCAAAAACTGATCACACCATCTGTTTATAGATCTAGTCATGACGTTTGAAGATAAAACCTCTTTCAGCAATTTGCAAGGCTAATGGGTTAGTTGCATCACAGCATAACATTGAAGTGCTAAAATGCAATAATCTCTAAAATTCATTATTGTGGCAAGTGTATATCTGTGTGTGTGTTTGTGTGTGTGTGTGTGTGTGTGTGTGTGTGTGTGTGTGTGTGTGTGTGTGTGTGTGTGTGTGTGTAAAACTCTGTCTCTTTATCTGTATGTGCATGTGCATAAACAAACAGTGAAAACTCTAGCTTGGCAAGGGTTTTCTTGTAGTTTTTACTAACTGTTTTTTCTGTGTGATAGTTTTACTCTTTCAAATAGATAGATATAGCAATATATTATTGTCATTATAGCAGTTTTAGCCTTAAGCTGGAAATCTATCCATCTGATAGACTATTCTACTAGGATAGTGACTGTCTTGTTACCTTTCCCCATGGTGGATGCCAGGAAAAGATGTCCTAGAGATTTGTATTACTGCGGAGACTGGAAGTTAACATTTCCTTTGCACAGCAGCGACATTCCTATTACTCCTGAACAGACTGTCCTTGTAGTAAGTGATGTAGCCAGTCACGCAGAGCTCTGCTTCTGAAATAAACGGTTTTAAGGAGCTTCCCATACTACAAGGACATCAGGTTTATACATTGGTAATGCTGACCAGGCCTGTCAAATAGCAGTTTTTTTCTGGTGCTCCTTCAATTCATTTGAAAGAAAAAGTATTTTTCATTGCTCAGTTCAATACTTTATAGACAGTCCAAGGAAAGTGTTAGCACATAAATGAATGGGTCCATGATTACAACATGTATCTTCTGATTAATGATCAAAAACTACTACAGTATTTGGCTACTTGTTTTGTTGCACAAAACAACATACTTTTTTTTATTTTCTATGAGTAGGGGCTCATACTATTACAATAAATTATTTTGGTGCTGAGAATGAAAAATAGGAGTCTAGAAGAGCCTATTAGGGAAAGATTATAACAAAAATGCTTCACTGGTATATAAAATAAAATACTGTTTTGTAAAACTGGAAACTATAAGGTAACAGAGTACATTTAAGAAGCCTCATGTAAATGTCAGGTGATATTCACCTGTTATGCAATAAGGAAGGAAAACATCTATTGAAGAAAGAGGACAAGGAAAAGAGGGACGTGGGTGAGTTTAGACTGACGATTCTTTGAAGCGAGTCAGGACTGTAGAGTGTAACAGAGCAGAGGGATGACTATAGATAGGATGGTTGTAAGGGCAAATGATAGCTAGTAGATATAAAGTTAGGAGAAGGTAAGGGGCAGGTGGGTCGGTAGATGACAGGATCCTGCTGCCCAAGAGTTATATGCAATTCTTTGGCTTAGTATCTCAGTGGTGATTTAAAAATATGGCTAGGCCTAACCACATTAGTCAGACATAGACTGATGATTAATTTCATTAAAAAACACTAAAGATCAAATTAAAAAAAAAAAAAAAACCTTAATCATGGTCTGCAAGTACATACACCACTGGGCGGTAAAGAAGCGTACTGCAACTAAAACAAAAAGTATTAGAACACATCAGTAGTGATTGTTGGTATCAATAAACAGTTTATATTTCTAAAAATTAATATGCCTATCTATTCTTTGACTCATTTTCTTAATCATTAGGCTACACTTACACTTGTCATAACAAGCAACACTATCTATTGCATAGCTCACTACTGTTTTTGAAGATCTGACGGAGACAGACATAGCAGCTTTGCCAAGTGCACCCCAAATGTTAATCAAGTAAGAGAAAATAATATAAGCAGGAGAAGGAAAACAGAGATGAGAAATTAAACCAGTTAAAATAGGACAGGAGTCAGCATGGTAGTCTTAGCTAGAAAAGGGTAATAGTATAACATTTCACCATGGTAAAGAAAGACACGTTAAGATACAGCAAAAGCTTGTGTATTCTCACGTGTGTATATGAGCATTTCTGTGGCTATATGCTTATAGGTGCACCTAGATGAGCATTCATTTTTGTACATGTACTGTAAGTTTTGAGTGGGTGCATTTATGCATGTTTGCGCATCATGTGAATAGGTATGTTTGTCTCTGTGTGAGAGAAAGTGAGTGCATGAATGTGAATTGGGAGGAGATTATTGTTTGATTCAGGGAAAAGTTAGCTATAAGTGAGAGAGAGGAATGACTGCTGTACCAAAACTATAGAAGAGAGAGAGGGAGACAGAGAGAAAAGAAAGCAAAGGAGAAGAAGTCTGGAAATAATAGGCATGGGGCTTAGTAGTCCTTATGAATCAGAATGTTAAGCTTGGTAATAAATCTCAAGAAATTTCCAGTCTATTGATGGAAATTACACATCCGTGAGTGCAAACTCTGAGATTTTAAAGATCATGTGTAACCATTTTTGTACATACCTGCAGTCTTTCACTTTTTTTCTGGCATGACTCTTTAAATTCAGTTTACTGGATAGTCTGTTGTTTCATTTTACTGCTCCCAAACTTTGGGTCCCCATGGACTTATGAGGGCAGTACTTCTTCTCTTCACATTACCACGCTTCTCACGTTGATGACGCAAAGCAGGATCCTTCCTGCACTTCCTGCACTACTAGACTGGGTCTCTACACTGTTATTTTGTAAGTAAGCAAATATCATGTTAGTGTTGTACATGGGCTGAGTGCAGTATGTCCATTTATTAATGGAACAGGGTTTGAATAAACATGCATTTTCTGTGGAAAATGAACTATTAACTATGAAACTAATATCTAGCGTTAGTATCCAATGGCAATTTTTAGTGATGTACTAGAAATTTGAAAACTTATAGATGAATGGATGGATGGATGGACAGGGTAAAGATATAAGGCAAACTGAGGAAAGTTCTGCAAAAATCACAGACAGATGAAAGATAAGATTAAGTGACATTAGACAAAATCAAAGGCAATTAAGAGTTATGGACTTTGTGCTGCTCATGATGTGCTTGTGTGACAGTTAACAGAAGCAGCCTTAAACATTTGTTTTCATATAAATGGAGCAAAGAATGAATGGGGGTCAAAGACTGGATTAACTGACAACATGCAACTAACCTTAAAACTGAACAATTAGACAAAAATACAAATAAAGCTGCTCTAGTTTGAAAATTCTCTGCCTGCACTCCTTTCTCCCTCCTGCTGACTATATAAAGGACTCTGTTGACCCTGACGTGATGTCAGCATGTCAGCAAGGAAGAAGAACTTACGTTAAAGTAATCAAGTAAGGCGGAGCATGTTATGGCTATGAAGGGCATTTTTTGGAAGACATCTTCATTTAAAAAAAAAGTGAGAATGCAAACTTAAATGACAGAAACAAATAAGCATCCACAGGAACCTTGCCCAAGCAGTAAAAAGTTACGTCCACACTGGAACAGTTGTCTTAACGCGATTTAATAAAAGAATACATTCTTCAGAGATAAAACAAACAGTCAAGGCAGTTACAAAAATTTAAAAGGTAAATGCAGGAAGTGATTGACAGCATCCTAGACAATTACGCGAGGTAACAAATCAATACCTCACGTTAACCATTCCAATTAGATATTCACTATCCAAGTGAAATTATTTTAAATAATTTAGTGACAAATAAAAAGAATTTTTCAACTTAAAAGACACTTTTAAAAGCCAGTATGAATTGATGCCACAGTTTCAATGTTAACTACTGACATATATTTAAATCAAGAAAACATACCTAGAAGCTCAAAATATTAAAAAATATTTAACTATTAAAATGTATACATCTATAAAAAATGAAAAACAAACCCAGATGGTAAAATCCTGGTGGCTGTAATCCTAACATATAATAAAAGGTACATAAACTGGTATAGATATTAAATTTGGGTAAGTTAACTAACACATAAAAAAGGGGGTTACTGCTAAACCACAAGGTAAAATTGCTATATAGACAGTACCCTTGTGTACTGGACAGTAATACATCATAAAAAAATATAGAGATTTAAAAAAATTTATGTATACTGTCCTAAACAGGTAGTTTCTTCAATATCTATCTTAAATAACTCCTTAATTTCAAGACCAAAGAGATATTGCAATTGTCATTGAGCCCTGGATGGCGGAAGGCATCAAGCCTCAATTGCCATTCCAGTTCTCGGTTCTCAAGAATTAATGAGAAATGGCCGCCCCGTGTTTGTGTTGGTACTTGGTCTATAGCCATAAAACAAAAGCTATGGCCTGGATTGAGATCGACATGCTTGGCGAGTGCGTTTTCATGCTTTTTATTTTTAATGGTATACATGTGACGATCACGGACTCTTTTGCCAATATAAAAAGCAGAACAGCAATCGCACTGGGCAACATAAATTATAGACTTACTTTCACAATTTAAAGGAAAATGAATGGAATATTTTCTATTCCTGATGACAAAGGTTTCACCCACCTTAATTTTATTACACCAATTGCAAAAAGTGTACATGCCTTTCCTTTTATTAAATGTATAGGAAATTAAATCTCTTTGTAACATTTCTTGCTAGAATTGAATTATTGGTTATAAAATGCCAATTTTTTCATATAATAGGTAAAATGATTTTAGAGTTCATACTGAAAGTTGTAACACACGTTTCTCTCCTGCAATAATTAAACCAAAGTTTGTATCAGGTCCTCCTCCCGAAACAAGTAACGTTTCGGAATTAGGTAAACTGGGTAGAGGGGAATGTGGTTGACTCAATAATGGTTTATAAAACCCATTGATCCTTTTAAAATCAACCTCTAAAATAAAACGGTCCATAGTAAAGGGCCAGTTAGTAAGAGCAGGGAGAATGTGCAGTACAATCCTGGACTTTCGGTCTGAATGTGCCCTTTTGAAGGAAATGTTTGCCAACCGTGGTTATCCTGTACAACTCTTGAATGAATTAATTTTAGAGGTTGATTTTAAAAGGATCAATGGGTTTTATAAACCATTATTGAGCCAACCACATTCCCCTCTACCCAGTTTACCTAATTCCGAAACGTTACTTGTTTCGGGAGGAGGACCTGATACAAACTGTGGTTTAATTATTGCAGGAGAGAAACGTGATTTCTCCTTGAGCTTTGTTACAACTTTCAGTATGAACTCTAAAATCATTTTACCAATTATACGAAAAAATTGGAATTTTATAACCAATAATGCAATTCTAGCAGAGAAATTAGGCTTGTCTCCCTCATTTGTGTTTAAAAGAGGAAGTAATCTTAATGTTACAAAGAGATTTAATTTCCTATACATTTAATAAAAGGAAAGGCATGTACACTTGCGGATTTTGCAATTGGTGTAATAAAATTAAGGTGGGTGAAACCTTTGTCATCAGGAATAGAAAATATTCCATTCATTTTCCTTTAAATTGTGAAAGTAAGTCTATAATTTATGTTGCCCAGTGCAATTGCTGTTCTGCTTTTTACATTGGCAATACGGACCGTAGAGTCCGTGATCGTGTTTACGAACACATGTATGCCATTAAAAATAAAAAGTATGAAAACGCACTCGCCAAGCATGTCAGTCTCAATCCAGGCCATAGCTTTCGTTTTATGGCTATAGACCAAGTACCAACAAATGAGAACCGAGAACTGGAGGCTTGATGCCTTCCGCCATCCAGGGCTCAATGACAATTGCAATATCTCTTCGGTCTTGAAATTAAGGAGTTATTTAAGATAGATATTGAAGAAACTACCTGTTTAGGACAGTATACATAACATTTTTTAAATCACTATATTTTTTTATGATGTAGTACTGTCTATATAGCAATTTTACCTTGTGGTTTAGCAGTAACCCCCTTTTTTATGTGTTAGTTAACTTAATATCTATACCAGTTTATGTACCTTTTATTATATGTTAGGATTAGAGCCACCAGGATTTTACAATCTGGGTTTGTTTTTCATTTTTTATAGATATATACATTTTAATAGTTAAATATTTTTCAATATTTTGAGCTTCTAGGTATGTTTTCTTGATTTAAATATATGTCAGTAGTTAACATTGAAACTGTGGCATCAATTCATACTGGTTTTTAAAAGTGTCTTTTAAGTTGAAAAAGTCACTAAATTATTTAAAATAATTTCACTTGGATAGTGAATATCTAATTGGAATGGTTAACGGTATTGATTTGTTACCCTGTCTAGGATGCTGTCACGATTCTACATCACTTCCTGCATTTACCATCTCTGAAGAAGTATTCTTTTATTAAATCGCATTCTGTTCCAGTGTGGACGTAACTTTTTACTGCTTGGGCAAGGTTCCTGTGGATGCTTATTTGTATTTAGTTTTTTTTTTGTTCACATTACTTCGTTTGTTTTTGTCATGGCCACGGGAGGTCCTGTTATCCCTAGCACCCTCACTTATTTGATACTATGACAAATTCATCTAAGGAAAATAACGTGGATCTTTCTGCTTTGTTGCTAAACTTATCTCAGCGGTTAGACCAGCTCAACGCACGCATAGATGCCATGCAGGAATGTGGCTCCACTCGAATTGTTACAGCTCCTCTTGCTTCGGGTGCAATACGTTTCGGTGGCCTCCAGAACGACAGCCCTGATGTTTCAATACCTGCTGCACAACCCGTTGCTCAGCATTCTTCTGTTGGCAATAATTTAATGCCAACTGACATTACAACAGACTCTGGTACACAAATCAACGGTAGTTTAGCACAGACTATACGGGATCAACGACCTTTAAGTGCATCTACCGCTAATGTTAATAACAACGTTCGGGTTTCTAATACTACACCAGGAGCTTTTGGTGCTATCGCTCCTGGTATCCATTCTGGTTCTGTTTTTGGCGCAGGTGGTGTGCCTAACCTTACAGAATGGATGACTAACACAGACATTTTTTGCTTCTCACAACAAGGATCTTGTACTAACAGGAATGGACAGGATAACTACAACAATGAGGGAATAGCTGACAAGCTGAAATCTTTTGACATTAAACTTCTTAAGTTGAAAAAACTGCAGCTAGAGTCAGCTTACTTCAATCAATGCATCAGTGATAACCTAATTCCAAAAGGGTTATGAAATAATTTTTCACCTTCTGGTCTAATAGCGGATACCCTCTTCCTTAATGACTTAAAAGGATTATTTCAACAGCAGGGTATCCAACTTCTTGAATTTATTATTAAACATTATGCTAACCATATTACTTTATTAATTGGTGAAATTGACTCTCTAGATAACGAGATTAAAGGTGATATGGATTTTGCTCGATACAGATACGATTATAATCGTATACTGACGAGTATTGATGTACTGTTGGTTAAACTGAAAGTCAACAAAACTAAAAAATTGGCCAGAGATAGGCTTGCTTATCAGAATGACAATGCATACCCAAGACTCTATAATTCTATTACTAGACAACCCCCTACTAGTGATAACCTGGTTTTACCGGAACTTGAGGAAGAACTTGTAGGAGCTATGGGTACTACAGGTGACGACTTCTCTGAGGTCGCCGATGTAGGACCTAGACGTAGTAATAGAATAAAAGGTCTGGCTAGCAATAATGCTGATTACAACAACACAAATAGGAATAAAGGCTATAATAACAATTTTTTAGGTCAGCGCAACAACCGCACGTTCACCAACAGGAAGAGGAACCGGAACAATTAAGCACGTGTCCTAATGTACTAATGAGGGTAGAAATGGAGGTTGACAATGGTTTGATCCATTCCCATGTTGACCAACCTTACCCAGTAGTTATCACTAACAAAAAAGGTGACTTTAAAATCTACAACTTCTCGGAGGTCCTTTTGGATGAGGAATTGGTAGAACTTTTAGCTTATGGGAATACTTTTGTCCCTAGTAGACACAGTAGTATTTCAAAGGATATCATCGACCTTAAATGCTTCGTCCGTAAACTTAATTTAAAACTGTTATTTAACAACAAGCTCCCTGGACCTAGTGAGGCCTTGAAACTATCTAGTGTCTTCAATCCTCCTCTACACCCTTTACTTCACTTGTTTGAGAGTGTATGTGAAGTTGATTTTAGGCACCAATTCCTTAATTCAGACAAGACATCTAATGGAAGTGACTTTAACACTACCAAAGAGCAATTACTTCTTCTAGACCACCTTTGCAGATCACCGGTAAGACTTATCAAACCTGATAAGGGCGGTGGTTTAGTAATATTTGATGACTGTATGTATAAAGAAAAGATGTCGACTGTTTTGTCGTCTCCTGCATACACGGAATCGTCTATTAATGAAGTTAATACAGCTCATCATAGGATTAGGGGTTATTTTCGTGATCTTTTCCTGGAGGGGAAAATCGACATTGACACATACAATTACATTGACATCACTTTACCCAAAATCCCTGTGATGTTCAGTATTCCCAAGATCCACAAGGACATCAAGGATCCACCAATATGAGCCCTTATAGATGGTAGGTCATCAATGACATACCCTTGTTCTAAACTCATTGATAACATTCTATCAAAGTACATAAAATTTATCCCAAGTGTATGTAAGGACTCTTGGTCCTTTTTGGAGGGTATTAACAACTTACCATTCGATAATGAGTGTAACTTCCTAACAATTGATGTGGTGGACTTATATACATCCATTCCACATCAGGAAGCTACTGAATGGATTGGCCTCCTTCTATCTGATTTTGGGGCTCCGAAGATCAAAGTGGATCTTGTGACCGAACTTTTAGAAATAGTCCTTACATCTAACTTTTTCATGTTTGATAAGGATTATTTCCTTCAAAAACAGGGGGTTGCCATGGGCTCCCCCTGTGGAGCTAATGTTGCCAACTTTTTTATGGGCTTTTGGGAGAAGAATTTTTTGTATTCTGACCCTCAATTGATGTGTCTTGTCAAATATTACACCCGATTCCTTGATGACATGTTTTTCATGTTTAAAGGTATTAACCTTGACGCGGCTGTTTTTGTTAATTCTTTGAATGAAACAACAGAGTTCTTAAAATTCACATCCAAATTTTCTCTATTTGAGATTGACTATCTCGATGTGAAACTTGTCAAGGATGTAAACAACAAAGTTTATACCTCAAAAGTCTACAGGAAACCCACATACTGCAATTCCCTTCTTCACTATTCTAGTCACCATCCGTTCCAACAAAAACGGTCCATAGTAAAGGGCCAGTTAGTAAGAGCAGGGAGAATGTGCAGTACAATCCTGGACTTTTGGTCTGAATGTGCCCTTTTGAAGGAAATGTTTACCAACCGTGGTTATCCTGTACAACTCTTGAATGAATTAATTTTAGAGGTTGATTTTAAAAGGATCAATGGGTTTTATAAACCATTATTGAGCCAACCACATTCCCCTCTACCCAGTTTACCTAATTCCGAAACATTACTTGTTTCGGGAGGAGGACCTGATACAAACTGTGGTTTAATTATTGCAGGAGAGAAACGTGATTTCTCCTTGAGCTTTGTTACAACTTTCAGTATGAACTCTAAAATCATTTTACCTATTATACGAAAAAATTGGCATTTTATAACCAATAATTCAATTCTAGTGGAGAAATTAGGCTTGTCTCCCTCATTTGTGTTTAAAAGAGGAAGTAATCTTAAAGAAATGTTACAAAGAGATTTAATTTCCTATACATTTAATAAAAGGAAAGGCATGTACACTTGCGGATTTTGCAATTGGTGTAATAAAATTAAGGTGGGTGAAACCTCTGTCATCAGGAATAGAAAATATTCCATTCATTTTCCTTTAAATTGTGAAAGTAAGTCTATAATGTATGCTGCCCAGTGCGATTGCTGTTCTGCTTTTTATATTGGCAAAACGGACCGTAGAGTCCGTGATCGTGTTTACGAACACATGTATGCCATTAAAAATAAAAAGCATGAAAACGGACTCGCCAAGCATGTCGATCTCAATCCAGGCCATAGCTTTCATTTTATGGCTATAGACCAAGTACCAACAAAAACAAGGGGCGGCCCTTTCTCATTAATTCTTGAGAACCGAGAACTGGAATGGCAATTGAGGCTTGATGCCTTCCGCCATCCAGGGCTCAATGACAATTGCAATATCTCTTTGGTCTTGAAATTAAGGAGTTATTTAAGATAGATATTGAAGAAACTACCTGTTTAGGACAGTATACATAAATTTTTTTAAATCACTATATTTTTTTATGATGTATTACTGTCCAGTACACAAGGGCACTGTCTATATAGCAATTTTACCTTGTGGTTTAGCAGTAACCCCCTTTTTTATGTGTTAGTTAACTTACCCGAATTTAATATCTATACCAGTTTATGTACCTTTTATTATATGTTAGGATTACAGCCACCAGGATTTTACCATCTGGGTTTGTTTTTCATTTTTTATAGATATATACATTTTAATAGTTAAATATTTTTCAATATTTTGGGCTTCTAGGTATGTTTTCTTGATTTAAATATATGTCAGTAGTTAACATTGAAACTGTGGCATCAATTCATACTGGTTTTTAAAAGTGTCTTTTAAGTTGAAAAATTATTTTTATTTGTCACTAAATTATTTAAAATAATTTCACTTGGATAGTGAATATCTAATTGGAATGGTTAACGTGAGGTATTGATTTGTTACCTCGCGTAATTGTCTAGGATGCTGTCACGATTCTACATCACTTCCTGCATTTACCTTTTTAAATTTTTGTAACTGCCTTGACTGTTTGTTTTTATCTCTGAAGAAGCTGCGACAGAGGTTGCGGCGAAAACGCTTGTATTCTTTTATTAAATCGCGTTAAGACAACTGTTCCAGTGTGGACGTAACTTTTTACTGCTTGGGCAAGGTTCCTGTGGATGCTTATTTGTATTTAGTTTTTTTTGTTCACATTACTTCATTTAAATGACAGAAAGGCAGCTAAGGTAAGCAACTACCAAGGAAGTACATTTTAAGAACAGATAGGCTACTTTGATTTTGTTAGTTTGCACATGACTTTTAAGTCCAAAGGCTGAAAGAAATATAAGAGACATATGCACAGATACAAGATCACATCTAATAAAGTTGGAACGATATAAACTGAAATAATCCACAGCATTTATGAACAGAAACAGGTGTCAGTTAAGTTCAGTTATACTGAAAAGAAAAATGATGTTTTTTAAGTACATTTAGATAAGCTGTAGACTAAAGTCAAGTAGTCACAGAGGATAAGCAGAAAGGAAGGGGAAGGACAAGAGTAACAGAAAAATGTATCAAGTACGAAAGTGGAGAGGTGAAGCAGATCTGTATGTATGATATATGTGTGTGTGTCTCTCTTTATATATATATATATATATATATATATATATATATATATATATATATATATACATACATACACACACACACACACACATATATATATATATATATATATATATATATATATATATATATATATCGATAGCTATATAGACATATGTAATTATTACATCCACAAAATATTGCTGGTGAGGTGTCAGGTTTTGTGGAGTACTGATAGAAAACCAAACTTAGAGAAGAGCCCCCCACTAATAAGTTTGACTCATCTAATCTACTTATACTATTAGACACAAATACATTAATCTGTGCTGTGAAAGCCCTAACCTTTTTCTAATAGTTAGTTTCTGTTTCATATCACCCAGTTCACAGTGCAATACACAGAGTATTAATTTATTTTTTCTGTCTTAGTTTTAAAATCTGAGACATCTGGGGCAAGGCTACCAATCACTGGAGAGCCTAGGAACTGCATCTCAGGATTCAGTTTGGGATTAGTGCTTCTGTTTTGTTTCTGGCGAGAGAAGAAACATAGGCATATTATTTCCTCACCTTCTAAGAGTTCACAAATAACTGGAAAGCATGAGAACTGCCTCTTAGGAGACAGCTTGGGAGTAATGGCACTGCTTTGATCCTAGTGAGAGAGGGAACGGAGGTACATTGATTCCTTATGGGTATTGTTTGGACAGTGTGTATGGGACTTCCCTGATGGGTCTGGTGGTGGTTTTGGTGATAACCTGTTAAGGGCCTTTGACCAGCTTGTCTTTCTGTTGTGTCAGACTGCTGTATGTTCTATTCAGGGTAGCTACCCAGAGAAGACTATAGCAAGTATACTGAACCCTGGAACATTTGGGTCAATATTACTTCTCAGGCTGCAGCTTGAGATTAGTGTTACTTCATTGCTATTGGTGAGAGAAGGAGCAAAGAATCATTGATTCCTCACTGTGTGCAGCTGTGGTGAGATGAGCATTAGTACCTAGGTAGTAGCCAATAAGTGAATCACCATCACTCATTTTTGGCTGACCCAATTCTTATTACTAGGTACTGCTATTTCAGCTACTATCTAACCTAACTTAGGAGTACCACGCTACATTATTAATTCCTAAATATTCAGGTTCTAGAGTCTCTCTCCAGCCCTGACATACTGTGATGACCTCTAGTCCTACACCTCTGGCAACATGGCTCATTCATCTACTCTCACCCCATCTGTGACCACTCTGATCAAATCTGGTGTTTTATGGCAGTATAGCAACTGCATTATGTTTAAAGACTGTTCACTACTTGTACCAGTTGATAGTACAACCTGCAAGGCATGTAACTATTTAAGAAAGTTGAAGGCATCATACCACCATAACACCGTATGAATCACAGCACACCACTAGGATAACTCATGCTGAGGCTGTAAATAATTGCCAGAACCCCCTAGAACATACTTTAAAGAATCCCAGACTCTAGCATATGAGGCAGCACCTACTCATTCTCTACACACACAAGGAAATGTTTTAGTTAGGCATACAGACTGAATGGTGCCAAGATCTGGGATGTCACAAGGGCCTTAAAGACCCTTAAACCAGACAAGTATACAAACTGGTGGTTACCCAAGGGATGGGGAATAACCTGATCTGCTGTATTCAGTAGGGTATGCAGAGAAACATGGTACAGCTTACTGTGCATGATTTAGAGTCAGGAAAGACATAAGTCTTGAGTAGTTTGTTGCCTTCACTTAGAATGAGGAGTATAAAAAGACAATATATTTGGCTTTAACAATTGGCTAAGTAGTTGGTGTCATTCTAAGGGGATCCAGTATTTGTCAGCTTGGAATGAGATGGCAGATAAGACTTCCTGTTCTGCCGAGGACGGCTTACATCTCTCATACCAGATCTACCACATACTGGTTAAAGCCTTTGCCCTCCCTATATTGCCTTTTTGGCAGCATCACACTGTTGGTCATTCCCACATAGCAAATTCAAACTCCAATTTGGGCAGCATCTTGGTAGCACAACTCAGTGTTACAGGTCTAAATAAAATGATGCCTGAACTTGAGCCCATCTGCAATTTCAACACATTCATATTTATGTGGTGTCAACACTTCCTTTATGCTACCATTTAGTGCCTATCCTTCCTTCAGGCCATTGTAGCTGTGGGGGAGTGTATGTATTTGTTAGAAACATTATCATCTCAGGTCAAATTACCCAAGGCTCTAACTTGCATCCATATATCCTAGAGTTCTAAATCACCATTAAGAAATGCAACTATTACTTCATTTCTAAAGATCCCCATAAATGGTGGACAAGATGTGCTGTAGATAGCAGCAGTTCTCTTCAGCTCTGCCAAGATAATTTATTTTATGACAGGATTTTTTCAGTTAAACTATCCTAAACAGGTTTATTTTTGCTAAGTGTTTTATTTATACATATTTTAGGCTAGTACAAAACATTTCTTTAAAATTTTGGATTTTTCCTGTCAAAAATGCTTTGGATATATTTATTCTCATCACTGGACATCAAAATGAGCTTCACTAAATCTGGTCTTTGGGAGTCAGCACTCAAAAAAAATCTACAGTCTCTGCTTTCTAATATTCAGGAACTGTCAATAAAATTTGACAAAATGGACTTAAAACTTGACAACTTCAAGGAAAGATGTACTAAACAAATGAAAACTTTACATGAAGATCTTCAACAACAAAAAACACAAATTACAGGAATAGATCAATCCTTATCAGACATGGACAGCAGATTACAAGAAGAAGAAATCAACATAGAGTTCCTGCTTAAGCAAAATCCTTTGCTCCAAACTAAAGTAGATGACCTAGAAAAGAGGTCACACTCAAAACAATATAAGGATTTTTGGTTTACCTGACAACATGAGAGGACAATAATATGGTTAAATTCATGGCTACATGAAACTTTGGATCTTCCAGAAGCTCTGTCCTATGGCAAAGAAAGGTCTCACAGATCTTTAGTAACATCAAAAGCTGGTAAGACCAATTTATCTAGATCTGTAATAGTAAGATACCTTTCCTCCCATGACAAGGAAATGGTCCTTAAATCTGCTTGGGATAAAGCCCCTATTAAATTAAAAGGCAATCTTATTTATTTTGACAATGATCACTCACCTGATGTCATAAATAAAATGAAGATTTTTCTGCCTTTAGTAAAAGAACTGAAAAAAATGCCAGGTAAAAACTCACTTCTTGTTCCCAGCCAGACTAAAAATCTTTTTACAAAATGGAGTAAAAAATTTTGATGATTTAGATGCTCCTCTTATTTTCATAAGAACAAATAAAATCCTAGAGAAAATTGAAGTGATGAAGTGGACTAATGGCAGTTTAAAAAGAATAGCTGAAAACGGATCCTGGAAATCCTTGGACAAGAAGAAGACAATGAAGAAATGATCAACACCTGTCTACCACTCAAACTCATTTCTTATTTATCTTCTTTTTCTATTACACTAGAAAACTAATGGAATTTACATTAAAGGAACTTTTTGGACTTTTTCTAGTGTCTTGATTTTCAGGTGAGCTTCTCTGGCGACTCCTTACTGGGAAAAAGCCGAAAGACAAACAACTTCTCATGTGAACAAGTTATGTATAATTTAAAAAAAAGTTGACATTTAGGAGGGCTATATAAATAGTACTTCATGCTAACTTGCTTATTATTTAAATAATAATTATTAATGCATTTGTTTAATACAGTTAGTTCGGCTGTTTGATTTATCTTGTATCTTTAGACACACTTTTCAGTGTTGTTCTGGTGTATAGTGGCTGGTGGTTTCATTTTATTAAGCTTTAACTGTAAGTGATATCATTCTGCCAGTTGTGCTTTACAGAGCTTAAAAACAGCTTGAGACTTTTAAGGCTATATTTCAAGCCTTTTGGATCTTTTATTTACTTCTTTCCCACTGGAATCGCTGGATGCTCAGCTTTTCTTAACTTTTAGCATGAGAGTCTTGCTTTGTGGTGTAGAGATGCGGAGCGACATGTTCGCATGTTGCAGCTACAGTAAACAACGCACTGTGATCTTTGAACTTAAAGCTGACATCAATTACAAAGGAAAGAACTTTGCAATGATAACAGCTCCAGATGGTTTCCATTTATTTATTGGACTATAAAAGCGTACAATACAAGTAAATATCATTTTTTTCCTTTTGATGACAAACTGCTTATTTTAAAGGACTTGTTATTAATTATGGAAGATAAAACATAACTTGCTGATGGCTATCTAAAAAAAAAAGCCTCAGCTGTACTTCCTGGTTTATATATAAGAACTTTTATATACTTACTTCAAATATCTTTTCATACAGCAGTTTTTGCTTACAACAATTAGCAGCATCGTTTTATTGTATGAAGAGATGACAAATATCATATTATGCACATCTAATGATACCTCAGATTTATTATAAAATGTTTGATATGTTGGCTTCAGTTGAAATGCTTTCTAAGCTGTGCCTGTCCTTAGAAAAACTAGAGTGGGGTGTGTGGCCAAGATGCCAGTCTGATAGCAGCAGAAATCCATAGTTCTGCTTAGATTTTAATATCCTGACAGGAAATATACTTTAATTTTTAGAAACAACTAACAAAGTATACTAAAAGTTAGATTAACATAGACTCTTTATTATTTTCTAAAAATTGATACATAGACAACAGAATTTTTTAATTAATCCTGTCAAGAAGTTTTCTACTGGAGATCTCAAGATGAGTAACTCGAAGACCCCACACCAGGAGAGTGCAGTGAAGAAAGAATTACATCTTATAACAAACATCCAAGAACTGTCACTAAAAGAGAGTGCAGTGAAGAAAGAACTACATCTTATAATAACAAACATCCAAGAACTGTCACTAAAAACATGAGCAACGTGAAGAACCCACACCAGGAGAGTGCAGTGAAGAAAGAACTACATCTTATAATAACAAACATCCAAGAACTGTCACTAAAACATGAGCAACGTGAAGAACCCACACCAGGAGAGTGCAGTGAAGAAAGAACTACATCTTATAATAACAAACATCCAAGAACTGTCACTAAAAACATGAGCAACGTGAAGAACCCACACAGGAGAGTGCAGTGAAGAAAGAACTACATCTTATAATAACAAACATCCAAGAACTGTCACTAAAAACATGAGCAACGTGAAGAACCCACACCAGGAGAGTGCAGTGAAGAAAGAACTACAATAATAACAAACATCGAAGAACTGTCACTAAAACATGAGCAACGTGAAGAACCCACACCAGGAGAGTGCAGTGAAGAAAGAACTACATCTTATAATAACAAACATCCAAGAACTGTCACTAAAAACATGAGCAACGTGAAGAACCCACACCAGGAGAGTGCAGTGAAGAAAGAACTACATATTATAATAACAAACATCCAAGAACTGTCACTAGAAATGAACAAATTTGAAAACAAAATGGATATTTTTATTTTTTATTTTATTTTACATTTGTTGACCGGGCTAGTCTAGCTGGATATATTTCCATTTTCAGTAGAGGCCCGGGGAGAAAAGCTCCACATAGACATAAGCAATGAGACATATTATTAATAAACACATTGATTAAAAAAATAAAAGAAAAAAAATAAGTAGTAATAAAAATATTAATTAAGATAAAACAAGTTGATAAAGTTACAAACTAAGGCATATTATCAAACAAGAATGCAGTAAACAACTGGAATTTCTAAATGGAATAGTAAAAAAAAATCTGAACAGATTCTTGCTTAGAGGAAACAGTAACTGACCTTGATAGTAGAGTGACAGAAAATGAACATCACAGTGAATTTCTTCTGAAACAAACACCAGGCTGATTGAGAAACTGGAAGACCTTGAAAGTACATCAAGGAGGAATAACATAAGAATATATGGAATTCCTGAGAAAGAAGAGGGTGCTAACATGATTTAGTTCCTCAATAAGTGGCTTTCATCAGCACTAAACATGTCTGAATCCCTGTCTTTTGGAATTGAGAGGGCTCATCGGTCCCTGGCAAATCCAGCTTCATCTCTGAGTTCATCTAACCCCAGGTCTATAATAGTTAGATTTCTTTCTTTGCAAGACAAGGATTTAGTGCTGAAATCAGCTTGGACTAATTCCCCTATCAAGATGTGTGAAAAGGTTATTCGTTTTGACAATGACTACACCTCTACAGTCATATCCAGAAGAAAGGAGTGTGTTCTTCTATTTAAGTCCTTGAAAAAAGCTAATATTAAAGCTCAAATTCTTTTTCCTGCAAGAATAAAAATCAGCTTGCCAGAAGGAGTAAAGATCTTTGATTCACTACAAGAAGCAGTATAATTTATCCAAAAAGAAGAAAATACTTCTGGTCATAGAAGAAATAGAATGGTTGTCCCAGAGTTTGAAGAGACAGGCAACACAAATGGATGGTCTGTGAAAGAAGGAGCCAACAAAACTAAGAAACTAAAGGACAAATGAATAAATTCCTTCTAATTTTAAAAGCTTTGTTTTATGAATCATAATATATTTGATTCTGGAAAGTCTCTATGCTGTAAGGTAATGTGAATCATTTTTATTATTAACTTTCTCTTTTCCTTTCTATATCTACTTCTTCTAATAACATATAGTACTAAGTATTTAAATAACATTATCTCTCTCTCTCTCTTCTTCTTTCCATTCATTTTTGTTACCAATGTTCATTTTCTCTCCTTTCCCGATTATAAGTACTTTACATACTTTTCCATTTTAAATAACTACAAATGATGTATGTATTCTAATTCTTCAGTAATAGTATAATTTGACCTAATACCAAAGTGCATTTTTTCTAGTGGGTCAGTGGTGGGGTAACAAGGTGTTTCTGATTAGTGTTTCTAACTAGATGTTTTAGACTCTTTGTTTATATACATTTATACATTAATACAGTACATTAATGGTGTTTTATAGATACCTAAATATAAATTATAAATATATAAATATATATATATATATATATATATATATATATATATATATATATATATATATTTATTAGGTTCCTTTTTTTTCCCTCTTTCTGGCCTGGTTAACTGGTGGGTAAATGACTGAAATGCTATAATATGATTTCTGATTTGAGGCAGCTGTTGTTTCTTCTAAATAGCTGTTTTTATATGAAAGGGTTCATTTTTTCATGATGATGTTTTGTGAGGAAACTGGTGGTCTGTGTGACTGTTCTCATTGTGGAGATTCATGACATGCACTGACAAGGCAGCTTGTTTTTTTTTTTTTTTTTTTCTTTTTGGAAACTCTAAAAGCTTCAAGATGTGAATTTCCCACCGAAAATGTTTTTTTCTTTACTACAGGCAACATCTGTTATGCATGAGCCTATTTAGATACTTTTTAACAAGTTTATGAAGCTGAGGAACCAACAGTGATGACATCATATGACCTTTTGAACTTGTTAAATCGTACTTAGAATTCTTTTCTCTTGAAATATGGTAAATAATTAGTTTTGATAAAAGTGTTTAACTCATTTGAAAATGCCTATGTTCTCTTATAGATGCATATATTCTGCAAATTCAATGACACTATTAGTAACTAAATGACATCAAGTGAACTAGGAGCTGCATTAGAAAACTAATTATGCATATTAACATCAGACTTGTGCTATATAACTAAACCTTTAGTAACTAAACAGAGGGTTGTGAGGCCCCTTTTTTATCTCTCTCTCTCTCCCCTTCCTGATGAAAGACGTCAACATAGATATTGTTAATACATATGAGTAATATGTGTATAATTACAAAATAATAGTTATGTTGTAATGAGTGTTATATAAATATTCAACAGATCCTTACATGAAAAATGTTAGATAGATAACTGACAAACTGGTTAAATTATCTGATGTTTCTTGAAAAGTCTTGGAAATAATGACAATCTTCTTAACCTTCAGCTTCTAATGTTTATACATACTTTGATCTGGTGTGTATTTCTGGCATATCTACGTATTTGAGGTGCTATTATCATATGTGACACATTCATATAGCTTCAGATATATTAGACACTCATTCAAATGTATATTTCATGGATTCAGATTTCTTCAGTTGCTTTCACAATGCTTTTCTTTTTTGTTTTTATACTATATTCTAAGCAGAGATGGATAATTTGTGTCATTTGGTATTAAAGAGGTGGTGGATGGATGCTTTAGTTAAGTTTTTAACTAAACCTGAAACTTTATGCTTCATGTATATGTTTGTAAATAGTTTGGGGTTTTTGAAAGTAGTGCTTAAAACATGTTATGCATCCATGATAAGCAAGTTTTCAGTAGATTTCAAGTCAACACGGAAGAAAGGTCTTTCAGATAGTAATAACATACACATTATAGTCAATGGCTTATAAATGTTTATCATTAAATATTAATGGTTCGAACAATAATGTCAAAAGCGCTGGCTTGCTTAAATATATAAAAATGCATAAAGCCCAGATCATCTTTCCACAGGAAACCCATCTATTAAAAAAGATCTACAAAAATACTCATTCAATGGCTATACCATTCTGGCTGATTCATGTTTTAAGAAGGGGCACTTTTATTCTATGAAAAAATACATATACAATGCCAAGAATTATAGATAAAATTTCAGATAAAGATGGGATGCTAAGCATTGTTATTTTGGAAATCAATAGGAAGTATTATACTTTGATAAATACATACTGGATACCAGGACTGAGTACTAAATATGTTGACAAATATCTGGACCTGATTACTTTAAATGCAAAAGGGGACATTATAGCAACAGGTAATTTTAACTGCCTATTATCAGGCAATGATACTTATAAAAATGGTAAAATAAAACTAACATCTCAAGCCAAGAAGCAAAATGACTTTACAAACCAGATGAACCTTAAAGATATACATGGTCTAAGAGAACATTACTCCTTATTCTATACTCACTATTCATATCTGTTTGGTACACAAACATTGATAAGGTCTTTGTATCAAATAATATATACTCTAAAATAAGTGACGTATCTATAATGACTTGTCCACTTTCGGACAATTATGCTATAAACTTTACATTAACTACACATACAGATGATTTAAGATTTCTACAGAGAATTCCTGCTTACATAACTAAGTTAAATTACTTTAGAGAATGGATAATAAAAGAAATAGACATGTTTAAATGAGAATGGTGAAGTGACTGATACCATACTATGGGACACCTTTAAAGTTTATATATATGGTACAATAAAATCTTGATACGTAAAAAAAAGGAGAGAGCGGGACAAAGAACTTTTAGACTTACAAAACACATAGACAAGATAAAAATGGACACAAAACCAAATAACAAAGTAGCACATAATGAAATTACTAAGTTAAATCAAAAATACTTAGAAGTTCTGAATCATAAGGTTGCCATAAACCTGGAAAAATTGAAATTACAATCGTATGCTATAAATTCCAAATATCTACATAAAATAGTGGTAAGATCCAAAAAAAAAAATAAATAAACAATCAAAATCTTATTAATGAGATTAAATATAAAAGTGCTGGTTCAGTTAAGAGTACATCTAACTTAATGGGCATATTAGAAGTGCTAACTTAATGGGCATATTAGAAGTGTTCAAAAACTACTATAAAGATATAAATAATAACACACCACTTTCGGAGATAGATAATGTAATAAATACTTTGATTCAAGAAAATATAACTACTAAGGTGTCAATGCAACAAAATAATATATTAAAAAATAAACACAGAAATGAAAGAGCAATTAAAAAATGTAAAAGATAATAAAGCTCCAGGACTGGATGGAATAATTCCTGAACTATATAAGATTTTTCCTGAATATATAATAAAGAAAGTGATGAGTGTATTTACTAAGGTTAAGCAAAAATGTATAATACCCCCATCATGGAAATACTCAATTATCTCCCCCATATTAAAACAAGGTAAGGACCCCAAATCTTGTGATTCATATAGGCCAATTTTGCTACTAAACACTGATCATAAAATTTTCATGACAATATTAGCTAATAGGATAAAGAAAATATTACCTAATCTAATACACAATGATCAGACAGGGTTCATTCTTCATGGAAAAGTGCAAGATAACATTATTAAATTACTATCATTAATAGACATAGCATGCAAATACAAAAAACAACTAACTATTATTAGCCTAGATATAGGAAAGGCTTTTGATTCTATTAGTTGGTCTTCTCTACAAATAATTCTGATTGGTTTTGAATTCTCCTCAGATTTTGTCAACTTATTAATGAAAATTTATAGTGGGGCACAAGCTTATGTGAAAATGAGATCATATCTATCTTCACCATGAGAAGTCTTCAAGAGAACTAGACAAGGTTGTCCTTTGTCACCACTATTGTTTGCTCTTTCACTGGAACCTTTTGCTACACATATCAGAAACAAGCAAAATATAAAAGGCTTTCAAATTAATAAGGACTATTGTCCTAAGATACAATTATTTGCTGATAATATGTTGTTAAGGTTGGATAATATTGATGGTTCTTTGCATAATGTTATAAATACTTTAAGCAAGTTTGAAAGAATTTCAGTGCTTAAATTTAATCATAATAAATCCAAAACATTACTAATTAACAAAAAGATTAACAAAAACCCAAGAGAGGATAGCTTATTTAATTGGGAGAATGATGTATTAGAATATTTGGGTGTCAGTATAAAGAGTACATGGAAAGAGTCTGTTAAACTAAACTAAAATAATTTAATAACCACCATTGGTGAACTAATCAAAAGATGAAATTAAATGTTCACAATGAAGGATAGTCTCTCTTTAATTAAAATGATAATTTTAGCTAAAATTTTGTTTTATATACAGTCATTGATACTACCCCCTCCCAAAAATATATTTAAAAAAATAGATTCCATGCTACTTAAAGTTTTATGGTTCCCCTTAAAACCTAGGATTGCATATAAATGGCACATTAGAGTTTGGAACAGTAATAGTATAGCATTCCCTAGCTTAGATCTTTATTCTAAATCAATTATAATTATTGTAATATTACATTGGATCACACCTACCTATATATCTGGCTGGAAAACAATACATGAAATTCATATAACTGACACCAGAACTATAGAAAATCAATTTAAGGAACAATATAGAATAAGTAGAGTTCATTGGCTTTTACATGAATTTTGTTTATTTAATAGAAAGTTTGATCATTTTTCTTATGGCATTAATCAAATATTTAATAACTTTAAAAATATAATTGATTGTAATTACAGCATTAAACAATTTATATTTCTTATATCCCCTATAACATACTTCCCGATTGCCTAGATTCTTTCAACACCAATGCAATGCAAAAATTAAAGGAAAATAACTTGATATTCTGGTATCAGTTTATAGAAAATAAGAGTATTAAACCACTAAACTCTCTTTTATGTAGTTTTGATAGTAGTCAAGACAGTTGGTTGTTTATACACTCATTACGGCAGTTTATAGAAAACAAAATGAGAGTATCAATCAACCTAGAGACTGAATCTACACCTAGTTTGATTTAGCTTTTTATAATATGTCTTGAAAAGACAGATAATCAAAAATTAAGTATCTCACCTATCTATAAGATACTAAGAGAAGACACTCTAAAGTTTGACTCAGACTTTTGGAATTACTATGTAAAGATTAGTAGAGAACAAATATCTTATGAATCCAAAAACTGTTATTGAATTCTATGTATGGTACCTCTTCTTCTATATATTGGAGATTGTATATATGGAAATTTATGAATAGGAGTTTCTACACTCCACATAAAATAAATCTTATACTCAAAAACAGTGAAAGTAAATGTTGGAAATGTGATGAATTAGTAGAGGCCAACTAGGTTCACATGTTCATTGAATGTAGAAATGTTGTTCAATACTGGAAAGACTTCAGATATTTTGTAAATACTTTATGGTCTAATAACTGTCATATTTCTAAGTCACTAATCCTATTAAGTGTTCCTGTACCTAATGTAATACCTTAATCTCAGATTCAGTTACTCTGGTCAATTCTTGCAATTGCCAGAAATGTATTATTTTGAACTGGAAAAGTAAACAATATTTGATGTTTAAATATTATATTAATTTAGCAAAACCTGTTTGTAAAAAAGAACTGCAAACCATTTGTTATAGAACTCATAACATTGCTCATAAAAACAGCATGGCAAAAATTGCAAAACCTTTTGAACAAATACTGATAATTTCTCATGGATAAAATGATTGTTTATCATGGATGAATGTAAACATTGTAAATAGTTTTGTTATTGTTTTATTGAATTTGTTATATATACATTTGTGTATGTTTATAATGAAAACAAAATAAAAATGTTTTTTGAAAAAAAAAAACTAGAGTGAATTGTCATGCCGATTACTTACAGTTCTCAGTGCCTGATGTTTCCTCTGAAGCTTTAACAGTTGGCTCAGATATTTTACTTTTTTTAAAAATAATATGCACACAGAAGTTTTTGGTTTTGTTTATTAATGTTTTGTAAGCAGTAGCTATTTATGACAGGGTATGCAAATCATTTGAAATGGTGAGAATATGCTTAAAACATAAAGAAGATAATGGAGCTGTCTTATGAATATAGAGTTAAAATGATTCTCTGAGCCATTTCTTCACACATCTATACAGTTTAGTTATTATAATTTTATTTATTTATTTTATTTTATTCTACATTTGTGGACTGGGAGTAGTCCGACTGAGCTGCAATTAGTCCTTTGTCAGTGAAGGCCTGGGGGGAAAGCTCCAGAAAAAATATTTTAAGTTACAGTAATACATACATCAGACAGTACAGTAAGACAATTAGAGGCAAAATAATAAAAAAAACAGAGACATTTTAGCTCCTATTTACAATAATTATACAATTTTCAAATATTTACAAGTCAATTAGTATTGCAGTCAATTGGGAAATAAACATTTTTACAGCCTAAGTATTTCTTCAGTGCAGATATAGGATGTTTTAGATAGGAGAAGTGATCAGACAGTAAGCAAGGTGGAGGGGCAACAGTTTGTGGTGGATGAGTACAGTGGCAGGAGTAGAGTGTTTGTAGGTGTTTTTGGTGGCTGTTTGAATAGTTTTGGTTGATTTAGTAATCTAATTTGAAGTCGAAGCTTATTCCATGCTATGGTAGAATGGTAACTATATAGGTTGCTTCCCATTTTTGTCCTTGGTTTATAGATAAGTAGTAAGTCTTGGTCAGAGCTGCGGAGTGATCTAGTAGGAGAATAGTTGGTTATGAGGGACAATAGGTTAGGACAGTTGACAAGTTCATTAATTATAGAGTGTAAAATCTGAAACTGAGAGATCAGAAGCAGGTTGGGTAGTTCCAGCCAGTTTAGGCATTTAAGTGAGACACAGTGATGAGTTTTATAAGTATGTTGTGCAGAGAATCTGGCTACTTTATTATAGGCTGAGTTAAGTTTTGCAAGGAGTGTGGCATTGAGGTTTGTGAATATTTGAAAACCATATAGTAGACTGGGTAGGAGATAGGTATGGGATAGGGTTACTTTAGCTTTGCAAGTGACAGACTTTCTGTTTCTGTATAGGAGGTCTAGTTTCTGATGGGCTTTCCTGATGCAGTTATTGATGTGTGAGTCAAATTTATGTTGATCATCTATGGTGACACCTAAGAGGTTGGAGCTGGGTTCATGTACTATTGGAGTGTTATTAAGAGATAGTATAGTAAAAGTAGATTTAAGATGGGTTAGAGTTTTTGGGAGAAATAGTAGGAGTTTGTTTTTTTGTGGATTTAGGATTAGTTGGTTGTTGGTTAGCCATGTTTCTACTGCTGTAAAGCCTGACTGAGTAGTAGTAATGAGACCAGAGGGAGAGTCAGACATAGTATAATCTTTATAGTTGTTAAAATTAAAGGAATATAGGGGTCAATATCATTACTATTGGGAAAACAAAATGGATTAGAGAGTACTTATGTTGACCATTCTAAATTTGTTGTATTTATCCTTTATCTTAAGCGCTATATAAACTAAAGTTTGTGTTTTAAAATAACTTACTGTTAGCAGTCTAGATACACCAATTTGATCACACCAGATCATTTATACGCACATAGAGATACTTTTACACATTTTTTCCTTAGTTTCATATTAGTAATAGAAAATGAAAGGGGAAAGTGACTTTATGTCAAAAAAGGGGAAAAAAAGGAGGAAGGAGAAGGAAGAAAGAGAGAGAGGGGAGAAAAAGAAAAATATATAGAGTTATTCTTTCTTCCTTCCTTTCTTATAAACAGAGCTTGTTCTAGGAACATTGATTAGAGGAAAATGAGGGAAAAGACAGATAGCTTACTAAAGTTTTATAACAGAGATGATAATTCCCATTTCTTTTTCTAGAAACATTACATAAACTCAATTCAGATGGGAGTGGCTAGCTGGCTGCTGTTATGAGGTGAAAGGGTAATTTGGGTAGTAGATGCTACTCAAATTGGGAGTTTTAAACTCCAGAAAGGGTTCAGGTTTTGTTAGACATACTTATTCTAGTATATTTTTCTCTTATTTATTATTCTCAATTCAGACATTCAATATGTTTTTGTATTTGAAATCCATTGTTTGTTTGAATTTATTTGATTTTATGTTTTCTGATAGATGCAGTGTCTTTGATAGACCATTGCAACTAGGTCTCTTGCTAACTATCTTGATGGTTAATTTAATCCCAATCATTAGAATGACTTAATATGTTTCTATTAAAAGGTATCTCTATAAATATTAATGGGTTAAATAACTCTGGTAAGAGGTGAAGTTTATTTAAATATCTTAAACTACATAAATCACATATAATGTTCCTACAAGAAATGCATTTAATAAATGAAGACCTCATCAAACTTAATAACAGATCATACAAAGTACTATCAAGTTCTGAACATATTCAAAAGAAAAGAGGGGTAGCAAATCTATGGAATAATTCTCTACCTCTTCCTAAGATACTTGAAACTTACAAGGATGATAAAGGAATGCTGTGCTTGGTTGCTCAGCTTTTACATAATAAAGTTTACACCTTTATTAATATTTACTGGATTCCAGGAATTGGGATGAACACAGTCAAACAGCATTTAAATCAAATTGTTTTTCTATCCAAAGGTAGCATTATAATAGCGAGAAATTTCAATTGTATATTAGACGAAAATGACACTAACACCAAAGGCAAAAGGAAGATTTCATCATCAGCTAAACTGTTAAAGGATTTTATAGACACATATCTTTTAAATGATACTAATAAATTTGCTGAGCCAAACTCTTTATTTTTTACCTTTTATTCTCAGACATAATACTCATTCCAGAAGTGACAGTCTTATATCTAAGAAGCTAATAGTCTAACTAAACATAAAGTCATTTCCTGCCCTTTATCCAACCACAGTTCCATAACTTTTGAATTATCAATTAACTCATCACATCATATACATATTAAAAGAATACCTCCATGCATTACTAATCTAAAAGAATTTAAAGAATTCCTTTCCTCTGAGATTCAAAATGTCATTATTATAAATACTCTTCTGAAATATATAAATATATATATATATATATATATATATATATATATATATATATATATATATATATATGGAATGCATTAAAAGCTTACCTATATGTGAAAATTATTACTTGGTATAATAATAAAAGGAAAATATGGGATAAAGAACTACATGATACACAACTTAAACTAGATGATCTTAAACTCAAATTTAAAAGCGAAAAATATAAAGGTGAAAAGAAAAAAGAAATTCATTAAATAATAAATATCTATAACTTTTAAATCACAAAACTATAATTAGCTTAGAAAAATTTAAATTCATACATTTT
This sequence comes from Protopterus annectens, assembly GCF_019279795.1. Lineage (NCBI taxonomy): Eukaryota > Metazoa > Chordata > Ceratodontiformes > Protopteridae > Protopterus > Protopterus annectens. The sequence goes on from NC_056725.1 coordinate 54,706,459, forward strand.
TTAACTAACCTTAGATCATTAAATATATTGACCAATAAAACTAAGAGACTTAGTAAACTCAACCACATTAATGAGACTTACAAAATATTTTAACTGAATTTAGAGATTTTTTCAACAATATAAATCAGAAATTACAAACAATTGATTCAAAAGAGGAAACAAAATCCTTTATTACAAAATACACTAAAAGCAGGTTGTCTGAGGAAAAAAAAAATTATTAAACAAATCTATTTTTCTCACTGATTTCCAAAATCAAATCAACAAACTTAAATTAAGCAAAGCACCTGGAAATGATGGTATTATAGTGGACATTTATAAAACATTACCAAAATCAGCATTAAACCTACTTCACAGAGTTTTTAATATTTCACAGAATAATACTCTCATACCACCTTCTTGGAAATATACATTTATATCTCCCATATTGAAACCAAATAAAAATCCTACAAAATGCACTTCATATAGACCAATCTCCCTAGTACATATCAATTATAAAATGTTTATGTCCATATTTGCCGACTAAAGACTTTCCTTCCAAATCTGGTAAATGAGGGTCAGACAGGTTTCATAATGAAAAGGAATACATTTGATATTAAAAAATCTATTATCCTAATTGACACAGCAAATAAATAAAAAAAAAATAACTAATAAGTCTTGATATACACTGTGCATTTGATTCTGTCAGTTGGGATTATTTATTTCTATTAATGGAGGAGTTAAAATTTTCAGACAGTTTTATAACTCTTATTACTTCTTTATATAAAGATACTCAAGCTTAAGTTAGGATAGGCACTAGCATTTCTCAAACCATCCTTATAACAAAAGGGACTAAGTAAGGTTGTCCATTATCTCCATTACTTTTCAGTTTAATAATGGAACTTTGGGCTAATTTAATAAGGATGAATTATAATATTAAGGGTTTTAAAACAAATATTAATGAATCATCCAAAGTACAACTATTCACGGATGATATATTTATCACTTTGGGTGTTAATGATTTATCTGTAGCCGCTGTTTTTAGTAATATGCAAATTTTAAAAAAATGGATTAATTTTCAACAACACTAAAACTAAAATTCTTCCTATCTACCTTACTAATTATAAATTGGAAAAAAAGTTTGTTAAATACTTAACTCTGGCAAACAAATAACATATTTGGGTATAATAATTACAAATGATGTCAAATACATTATCCAAATAATCTATGATCAAAGCTTATCTACAACTGGAAATCACATTAATAAATGGATGAAACGTCCTTTTACTATGGAAGAGAAACTTTCAATCATAAAAATGATTTTACTCCCCAAAATATTTTATATTATCCAATGAATCTCGTTTCCTCCACCTAAAAAAACAATTAAATACTTTAACTCCATGATTTAAAAGTTTTTGTAGCACCTAAACAGATCAAGAGTAGCTCTAACACATCGCATGAGAGGATGGAATGAGGGAGGTATTGGTTTACCTAATGTGGAACTATGCTGTAGTTCATCTGTGATTAAAACTTTAAGTCAAATTATTGATCTGAATTACTCTACTAAATGGGAATTTTTTCTTGAGATACTATACCAGGATTTAGACCATAGCTCTAATCTTCAAAAAATATCTATTGTAGATAATTCATTCATTTGGTTAATAAAAGATTATTTATCTAATTATACTCATCTTGTACATAAGTCTAGCTATATGCTACTCCTTTTAAGTACTTTCAGAGATTTTATTTATAAGCATCCTATATTTAAAGCTTTTTTATTGTTTTTCCAATAGCTTACACACAAAGAATAATTATTTCTTTGATTATACTAAGATGTTATTTGTAAAAGATAAAAAAAAATAATTTATTGGTCCCAACTGATTATCAACAATGAACTGAAATCCTTAACTCACATGACAGCAGAATTTGAATTGGATAAAGACATATGGCTAACCTTACAATCCTGTAGACAATATCTGTCAAACAAAATTGATTTGATGTCTCCTACAGCAAAAAAAAAATGATTCCTAAATTCTTACATTATATAATATTATTCACACAACAAGAACATCCTTATATAAGTAAATTATCCAACATCTATATAGAAATCAGAAATGAAAAAGTATTATCAGGGAATTACTGGAAATATTTTTAATGCTAAACAATTACTCGCTTAATAATAGAGATAAAACAACAATATTAGAATTGGCCAGCATGACAACTTCATCTGTCAAATGGAGACTTTTTACATGGAAATTTATGAACAGAGCCTTCATAACGCCTTACATTATAGGTAAATACAATAACAAAAACAATATATGTTGGAGATGTAAGAGTGACGTGAAGGCAAATTGGTCTTGTATTTTTTGTCTGTGATGTGCTTAAAAAGTACTGGGAAGATATGAATAACTTTTTACAAGCTTTATTCTCTGATAATTTTACACTATTTAAGTCTATGGTTTTATTTAATACACCTCTACCTGAATGTGTCGAGGAGAATAAGTTTTCTTTGGTTTGGACTATATTGGCTGTTGTGAGGAAAACCATAACACAAAACTGGAAATCAGACACTTCTCCCTCATTTCAGGAATTTAAGAACCTTCTTATTGAAGTTTGTCATCTAGAATTATTAAACATCAAGTTAAGATACATCTTTATATAACTTATGGAGTAAATTATAAGAGTTATTGGGAAAATAATTTGTTTATATAATAAGTTGGAATATACATCTGCATTTACATGAAATAATTTTTGAATGTCTTTGTAAATACTTTAGTTATGTTTATTATTGTTTAGTCTATTATTCCTTCAAATTGAAACATCTGTAAAGGTTTTATGAGAATATTTATCTGTAATATGGAAAATTAATAAAACTGTTTAAAAAAGATCCCTGTTAATGTCCCACAAAGATTATGGAAATTACACTAACTACATTGAGGGCTTAAATATCAAGCCAAATACCTTCAAGTATTAACTGGCACACCTGCACCTCTAAAAATGGATATGCTCAGCATTTCCTGCACTTTGTTTACTCCAATGTGCCAGAACAAATTGCAAATTTACCCACTAGAGGCTCTAACATCCTTGACATAGCCCTTAGTAAACTCCTACATCTCCTCATTCCTAGGTAAAGTTAGATATCTTCCCTGTCGGGCCTAGTGGCACCACCAACCACAAAATGTGACTGTACTTACAGACTTCACCAGGGCAAACCTACTTCAGCTTGTAGAAGACAGATGCAGAATTCTCAAAATTCCCCTGCAAATGAACCTAATTGGTAAGACTGACACATTTACCCCTGACTTCTATTAACACCTAGACAGCAGCATAGAAATGCCAGGCTCTCTCTGCCTAAATATACTTCTCAATTCAGAAATAATCCTCTCTGTTGGAACTCCCATATTAAACTGTATAACAAAAGATGAAAAGGATGGCAAGTTGTCAGAAATCTTCATCGTCTTTTCTCAGGACCGCACTGAAACATGCCAGCATGGAAATTAAGAGTACTGTTAGAAAATGAAAAGAAGAGTATGAGCTAAGGGTGCTACAGATACCAAAGGAAACAGCAAATCGTTCTTTAGTCATGTCAGGGAATTACGGAAAAGGTAATGAATGAATGAATGATAGGTGGCACAGTGGCTCAGAGGGTAGGGCTTTTGTCTTACTGCAAGAAGTATCCTGGTTCAATTCTCAGCTGGGGCGCTTTTTTGTTGAGTCTACGTGTCTTCCCTCTGTCTGCCTAGGTTTCCTCTGGGTGCTCTGGTATTTTAGAGTGATTGATATTGTTTTTTCATCGATTAGGGGAGGTGATATGGGAAATTTATTTGAAGTTAAAGAGTTTGAATGGATTGTCAGACTTTCAGCAGATAGTACACCAGGTTTAAATTCTGCTGTTTCTTTAAAACCCATATTAGTTCATATACAGCACACAAAGATAAAATAATGTGTGTATATATAGTTTTTAAATATTAACAATGTGAATTCCTTTTTTATATGTATGTGGATTCTTATTTGTTTTAGTAGTTTTGTATATTGTATTGCTTTAATTTGTTCACATGATGGTGGGCTGCGTGTCATGTGATTTTATGACTCCTATTTAAAATGCATTTTAATTGAACCTGTATTAAGCATTGAGAAAGGGTTTTATCTGAAAGCTTTGTGTGTTGATATAAAGGTTTTTTTCTGCTCAGCGTTGGTGGTTTTATTGGATTTACATTCACAGCGACTGGTATATTTTTTGCTCTGGTTTCCTCCCATATTCCAAAGACATGTAGTAGGTGGATTGGACACTCTAAATTGGTTATAGGTGTTAGTGTGCCTGTGAGTGTGTGGTGTGGAAGAACTACCATGACAGGGCTAGCCACCTGGTGGCTTGAACCTTGGCTCTAGATAATTGTCACTGTTGAACAGCATGTGTAAAATGTGAAGAAAGGGGTGGTGGATAGATAGGTCCGTCAATGCATTGAGCTCTACGATAATGATATCCAATATTCAAATCCCAAGGATATAACCAATATATTAGCAGACAAATTTAGTTCTAACAACTAAATCACATCAATACAGGAAACTCAGTTCCACCACAAAAAGCCAGGAATCCACTCAAAAGCAAGTTGAAAGATGTTAATGAAAGATGTCAAAAAATTTTTACTGACACAGAAAAACAATAAAATCACAATTAACAGTTTTTCTCCTCTAGCGCCACAGCTAACACAGTCTTTTGAGAGTATACTCAGCCCCTCAACAGATCCAGCCAATTACAGACCCATCAACCTCACCAGCCTAATATGCAAACCCATGGAGTGTATCACAGCAGAACTTGTTTATGTAGACACAGGCAAATTAATGGATCTATACTGGAATCAGTTTGATCTTGTGAAGGGCAAGTTTTGTATCCTGAACTTAGTACACTTATTTGTATAAGTTACAGGGGATATGGACAGTGATTATGCAGTGCACACTGCTTACCCTGATCTGGCCAAGGCTTTGCACACTATCACCCATTCAGATATTGATAAAATAAATTAAACAAACCTAGTGTAAACCCTATGTAATCCACTGGATTGCAAGTTGGCTATCCAACAGATCCCAGGTTGTGAAAACTGCTAGGAGCTTCTCTTACTGTACAAAACAGTAACTAGTGAAATACCAGAAGGATCAGTATTGGAACCTCTCTAAATGTAACATTGTAATTAGTGGAATACCACAGGGGTCAGTACTGGGACAGATCTAAATGTAACATTGTAACTAGTGGAATACCACAGAGATCAGTGGTGGGACCGCTCTGCGTGGAATATTGTAACTAGTAGAATACCACAGAGATCAGTAGTGGGGCCTCTTTGAATGCAACATTGTAACTAGTTGAATACCACAGAGATCCGTAGTGGGACTTCTTTACTTGCAACATTGAACTAGTGGACTACCACAGAGATCAGTATTGGAACCTCTCTGAATGCAACATTGTAACTAATGGAATACCACACAGATAAGTAGTGGGACCTTCCTGCATGTAGCATTGTAACTAGTGGAATATCACAGAGATCATTAGTGGGACCTCTCTGAATGTAACATTGTAACTAGTAGAATACCACAGAGATCAGTAGTGGGACTGCTCCTGTTTGTCATTTATTTTACAGACATCAGACCAATATTGCAGAAGTGTGGTTGACCTTATTTGTGATAACAGCAAGCTAGATATTATTATCTGCTCAATCACTGATATTAACTCATTATCACCGAGAGGTACCTCCAGGCGTTTCTGCAGTTACCTCCTACTGTACCTCCAGGCATCAAATATTGCTTGCTTATATTAGCATTAATAATTTTAAAACCATGCTGCATACAACATATCAGAATATTTTCTCTTGAAGCATACATGATGGCAAACACAACTGTATTGACATTTCACCTCTCTCAATGAGTATTTGTTAGAACTGTAAGGTGATAACTTTTAGTTATGTACTTACCATAACTTTAGATGTTTGGGATCCATCTCGCCTACATTCAGTACTGATGGGCTCGGAGCCGATCCCTCGGCTCCGACTCGGCATGCTATGCTATAGAGCGAGGCCTCTTATTGGCTGAGCTATTTCTTATCCCAGGATGCACCACTACTAATCCCCCAGATCTTGTTTGTCCGCATTCATGCACACATACACAACTTGTTTATATAACATTGCCAGATGTTTCAAGATGAAACAACAGGATTCGGACCTTCTGATATCCTCTGATCTCCAAGGAAGGGGGAAGGAGGGTGGGTTATTGGGAATGTAGGATGGATCCCAAACATATAAAGTTATGGTAAGTACATAACTAAAAGATGTTATGTGATCTATCTAGCCTACATTCAGTACTGATGGGACAGCGTCCCTAGCACCTAAATCCTGGGTGGCTCACTGGAAAACACTCCTGAGCACTGTGAAACCAAATGAAGCTCGACCTCTAGATGCTACATCCAATTTGTAGTGAGAAATGAAAGTGTGCGGGGGAGGACCACGTGCGCAGCACAGATGTCACTAATGGCAAGCTTAGAATGGAATGCTATTGAAGTAGCCATAGCCCTTGTAGAATGAGCTTTGACAGAGGTCGTAAGCTCTTTATTAGAAGAAGAATAAGCTTGAGTAATACAGTCCCTGATCCATTTGGCAATAGTGACCTTTGTGACGGCTTTGCCCAATTTATTGTCCGAAAAGGATACAAACAATTGATCTGTTTTCCTTGTTTGCTTGGTCCTATCTAAATAAAAACGCAATTGCCTGTGGACATCTAATGTGTATAATATGTATTCCACTTTGTTAGAATACTTCGGAAAGAAGACTGGAAGTTCTAATGACTGTTGTAGGCAGAAACTGGAACAAACTTTAGGGACAAAGGATGGATTTGGCCTGAGAGATACTCTATCTTTGTGAAAAACCAAGTACGGAGGTTTTACAGACAAAGCTTGGAGCTCTGAAACCCTTCTGGCAGAAGTAATTGCCACCAGAAAGGCAGTTTTCCACGATAGAAATTTTAAATCACATGTTGCTGCCGGTTCGAAGGGGGAGGAAGTTAAGGCACGTAACACCACATCGAGATCCCATGGAGGAGCAGGATGAGAAATCGGAGGTCCTAAAAGCGCAGCACCTTTCAAGAAGGTCTTACACAATCTGTTGCTCATTAAAGGTGGGTTTATAGATTTGTGAAAATTGGAAATAGCTGCCAATTGAACCTTGATGGTAGAGACTGAAGTGCCTTGATTGAAAAGGGAAGTTCGAAATTTCAGTACTTCTGATACGGGAATAGTGATGGGATCCAGACCCCGGAGTTGAGCCCAAATAGCAAATCTCTTCCATTTGCTAGAATACAATTTCTTTGTAGCCGACTTGTGGGCCGAGGATAAAATGTGTACAACTTCCGGATCCAAGGTATGATTTCTGACTATAATCGGAAGAGGAGGAGCCAAGCCATCAATTTTAAGGTGTGTAGGGACCAGTGGAATAGTCCCGACTGATGAACCAATAGGTCTGGAATCTGATCCAGGAACCATGGACCTTCCAGTGCATATTTACGAAGATAGGGGAACCATACCTGATGAGGCCAGTAAGGAGCAACTAAGATCATTTTGCTCCCCAAGAGAGATGCCTTTTGGATCACCCTGGGAAGGAGAGGAACTGGAGGAAAAGCATATAGCAAGCCGGTGGGCCACGAAAGGGCTAGTGCATCAATAGGGCTCTCCCCCGGAGCCGGGGTGAGGGAGAAGAACTTTTTGCACTTCGCATTCAGCGGAGTCGCGAAGAGGTCGCAACAAGGAGCTCCCCATTTGCTGAAAATTTGATTTGCAACCGTAATGTTCAGAGACCACTCGTGTGGAGAGAGGATAGTCCTGCTCAGTCTGTCGGCTATCACATTGGACTTGCCCAGGATATGAGTCGCCACTAGAAAACGTTTGGTCGACACTGTCCATTCCCAAACTCTCATGGCCTCTCTGCAAAGGGGGTAGGATCTGGTCCCTCCCTGTTTGTTCAGGTACCAGACAACTGACATGTTGTCGGAGTGAATGGCAATTACACCCTGAGGGAGGTAATCGTGAAGGGCTTGTAGGGACAGAAGCACCACCCTCATTTCTAGGATGTTGATATGAAGTAGGGTCTCTTCCGAATGCCATTTGCCTTGGACTGACCTGCCCAGGGAATGCCCCCCCCACCCCATCTGGGAGGCGTCCGTAGTCAAAGTGGCCACAGGAGGAGGTCAAATAAAGGGTCGTCCCTGATCCAGATTGGAGGGCACCAGCCACCAGCGAAGGTCCCGTTTGCAGGTTTCCGTGATCCATATGAGGTGATTGAGAGGGAGATCCTGAAAGGACCACTGTGTTGAAAGAAGCCACTGGAGAATTCTCATGTGCAACCTTGCTAGGGGGACTAGAAGAACCGTGGCGGACATAGATCCCAATAGCTGTAGGACCATTCTGGCTGGGGCTTTGGATCTGGGAAGTAAGGCTTGAACTTGAGCCTGTATGGTTTGTATCCTTTCTGTAGGTAGATAGACCCGCATTTGGTTTGAGTCTATCTCTACTCCGATGAATCTTATGCGTTGAGATGGCAGCAACACAGACTTTGGCCAATTGAAGGTGATTCCAAGGGAAGTGCCCAGTGATATTGTGGCTTGTGGCTCCGCAATAGTAGATGCTTGGAGGTGGCAGTTAGGAGCCAGTCGTCTAGATACGGAAACACTTGGAATCCTAGACTTCTCAGGTGAGCAGTCACGACCCCCAAACATTTGGTGAACACCCTGGGGGCTGTGGTGAGACCAAAGGGCAGCGCTGAACTGAAAATGACTGCCTCCTAGGCTGAAGCGCAGATGTCTCCTGGACGCTTGATGCACCATGATATGGTAATAAGCGTCCTTGAGATCTATGGAGCACATCCAAACACCTTTCTCCAGCAGTGGGAGAATGGATTGTAGGGTGACCATTCGAACTTGGACTTTTGACTGAACGGTTTAGAATGCTGAGATCCAAAATGGGCCTCAAGTCCCGGTCTTTTGGCACCAAAGGAATCTTGAGTAAGTCCCTAATCTGATCTGGTCTGCGGGGACCGTTGGATGACTCCTTTTGCAGCAGCTTTGAAACTTCTGAGGCTGCAGTTTCCGTTGACTGGGTGGCGGGTCCGGATTTTGGACTGAGGTGGAGAGTGAGAAAAAGGGATGGCATAACCTCCGGCGATAATTCAAGCACCCATGGTCCTGAGTGATACCTTCCCAGGCTTTTAGGTGCCTCAAAATTACCCGACTGGCTCGAGCTGCACAGTCGGGCAATCCCTCAGGGACTGTGAAAGGTTGAAGAGCCACGAAGGACTCGCGGTCTCCAGTGTTGCGAGGGCCTCTGCCACCTCTGGGACGGCGTCTTCCAGAAGAATTTCCCCTCCTGCCTCTAGAAGGGGATCGTCCTGCTGTGAGGGGTAAGACTTCTGAGATCTACGGAACCACATCTTCCCTCCTCTTTTAGCCTTGGGGTAAGGCTGAAAGGGAGTGGAAAATCGTGCCCCTATGGCAGTCAAAGTCTTACCTTCTTGCTCGCAGCGGGTCAATGTGTCCTTTACCTTGGGTCCAAACAAAGAGGACCCATCAAAGGGGGCATCGGCAAAGGAAGACTTAAAGGCCTCCGCAAAATGACACAGGCGGAGCCAGGCTTGCCTCCGTAGAGCAATGCCTATACCAGCCGCTCTACTCGCCCCTTCGGCCGCATAAGAAATGAGCCTCATGGATGAGTTTGATATGGACGACAGCGTAGCCAGCTGAGAGCCAACCGTCTGGGCCAGCTGCTCAGGCAGGTTACCCAAGAGGGTATCTGAAAGTTCTGAAATCTGGTAAGGTGCGTGAGATAGTTCAGGGACCTTAAAGTAAAGGCCGCTTAACTGAGGGTGCGCTTACCGTACCGATCCATGCTCCTAGACTCCTTATTAGGAGGATGGACGGACGTTGAAGCCTCTGCTACATCTTGTTGGGTAGCAGATGCCACCACCAAGGCATCTACAGCCACCCCTTTCGTCAAAAACTCCTTTTCCGGGGGTGCTGACAGGAACTTATTTGGACGAGCAGGCACCGGTTCCACAGAGTCTGGGTGTTCCCACGCCCTTCGACAGATCAAATCTAGGAGCTCGTCCGGCGGGCGAGACACCCAGGAGGCGGAGGGCTGAGCCCGAAGGCCTTAAGGAACATCGACTCATCAGCAGAAGGGGTTTGGATTGCCAGCCTCGTTGTTTAAGGGCTTCCAGGATGTCTGCAAAGGAGACATCATCTGAGGACGACTTAGGGGACCCTTCTGCATCATCAAGATCAGTGTCTGATGTGAGAGACTCATCGGGGGAGTCAACGTGCTTCCTCTTGCACGATCTTTTCCTGGGGGTTCCTCGAAGAAGCTTCAGAGGGACCTCCAGGAGGGACCCCAGTGGGGTAACCTCAGGCCCCGGGGCTCCGCTGTCAAAGGACAGGGGGACTGCCAAAGACCCAGTCTCAGTATGTAGGGAAGGAGCTGGGGAGACCGTGGAGGTAGCCAAAGAAGATTTGGCTAACGCACTCCTCATGGCCCTGAAGGCGGGACCACTAGAATCCTGGGAAGGTCCCACCTCCGTGGCCACAATGGTAGATGGTACCCCCGCAGCCGACGCACCGAGAGGAAGGCTTGGGACTGAAAACATCAGTCCCGAAGCGTCCCCCCCGGGCCGACAGAAGAAGTCCGTGTACGGTGCCGAGGCTGTTGGAGGAGGAACCATAATAACAGGGTGGACCATCGGCTCCGAAGCCGAATGGGCTGGAGCTTAAACTAACTTTTGAAACACCGGAGACTGAAAAAGTCTTAGGAGCACCCTGTCGATGTCCGAATCAGACATCTTGGAGGATCTAGATGACACCGATCGGGTCCGAACTGACTTCTCCATCGGCTCCATAGGACTAGAGGACCGGCTGCGAATGGATTCGACTACTATCGGTTCCGAGGGAGACCTCAACACAATTTCCCTCGGTGCCGAGGAGGACTTGGCGCCCGAAGGGAAGAGTCTGAGCCGGCAACCCTCATTGGCTCCAAAATCAGTGGAGCCGATGAAGGTGACCCGCCTCTCGATGCCCCAGTCCTCGGCTACGAAACAAGAGGGATCCAGACTGGAGGCATCGAGGCAGACCGTTCCGCCCTCGGCTCCGAAGTCCGTGGAGCCGATGGAGAAGCTTGCCTAGGTTTTGTGGCAGTCGGTTCCGACAGACTGGTCGGAGCCGACACTTTTTTCTTCTTGGTAGGAGAGGAAGAGGAAGATAAGGCCTCCTCGAAGGAGGGTTTAATCAATCCTTTTAATATTAATTTATTCTTCCTCTCCTGGAGGACTCTAGAAGAGAAGGCATGACGCACGCTACAGGACTCCTGTAGGTGCTTGGCGCCTAAACAATAAACGCACGAGGAGTGGTCGTCAGTTATCGACATTTTGTAACCACACCTCGCGCACTTTTTAAACCCAGAGGGTCTATGTTCCTTAGACATGCTGACTAATACCAAGAGACAATTGAAGTAGCTGTTTGTGAAAGATTCACCACAAGGAAAGTAAAACTAAGCTTTTTTTTTTTTTTTTTTTTTTTTTAAGGCAAACACAATGTCAGAAAAATACACAAAATCCGTACAACAATCACTGAAAATGAGGGTCAAGACCCTCTAACTTAAGCAGGTACTTGACCTCCTAGAAAAAATGAAGACACTAGATAAGAATAGGGGAAGGCCCCTCTAACTTAAATGGGAAACCTTCCCTTAACCAAAAACACAATTTTCCTCAACAAAAGTATTTCTAACACACTCGTACTACAACAATAGCTGTTAAAACAGCTTTTGGGGTAAAATTAGCAAAATTCCTGACAGGAAACTTTGAAGAAAAAACAGTACTTAGCCCAGCCAAGTTTGAGACTACGTCCTAGCTTGTAAGCGGCAAACGAGATCTGGGGGATTAGTGGTGGTGCATCCTGGGATAAGAAATAGCTCAGCCAATAAGAGGCCTCGCTCTATAGCATAGCGTGCTGAGTCGGAGCCGAGGGATCGGCTCCGAGCCCATCAGTACTGAATGTAGGCGAGATAGGATCACATAACATCTTCATTTTTTTAAAGGTTCAAGCCGCACCCACTGGGAGTTAAAGGTACACACTCAAAAGAGCTGTACTGAAGGGAATGAGTTAAACAGCTTCAGCAAGGGATAGAACAGGCACATGCCTGGTGTACAGAAAATGGTTAAATGCAAGAAAAAAAGCTGTTCCCACTTCATATGTTCTAAATGGTACTCCACTTTAAACAGATGCAGTCATATGAGATCTGGATCCTTAAGTGGGGAATTCTTTCTAATTCGATCATTATGTTTGCATCTTAGTCAGGAAATCCTTCAAAGTTAATTTCCAAGGGAATGTCTTTAAGATCCATAGAAGTCATCCTGAAACTGCACTCTTTCCATATTAGATCCATCATTGAATACAATGTTCGTGTGTGTAAATCTAAGCATATTGCTTAACTAGAAAGGCCCCAAAGATACCTTACTAAGAAAATTAAAGCCATTAAATCTTTCAACTGTACTGATAGATAAGCACAGCTCTTATTATGGCCAATACCTACAGGCTGCTCAGAAGTGACTTGTGTCTTGCTTTTTGGACAGTGATAGACCCAAAACACCAGTAGCTTTACAAATGTCAGCATTAGTGGCCTAAATCTTTACCAGTAAACAAACAATACTTACTACAGACGTTGGTTCTAAACTCAATGTATTTGCAGACTTTGGAATAAGTTACAACTACACATCAACACAATTACTACTTTACTAACTTTAAGGCTAGCAATACTGTAGCTTGTGCAGAGTGAACGGGACAACTGTCCCAAGCACAAAGCATTAGAAGGTGGGTTCGACCACCCATCATCCCAATTGCTTGTAGTGCAATACCACCTTTTAAAGGCCTGTATTGCATTTGCGCTTAAACCCGAGTACTGTAGAGTTATGTGTGTGGTCTGAATGTAGCAAGCAGTTTACAACAGTTTAAAAGGGAATACTTTTTTATTTTTATTTTTTTACTGCAGTCTAAGGAAGTATGGTTGGGTGCAGGACCTGAATGACTAGGGCAGGAGGAAGGGGGGGGGGGTGTCCTGTATCTGGCAACCTGGTTCGTGTGCTAGTAACAGAAGAACTTTTTTTTTTCTTCTGTCTTCACTTCAGGAGCTTGGGGGTGTGGACTGAGGTAAGGTTTGCAAGAAGGATTCTACAAGTGGAGAGCTGAGGGGGCTGGGGCACTGGTTTGTGGGTGCTGGTTGAGCCAGCTATGCTTCTGAAGGCTAGTCTTAATGATTCGATGGGTAGCCATAAATTTACACCAGGAGTGTCATGCACTGCCCTGTTTGATTTGGGAGGTGTGCACTATTAATTTTTTGAAAGGGAGGCACACACATTATAATTGTATCTGCTTAAATGTGCATATGGTTAGAAAAAACAATAGTGCAAATACTGTACAAATGCATGAATAATCTTCTGAGTGGTAGACACATATAGTTTCTACATTAGTGCCTAGAGAGTTTTCAAATTATATTTTAAGTAAGTTATACTCTCTCACTTCAGTTGGTATACTGCACTATTTTTGAGTAGGAAAATACCTTGATAATAATGCTGTTTGATATCTCAAGTCATAGAGTACTATCATTACATTATGCTGTGTCATCAAGTATAGTGTTGTATGATTCCTGTAGAGCTGCCAAACAGATAGCTGAAACGTTTTATGTAAATAAAATGCTGGCGGTGGCTGCAGATTTTTCTAGTTTCTTTAAAGGGATTTTAGCATCACATAACTCAAATGTAGCAACAGTATTTCTGTTATACCTACTAAAGTACTTTCATTGATGCATATGTAGCTGTGACGGTGTGTGTGTGTGGATAAGGGTGTACGTAAATTATCTAAGCAGCACAAGATCGACAGTAAAAATATATAAGCCTAAAAAGATCTAAACCGAACAATATCTAAACATAAAATACTAACAAAATTAGAATTATATTAGGGAAGGGTTTGTGCCCCTTTATCCACTATTGTGCAACCTCAGAGTTGGTATTTATTGCCCATCTGTTCAAACATTGATAAAATTTGGTTTAACTTTGTCAGATTTTCAATGATTTTCTATGTGGATAGATGTTGTTACAATTTTAATGTTTTGAAGGGGGACAAGCCCCCCTCCACTCCCCCATGTGGATTATGGTTGTTTGATCAACAGAGTGAAGTATATAAAAATTTGGTTGAGTGGACTTATGTTTATGTGGTACAGATGTTGAAAGGAGGACACCTGATTTGGAAGGTAAGCATGTGTTTGGATGTTAATGCAGAATGTTTCGGGGCATGTGTACAAGTGCTGGTAAGTCAGGGTTAATGGTAGGGCTAGCGAAGGTGAGAGATTCTGTGGTTTGTGTGTGCATGTGTGTGTGTATATAATATTGTATTTTGTGTGTAAATGAGTGTCTTGTGTAGTGGTATTATTACAGAAAGTTTTTTTATGTAGTAATACTGGTTGAGGTTAGGGGCAGGGTTAGGGTTGGCATGCATTAGTAAGGATCCCTGTACCATCCTTATGAAAGCTTGCTAACCTAACCTTATCCCTAACCCCTTTCCATAATACTACCACTGTTCATACAGATTTGGTCTTAATTTAGTTCTACAGCTTTGGTTCAGAGATCGCAAAAGGAAACTGTTTATTTTCAATATTTTTGGTTTTCAGTAAGTTTTTTTTTTTTTGGCATTGATCAGCTGGGTTTTGATGCTTTTATACTTTGGTCCATAGAGAAACTCATGCACAATTATACTACAGATGTGTGTGTGTGTGTGTGTGTGTGTGTGTGTGTGTGTGTGTGTGCATAAGAAGGTATTTTCTGTATACTTAAGTGCATATGAATCTGTATATAGTAGGTGTGACTGTAAATGTGCATAGTAGGTGTGCATGTTTGTATGGATGTTTCATTTTATGCATTTAGATTTTTATATGTGAGGATGTTCATGTATATGAAAAAAATGTATATATATATATATATATATATATATATATATATATATATATATATATATATATATATATATATATATATATACATGGTTCTACCTGACATAATCGACACCCCAGAACACCGACAACGAAATTACCGACACCACATAACCGACAGTGCAAAAACACGAAACCTCACATGCCCGACAACGAAATAACCGACGGTACACAAACACGAAACCTCATACACTGCACACACCACAATAACAACAATCAACAAACAAAACACATCCCCTGTCCAAAAGCCACACACACAACACAAGCACACCAAAATCCCTACAAACCCACACTAAACCACACATGAACAACTATCTACAACCCTAACCCAAGCCCTAACCCTAAGGTCCGTCACTGTCGCATACTCAGCTAACCCGCGCCCTAACCCTAACTCACTTAACCCGCCCCTAACCCAAAGACTATCACTACCGCACACTTACCTAACCCAGTCCCTAACCCTAACTCGCTTAACCCACCCCTAAGCCAAACACTATCACTACCACACACTTACCTAACCCGTGCCCTAACCCTAACTCACTTAACCCCCTAACCCAAAGACTATCACTACCGACACTTACCTAACCCAGTCCCTAACCCTAACTCACTTAACCCACCCCTAACCCAAACACTATCACTACCACACACTTACCTAACCCGCGCCCTAACCCTAACTCACTTAACCCGCCCCTAACCCAAAGACTATCACTACCACACACTTACCTAACCCAGTCCCTAACCCTAACTCACTTAACCCACCCCTATCCCCACAGACCATCAATATCCACACTTACCTTACTAGCACCCTAACGTCCGTCACTACCGCATACTTACACAGCCTTTTCCCATGTCGGCATCCTTGGCGTCGGTGTTTTCATCCATCATGTCGGTCTTCTGCTTGTCGGTCTTCTGGCACTCGCGATTTGCTTGTCAGTGTTTTCCGCTGTCGATGAAGTCAGGTAGACCTATATATATATATATATATATATATATATACACACATATATAAAAGGATAGATATGCTGAGTGTGATTATTTCTCTGTGCGTATGTTACCTTTTAGTGGATAGCAGTCAAACCTAGTTATAGCAAACATATGTGTGTGGGTGTGTGTGTGTGTGTGTGTGTGTGTGTGTTTGTGTGAGCATGCATGTGTGCGTGTGTATGTGCTTGTGTGAGTCTGTGTGCACACGCATGTGTGTATGCATGTGTGTGTCTGTGTGTGTGTTTTTTATGTCCTTTTTAATGTCAGATATAGTAGCAAAGTTTAAGACAGTACATATGCATATTGCAGTACTTATATGAGCTTAGGCTAAAGATGTATGCTTTACTTAAATATTAACTTGTGTTTGTGATATGCTGTGCATAAGAATGCCTGAAAGATTTTATTTGTATTTCTGTTACTTTGTTAATTGGCCTTTGAATTATATTGGTCACAGGTAAGATTGATTATATGATTCACTTATTATTATTTTTAGTGAGTATATATTAAATGGACATGTAACCATAAGATAAATCTCAGAGGTCCAGACAAGAGCAGAATGCAAGAATACCATTGTTGTTGATGGGTCTTGATGCAGGGAAAGTATTTCAGAGTAAACTGGGATTTCTTTAAATAGGGCAATGGAAGCATTTGCATTTCCTGTTACAATAATAAAGTAACTTAGGAAGATATATGAGGGAATGGAGGCAGTAATTAATCTGGGAGGGTTCCTCTCTTATAAGTTGTGTTTGAACAGTGGAACAAGGCAGTGGTCTCCACTTTTCCCTTTATTTGCATTATATTTGCAGTCATTGGCAAAGAAAATAAAGGAGTCAGAAATTACAGGGTATAATTGGTAAGATAATCAAGAAAAGTTGGTTTTATTTGCAGACAATATTATTTGTACCTGGTAAAACTAGAAAAGGACATTTCAGTATTGTAGAACATTCTGAGACACTTTCAGGTCCTTTTGGTTTATAAAAGTAATGAAGATAAAACAAGGCTATAGCTGTAAAATATGTGCCCACTCATGAACTGGTTCAGCAATACCCATATTTATGGGGACATAATAAAATAAAGCATTTATGAGTATGGGTTAAAAAGGATTTTGTTATGTCAGCTACAGATATGTGGGAAGAGTCTAAATAAAAGATAATACAAAAACTGACAAACTGGAAGCTCTTGTTTATGGATATGGATAGCAAGATGCAATCAGTAAAAGTGTTTTTAGTCCCTTTAGTTTTATATACAGGTCAGGCATATTGTTATTAACTAGAGGAGAAATTGTGGACAGTAATTAATAAAAACAGTTGAAGGATTTCATCGGGGTGGGGTCAAAAGTCAAGTGGGATAAGATCATCCTTCCAATAGACTAAGGGGGTTTAGGATTACCTGATATGAAGGGATATTTTAGACCTACACAGTTAAGGCTCATATACATAACACAGGAAAAAAGAAAAAAGCTATAATTCAAAGTGAAAAGGGATGATGAAGCAGAGAGGGACGGGAGTTCAAGAAATAAAGAGACATTAGAATTTTGGATGCAGATCCTTAAGGAGAATGGGGGGAGTTTAAGAAATAAAGAGACATTAGGATTTTGAATGTAGATCCTTAAGGAGAACGGGGGGAGTTTAAGAAATAAAGAGATATTAGGATTTTGGATGTAGATCCTTAAGGAGAATAACAACAACCATGCACATAAAGTATTCTAAGAACTAAGCCAACACTACAATGGAGAAATGAAGTTCTGCCGATAGGGATAACTGCAATTAGTGGTGCAGTGAATAGGCAAGAGGGGGATGGAATTTACTGGATAAAACTGACAAAGAGTCCAAGTTATTGGGAGCAAAAAACTTTTGAGGGAAAGGTAATAAAGCGAGAAGAGGCCAAGAAAACATTGGGACTGCATGCTAGTTACTATCTTCCCTTCCAGGGACTAATATTAGAGTATAGGAAAACAGAAAGGGATACAGGAATCCTACGTGAAAGACGTGCTGTGGTAGAATTTTTAGTTGAATCTAGAACATAATCTGGTGTTAAAAAAGAGATATTTAGTAGGGCATATTAAATATTGCATGATAAATATAGGAAACAATCAGAGCTGTTTAGAAAAGATTGGCAAGAGAGACTGGATGAGCGATTCACAAAGATACATTGGGAGGACATATGTATGGCTCCTAAATATGCAACAAAGCCTTTAAGATTTAGGATTTTTGCTTAGAAATGTTTGCACAGGTATTTCAATACCCCAAGCAGACTTCAAAGAATTTTTCCTCAGGTAGATGACAAATGCTGGAGCTGTGTTGGAGAATAAACAGGTTATGTTTTGGGGATGTAATGAGTTGGCAGACTTTAAAAATTCTCTGCAGTGTACTCTGTCTGAAATATTGGGGGAGTAAAGGGATATAACTAAGGAAATGATTTTTGAGCTGGGATATGGGATCTGAATTGCCTAGACATAGTAAGGCCTTGTTAAAATTAATTCTGGTGGCTGCTAAAAAAATCAGTTACAAGAAATTGGAAATCAAAGTGTAAGTCAACTGTATTTAAAATACATTTAGAGGTAAAAGGACTGGAAGTATGATCTTTAGAAAACAGTAGGATCAAACTACATAGAAAAATTGAAAGTGTGGGAACAATGCATACAGACTAATGTTTTGGAGGAGGAGTGAGGTTTAAGTGAAGGCAGGAACTGATCAGTTTATGTAATGCTGAATTGAGAATATATGTGATGTATAATGTTTGTAACTGTGAACATGTTACCATGGTTTGTTTTCTTTTATATAAACATTTGTTTGCCTATGTCTTAGGTGATAATTCAATAAAGGTGTTGAAAAAAAAGATAAATCAGAGATGACTAACACATGCCTGTGAAACACCTGCCTTGATCCTTCATCTATAGCAAAGTTGCTTATCACTGTAAAATATGATATGGCGAATTCTTACATGTATTAATGATTGCTATTTTTCAGAAAAGGGCTAACTACCGTGGTAAGGCTGCATCAAAAATAGCCCTTTAAATGCCTCATTATTGGCTAATTTGTATGTCTCGCAGTCAGTCTGCAACTACCTCAAGCTCAAGCATTCATTTTGCTGCAATAATCAACACTGGTGGCCCATGTGCTACACTGGCACAGGCAACTCCCTTATTCATTCCCCCAAACATATAGAAATACACACACACACACACACACACACACACACACACACACACACACACACACACACACACACACACACACACACACACACACACACATCTTCATACCTCTCAAGTGCCCCTAACTGACCAGAATGTCCATGATTTTGACTCTTACATTCTCCTGTCACAGATCAATGAGGATTGTAATGTAAGACATTAGAGATTTCCATTTTTTATTCTTCATTGCAGCTTCTTGCTGCAAAATCTGTTCTTTTATTAACTTTTATTAATGTATTGTAAGTATCCCTGGTGTGTAATGCCCCATCACAAAATTTCAACCACTACTTATTAGTCAAGTACAACAGAACTAACAAAACCAAACAAAAAACGCAAAGAGCTATGATATCTTGAGACGCCTATGCATGTCAAAATTAAAATTGACCCGAGGGGGGTAGATTACAAAGGTTTGTTATCTTATAAGGAAATTTGTTAGCAACTATACACTGATGCCTCTACACCTCCAGGGCTTAATGATTATATTTCCATAAGACCATTGTTGAACAAGTTAAATCAGTGTTAAGAATAACATCAGGAGAGGTTGTAGTAGATTGAAAGGAAAGAATTTTTTATCTGTTCATATTTTAATAAAATTTGTTTTTTAATCGTATTCATTTTGAATATTACTTAGACAGTTTAGGATGTAACCATATGTTAACTATTGGCTGGCTTTGACATGTTCTTTTTATATCTGGAAGTGCAGTTCCTTTATTTAAGGACATGTACCTTTAAACAGCTACATTGTTGGTGCCAAAATGTTTATTTAAACTGTAACAGTTTTTTAAAAAATTCAGTTCTGAAGAAGCCCGTGATGTAGCGGGTGAAAGCATTTAACTTGTAACCTGTCGGAATTTTAATAACTCATTGGATTTTATGCGTACACGGCTTTCAGCTATTTGTTAATTTTGACAAGATTTATAGTTTAAAATTTACTGTGACATGCATAGGCGTCTCAAGATATCATAGCTCTTGGCATTTTACGTTTGGTTTTGTTAGTTCTGTTGTATTTTGCGAACGCCAAATTCTCTTTACTTATTAGTCAAGAGGGGAGAGGCATGGAAGCCCCCCACTCTCTCTCTCTCTCTCACACACACACACACACACACACACACACACACACACACACACGTGCGCATGCACAAACACACACACACACACATGCGCACACACACTCAATGTACATTGAACACACACCCTTCCCTTATAAACATGTTCATCATCATCAGCAGCAGCAATAGCAGCCCCCTTTCCCCATTTTTTCTTCATGGGATTGGGGTTTCGTGTTAACTGTCACTGACTCTCTCAATTCAGTGCCATACTTCGGCTTTCTTCAACACTCATGACTGTCACAGATCTTCTTTCATACAATCCATCCGCCTCTTTGCTGGATATCCTTGCTTCCTCTTAGCTTTTTCCTGTCTATCCCAAATCTTCCTCACCAGATTGTCTTCTGCTTTTCTGCACACATGTCCAAACCATTGTAATCTGTTCTCTTTGATCTTTTCTGCAATTGGAGCTATTTTGGCTTCTGCTCGTATGCCCTCATTTCTTCGTCTGTTCCACAGTGTGCATCCTACCACCCTTCTCAGGCACTTCATTTCCATTGCCTCGAGCTTCTTCAACTGTTATGCCTTTACTGCCCAGGTTTCTGTACCATACAGTAGTACTTGTCACACCACTGTCTAGTACACCTTACCTTTCAGCTTCTTTAGCATTATTCTGTCATAGACTACACCTGGTACTCTATGTCAGTTGGCTGCAGCCTCTCTGATTCTAGCTCTGACCTCTTCATTCAGACTTCCCTTCTCCTCAACCACCCTTCAAGATACTTGAAGCTGTTTACCTGTTCCACTATCTTCCCTTCTACCTCTATTCTCAGCTTCTTCTGATTTCCCGAATTTGCTGCCATTACCACCATTTTATCTGTGCTTAGTTTCATCCCACGTGCCTTCAGTTTTGCATTCCATCCTGCTATCCTTTACTGAAGTTCTAGCTCAGAATCTGCCTGTAATGACACATCATTTGCATACAACCTGTTTGCTAATGTAGTCCATCACCAGTATGAACAGCAGTGGGGTCAGTCACTCATTTATCCACACTCAAACACACACACACAGACACACACACACACACACACACACACACACACACACACACACACACACACACACACACACACACACACACACACACACACACACACACACCATCACTACATGTCCACTAAACACTCCAATACTTATCTCTAACATGAGTTCACCCATTAAAAGCCATGGGTTTGAGCAAACTTTTGATCATGTTAGTTAAAGGGGAGGGGCTGGCAATGGCGATTTATTCATAGCTGAGCAGTTCTATGCCTTGCTTACCACATGCCTCATCCTTGCAATGCCTCATTTACATTTGCAGTAGGTCAGAGAAACATTCCACTGTGGTACTGTACATTATCGAGTTAAACACCATAGAATGGCTGTGTTTGAATGGAAAACAGCTATTGCCAACAATAAAGGGCTTTTCCACTGGAGGAAATGTGTCCAAATCCCAGTGATATAGTGTAAGTATTCTACTAAAACTAGACTACAGAAAGAAGTGTCTGCTGACTGGATACAGTAGCAGTACAAGAAATACAGAGGAGGTGGGAAGTAAAAAGAAATAATTAAAAAAAAAACAACAGAAAACTATAACAATAAAAATATAACTGTGTTAAATATTACAACAATCTTAACAGACTAGATTATGTACTAAATATAAACATGATTATTAACATTTCAGAATTTCAAGCATGGTTATATTATTGTTATTTAACTTAAAAATAAGTTGTCATACAAATATTTTTTCCATTAATTATCTAATTTAAACATATGCAAATATAGAAAACATATTGATTTTAATGAACAGGTGATACACATGAAAAGAAAAGGAAATAGATACGAAAAAGGAAAATAAAATGGAAAAGGAAACAGTTAAATTGAAAGGTTCTAATTTCTAAATGATATAATTAGACTGGAATGAATATACAGCTCTCAGTGTACGCAGAATGTTTATTAAATATTATTATAACAATAAACACAAATACTCTTGGATTCAGTACATAAAAAAGATAAAGACAGATTTGTGTTTAGGTGTAATGCAATAGAAGAGAATAGTATATATGTGTGAATGGTTAAATAAAGGAATATACCAATGACAAATTATAGATAAAATCAGTATAATCAACAGTGACAAAACATTAATGGATATAGGAAGATACATTAGAAAGTAATGATTTTGCAGGTCAAATATTTCCTTAAAGAGTTCTGTTTGGAATAATATTAACTTATATCATTAGTAAACATCTTTGCATGATGACTGACTACAATATAAATCTTAATTCCATATATTAATTAACACAAAATATTTCTCAATAAGAAGAGAAATAAAACAGACAATTTGACAAGTATTATTATAAAAGGAAGAATGCTAAGAAGTGAGCAGTGCTGAGCTCAAATGATACTGTGAAATACTATAACTTTATGAAGACAAATACAGCAAAACATAATTAAAAACATAGGGACCTGGTACAGGCACAGGTTTTCTTAATTTTATGAACAGAGTTAATGTTGCATGTTAGTTTAAAGATTTTTTTTATTTGAATGGATTTCGATTTTTTTTTTCATTTGAGAGGAGCACACGAGATACAGTAAGTCTGCAGAACAGGATTGTGTGAGATGTGATTGAATCTGTAGATACAATAAATATTATATAATGATGATAAAGAGATACTACTACTACAGTATCAGCTTTAAGTAGTTAATTGCACTGTATTATATCATATCCATTAGCTGTGATGCTGTTGTAGGTAGTTTGTGTGGTCTTGTTACACTTGGGCTCCAAACAAGCTATTCTACACTAAGAAGGTTATTTTCTGTATCCTTGTGGCAAAAGTGTGCTGATGTAACCTGTCTTTTTCGGTCTGTAGGCGAGTTAGGAGGGATCGCTTGTATCGTGACCCGGAAGGATGAGCGTTACAGGGCAGGAGGATTCGGGCCAAACACGAAGACTCATTGGCCAGTTGACAGAGTTGATTGACCTGTTAACTCCTCTATGCACCCACCTCATTGTTGGCAGTAAACGCACCATGGATATGGCTGAAGAAGCCGAGGAGCAAGACGTTCACAGGGGGAAGCGGAAGAGACAGCTTATTGGCGATGAAAGCGGAGCCGGCGTTCTTCTTGAAGGGACTCAATTTAACCCAAATAATACCCCTGGGATGTTGCAGGACACTTCTAACGGCGAAGAACCAAGTAATATTCATGGAAGGGATAAGGGCGCTATCCCAAAGAGAAATGTAAACCCGTTGGTTAGTTTGCAAGGTACTGTAAATTCACAAGTTACTTATACAAAAAAACCTACAGTGGAATGGCTTAAACGGGACATTAATTTTCATGTTAACAAGAATAGTGTTAACAATGACAATAATGATGATAATGAAACCTATGCAATGAAACTTGTTAGATTAGATAAAATGCTTATGAAACATAGAACCTTAAGTATTGAAAATGCATATTTACAGGAATGTTTGGAAAGGGGAATAGTACCCAAAGGTTTAAGGGTATATAAATTTCCGAACAATGTACATATTGGGACCCATTTTCATGAAAGTTTGCTTAAGGTTTTCAATAAATGTGGGTTGGAAGTTATTAAATTAATTATTGAAGAAAATAATAACATACAAATGGAACTAGGGACTGCTATTGCAACTCTTGATGCATGTATCACTACTGATTTAGTTCATAACATCAAGGAAGAAAATTATAGGTATTTTTCTATAAGAAGAAATATTGACATTAAATGTGAGGATGTGATACAGCGAAAAATGGGAAAGTTGCAAAGGGATCTTAGGGAATATGAGAATCATACATGTTACCCGAAACCTAATAATCAGACGAATTATAACACACGTTATGGGATAAGAAATAATTACAGAAGAAATGTACAATATAATAACAAACAAAGGTTGAATGAGGAAAATGGATGGAATACAACCGATTATGATGCTGATTTTCCCCCCCTAGGGAATAGGGGATATGCCCAGGAAAGTAACAATGATTATGGAGGAAATTTTCAGAGATGGGGGGGGTAAGACGGCAGGGGAGATTTCAGTAGATACCCTGTGCCCGTTGGGTCATTTCATTGATTCTGATGACACAATGATTAACACTGTCAAACACACCTATGAAAATTTTACTATATATAATTTTAGTGCATTGAAATTAAATTCAAACCATTTTTCACTATTAAGTAAAGGATTAAAATATATACCAAATAGAAAGGGGGATTATACACGTACTATATTAGATGTGAAGTTATTTACTAGGAAGATTAATTTAGAAGTAATGGCCTCTAAAATGGGTTTTAATAAAGAAAGAGGGATTGAGAATACATTGAGGAGAAAGTCCATATACAACCCACCCTTATACCCTCAGATCAAGAATTTTGAAAATATTATGGTTGATTTTGTGAGAACCAAACATAGTGGATATTGGGTCCATTATAACTTAAGTAAGGAAGAGAGTGACATATTAAAGGAATTGAGTAGTAATGCTTCTCTGAGGGTTATGAAACCAGATAAGGGTGGTGGGGTTGTTATCATGGACAAAATATTGTATGAAAGTAAAATGAATACTATCTTAAGGGATGATACAAAGTACACAGAGGTTTCACATAACGAAATTAATGTAGCGCATCACAGGATAGATTCCATTCTGCAGGATTTGTTGACAGAAAAAACAATTGATGAAATAACCTTGAAATATTTAGTAGTTAAGAAACCGAGGGTGGCCACTATATTCGGCATACCGAAGATACATAAGGATATGCTGAACCCACCCCTCAGACCAATAGTTTCAGCTGAGGGATCCAAAACAGCCCCTTTAGCTAAGTTTATAGATGTTAAGACCAAACATATATGGACTAATAATAAACTAATTTTAAAAGACTCTTGGGACTTTTTGGGTGAACTCAAACAGGACAAATTTAGAGAGGATATCAGGTTTATCACAATAGACGTTATTGACCTGTTTGGAAGTATACCACATGTAGAAGGTATGAGTCTTTTTGAAGAAGCAGTGTTTGAAGATGTTGATATGAGTCTTAATGACAAAGTAGCAAGCGTGATACTTATGGACACTGTGTTAAAATACAATTTCATTATGTTTGGCGGGGAGTTTTACCAACAGAAGACGGGGGTGTCTATGGGGGCCGCTTGTGCCCCCACCTTCGCTAATATCGTACTTTCCAAATGGGAAGAGCAGTTTATCATTAATTGTGAGTTTAAGGAACTATGGACATTGTATCACAGGTTCCTAGACGATATTGTTATTTTTTGGACTGGGAGTGAGGCAAAATTCTTGGAATTTATGGATTATATTAATCATACTACTAACTATTTGAGGTTCACCTATACCATTAGCACAGAATTTTTGAAGTATCTGGACATAGAAGTATATAAAAAACTAGGTAAATTTGAGAGTAAGGTGTATAGGAAGGAAACCTATGTCAATTCATACTTAGATTATAATAGTGCCCACCCATACCATAGTAAAAAGAACATTGTCAAAGGACAATTTGTACGAGGTTCTCGAATGACATCTAATGACTCAGACTTCCAGGATGAATGTACATTGTTACATAACATGTTCAGGGAACGTGGTTATCCAGAGGAATTTATAGGCAAATTAAGAAAAGAGGTAGAGGATGGAAGACTGGATAGATTCAAACCTATTTTGGGTAAGGGCAATGAATTTAAAATGGGGTTTGGGCAACCTGCAGAAAGTAATAGCAAAGAGAATAACCAAGTTAACTACAGGAGAAGCTTAGTTTTGGAATATAATAGTTCCAATACAAAATTATGGGACATTTTTAAAAAAGAATGGAACAAATTCAGTACTTTAACGGATATCGAAGAGATAACTAGAATGACACCCAAGATAGTATTCAAAAATCCACCTAATATAGGAACCATTCTTGAAAGAGGTAACAAAAGAGACAAGGAAGGTAAAAACAGGAGATTGGGGACATACAAGTGTGGAAGATGTCATCAGTGCCCATATATTATTGATAAGCCGGAGATATATATTGACAGTAGGAAGAGGAGAATCACAAGTAGGGCCCATTATAATTGTGAAAGTAGGGGGGTTGTTTACATAGCTATATGCCAAATTTGCCAGTCTTTCTACGTAGGAAAGACTGAAAGATGTTTGAAACGCAGAGTTTATGAACATTACTATGATATCTCTAGAGAAAAAAATACTAATGCACTATACAAACATTGTAATGTGGTACTGTCCTGGAGCTAAACACCATGAATGGCTGTGTTTGAATTGAACCAGCTATGCCAACAGTAAAGGACTTTTCCACTGGAAGAAATGTGTCAAATAGGGAATTATGGTGTAAGTATTCTACTTGGATTCTAGCAGTACAAGGAATGAGGATGAAGTAAAAAATAATTAAAAAACAACAGAAAACTATAACAATAAAAATATAACTGTGTTAAATATTACAACAATCTTAACAGACTAGATTATGTACTAAATATAAACATGATTATTAACATTTCAGAATTTCAAGCATGGTTATATTATTGTTATTTAACTTAAAAATAAGTTGTCATACAAATATTTTTTCCATTAATTATCTAATTTAAACATATGTTCAAATATAGAAAACATATTGATTTTAATGAATTCTAATTTCTAAATGATATAATTAGACTGGAATGAATATACAGCTCTCAGTGTACGCAGAATGTTTATTAAATATTATTATAACAATAAACACAAATACTCTTGGATTCAGTACATAAAAAAGATAAAGACAGATTTGTGTTTAGGTGTAATGCAATAGAAGAGAATACTATATATGTGTGAATGGTTAAATAAAGGAATTTACCAATGAAAAATTACAGATAAAATCAGTATAATCAACAGTGACAAAATATTAATGGATATAGGAAGATACATTAGAAAGCAATGATTTTGCAGGTCAAATATCTCCTTAAAGAGTTTTGTTTGGAATAATATTAACTTATACCATTAGTAAACATCTTTGCATGCTGACTGATTACAATATAAATCTTAATTCCATATAGGAATCAACACAAAATATTTCTCAATAAGAAGAGAAATAAAACAGACAATTTGATAAGTATTATTATAAAAGGAAGAATGCTAACAAGTGAGCAGCGCTGAGCTCAAATGATACTGTGAAATACTATAACTTTATGAAGACAAATACAGCAAAACATAATTACAAATGTAGGGACCTGGTACAGGCACAGGTTTGCTTAATTTTCTGAACAGAGTTAATGTTAAATGTTAGTTTAAAGATTTGTTTTTATTTGAATGGATTTTAATATTTTTTTTTTCATTTGAGAGGAGCACATGAGACACAGTATGATTAAGTCTGCAGAACAGGATTGTGTGAGATGTGATTAAATCTGTAGATACAATAAATATTATATAATGATGATAAAGAGATACTACTACTACAGTATCAGCTTTAAGTAGTTAATCGCACTGTATTATATCATATCCATTAGCTGTGATGCTGTTGTAGGTAGTTTGTGTGGTCTTGTTACACTTGGGCTCCAAACAAGCTATTCTACACTAAGAAGGTTATTTTATGTATCCTTGTGGCAAAAGTGTGCTGATGTAACCTGTCTGAGTTGGGGATTGCTGGTGGAAGGCTTATTGTGTGCTTTCCTAATTGGTAGTTAGCTTAAGACATTTTTCTCTTTGCTTGTATTTAAGCCTCACTTTTGTGAGGTGCTGCTCTTCATGCAGCAGTGGTTATCAGTGCCCTCTATAAACTCAAAAGCCTTGAAGCTCAGATTTCCCCTAAACAGCTGTCAGTGAAAACCTTCAAAGCATTTCTACTGTTCTAGGAGCAACTCAATTAAGCAGTGAGCAGCACTGTCTTATTAATCAGCCTTAGTCTACAAAAGGTATAGGTCCCTCTTGTAGTCTCAGGGCTACCAGCAAAGTCCTGTCAGATTAATCTGTTCCCTTCCCTAATAAAACATACAGTAAGAATCTGCCATCATGGATGGACAGTTTCCCTCATCTCTCTGTCCAGCCTGATGGACATGGGAATCTTGAGGCAATGTAGCAACTGCCTCATGTGTACTGATAACCACTTACTCCTGAAATATGTCATTACACTATGAAATTTGAAGCAAGACTCAAAGGACAAATCAAATGCCAAACAGGTTGTCAGTACACAAACACTTCCCACACTAAATAAGTTCACAACACATAAACCCACCCATATATGCAGAGCAACTCACTAGTAACTTACCAACAGATCAGAGGCCTCACAAACAGAAACTACATGAACACACAAGAATGCAAAAAACAACCACAGCACATAAAATACACTCCAGTGTCTCAACAAATAAGCCCATAAGCCATAACACCACATAACCTAATGTCCTGGTCATAGGAGATTCCATAGAGAGCCACACGGATGTTCCCCTCACCAGGCTAGATAAGCAGCAGATTATGGTTAGCTGCCTATCAGGTGGCAAGATCCATCAAGTCAGTCAAGCACTCAAGTCCTTCAACCACAAGTACCAGTTTGACTCCGTCATAGTCCACGTGGGTGTGAATGACTTTAGACATGCAGCTCTGGACTATATGAAGAGAGACATAACTGAGCTCTTAGATTATGTGTGACAGGCAGGTATAAGCCTAGCCTTAAGCAGCATTATATCTTCTAAAGTAAAACAGTGAAACAAGTGGCTGAAAAAAACAACTAAACAACAAAAAGCCACTCACAGACCAGCAAGCTAAAGAAAATAATTGTATGCAACATCACAAATAGTCGAAACTTGTTATAATCCACAACTTTGTTTAACGTCAAGCACTTTTGTCCCAACAATTAGCAAATGGGACTTCTTCAGAACAAGCAACCCAATCAAACCACATGCATTTATGATAAAATCAATTAATTACCTAATTAAATCCACCACTGTCTTAAAGGAACATATACTATAAATATTTGAATCCATTATCAACATTGCCATATCAAATATAAATATTTTACAAAAACACATAAAAAAACACTCATAAAAAGAAATAAGGAATTTAAACAGTGTTTCCCACCCATAAAATTAGTTATTACTAAAATTGCACATACATACATGCACCTAAAATACCTA
This sequence comes from Protopterus annectens, assembly GCF_019279795.1. NCBI lineage: Eukaryota > Metazoa > Chordata > Ceratodontiformes > Protopteridae > Protopterus > Protopterus annectens. The sequence goes on from NC_056725.1 coordinate 54,735,862, forward strand.
TAAGTAATAAAACATGTAATGATAAACATGAAATATAAAACTCATAAAAATATAATGTTGTATAATATTAATGCTCTCCTTAAAATAAGGAGCACAGAAAGATTTTCATTTATTCCTGGAGGGTTAAGAGCATTTAATCTTACTTGCCACTGAAACTCTTTTAATTCCAGTTCTAATTCCCACCAACCACCCCTTGGGTTACAGAGAACCACTTCAAGAGTACCAAACCTAAACTTTGTAAAGACATGACATTCTAAAGTATGACTAAACAAGTCATATTATTGGATTCATGAGAAACAAAAGGTGAGGAAGCCAGCAAGTGGGAATTAAAGAATGCCAGTGGTAAATTGTCTGGAAACAACTGAGGTGCCAAATTATCACCAAATTTTGTGCCCTATCTTACTGGATGGAAGATACACCACTGCTAAAAGAGACGCAACTTCTGATATAACCATTGTGAGACCTGCAGTAGTTAGGGAGGGGCACTACTTGCTTGAGCAGTCCACACATATTACAGGTCTAGGAGGGACCACATTCCAAATACCCTTGGCTAGGGTTCACCTTGACTGGGAAGGTGCAAAAGAGAACAAGCAAGTAGGTGTGTTTGAGGATATCCCTGCAGATGTCCTAATAGGGATTGATTTTGATACTGTAGTACCTTGTGTACATACATTGACATGCAGTCAAGCTTAGAGACAGGTATGTAGGTCTGGTAGGCTGGGGAGATCAAGACAGATCCTATGCCTGAAGGTGGGGCTGGTGATGTGGTTTCTTCAGTGAGGGAGCTACACTGTAGCAGTGAGCCTGAAGGTGAACCACAGCTGCTGGTAGGTACCGGTGTTTCCATGGACATTGTGACTTCAAGGACAGAGGTGAGTGGTGGCATCTAGGCTGACAGTGAGGCACAACTGATAGAGGATACTGGGCTTCCTGTGGAAGGGGAGCTGGGCAGGGTCACAAAAGTAGAGCTGAGACAAGCTGAACTTATGGACCCTACATTACAAGGCTTGAGAGAAGTAGCTATGGAGGCACCTGATACTCAAGGAAGAGGGGAGTCTGTATACTGGAACAAAGTTTACTGTACAGAGAGTGGACCCCTGAGGGAGGGCTAGAGGGTGCGGTAATACAGCAGTTGGTACTTCCCAGAATCTACCCTCTGGCTCTTCTAGCCATAGCCCATGATATTCCTTTTCCAGGTCATATGGGCATAAAGCGTACTAAGAGATGCATTATGCAAAACTTTTATTGGCCTGGGCTTGCAAAGGATGTAAAGCGGTACTGAAGGACCTGTGAGCAGTGCCAAAAAGTAGGCAAGGTGGGAGACAAGGTGATGCCTTTGCCTGTGACTGAAGAGGCATTTCAGAGGGTAACCATGGATATTGTAGGGCCTTTCAGTACACCAAGTTCTACAGGAAAGAAGTATATCCTGGTGCTGGTGGATTATGCTACCAGATACCCTGAGGTGATGGCTCTGTCCTCCATTAAGACAGAAAAATTGGCAAATGCCTTGTTAGAAATTTTCAGCTAGGATAGGTTTTCTGAGGGAGATACTGACTGACAGAGGTGCCAACTTTATGTCAGACCTGCTGGCTTGTCTGTGGAAGCATTGTGGGGTGAAGCATCTAAAAAACACTCTCTACCATCCCCAGACTAATGGTCTCATGGAGAGGTTAAACTCTACAGTAGAGATTATGCTATGGGCATTTGTGGAGCAGTATAAAAGGGAGTGGGACAAATATTTGCTCCATTTATTATTTGCCTACAGAGAGGTACCTCAGGAATCTAGAGGCTTCTCACCCTTTGAGTTGCTGTAAGGGCATAGGGTGAGAAGGCCTTTAGATTTAATTCATGATGAGTGGGAGGGTAAGTGTGAATTCCACAGGGAGTTTGTTGTGGCATATGTCCTGAACTTCAGGAAAAGGCTTAGGGAGCTCATGGGTTTGGCCCAGGAGAACCTAGCACTGGCCTAATTGCAGAAAAAAGTTTGGTATAATAGGAATGCTTGAGCCCGAGAGTATACTGTGGGGTAATAGGCTATTCCTGTCAGACACAAATAGCCACAGGCAGCTTAGGAGGGAACATCTGAAGTGGTAATAAAAGTTGGTGATGTTAACTACATGGTAAACTTATTACACAAGAGGCAGGGATATAAGTTGTACCATTTTAACATGATGAAACCTTATCACGATAGGGAGGCTCTGGTGCTAAGCATTCAGAGTGGATGGCAGGAGGAATCTGAGGGAGATTTGGTGACTGACCTTCTCAGTGAGGCTCAGACTGACACTTTTGTAGGAGAGGTAGCAATATCTCAGTGGCTATCCTCTATTCAGGTTAAAGAAATATGAGCAGTGTCACAGGAATTTGGGGGGTATGCTCACCAGGAAACCTGAGTGTACTGACCTAATTCATCATCATGTGGATACAGGACCCCAAAGGCCTATCAAACAAGCTCCTTACAGGGTGCCTAAGTGAGTTAAATAGACTTCAAAGGAGGAGATAAAGAAGATGTTGGTGCTAGGGTGTAATCCAGGAGTTCAGTATTCCCTGTGCTTCCCCGGTAGTACTGGTACTGAAGAAAGATAGTAGTGTAAGATTATGCATAGACTACAAAAAGTATAACAGTTATACAGAGTCAGATGTGTACCTCATGCCCAGAACAGATGAGGCTTTAGAACAGCTAGGTGGGGCTAATTATATGACCACTATTGATCTGGCCAAGGGTTACTGGCAGGTGCCCTTGACTCCCATTGCTAGAGAGAGGTCAGTTTTCATAATGTTTTTTGGATTACATGAGTTTACAAGGATGCCCTTTGGGATGAAGAATGCCCCAGCAACCTTCCAGAGGTTAGTAGATCATATTTTAGTAGGAACAGGAGATTATGCCCTCCCTTATTTGGACAATATTGCCATTTACATCATTACTGGCATGTCAAGTTGATCTTAGGTAGATTAAAAAGGGCATGGTTGACCATTAAGCCTAGTAAGTGTCAGGTGGGTATGGAAGAGGTCTCCTACCTAGGACATAGAGTAGGGAGTGGTAAGATTAGGCCAGAACCTGCCAAAGTGGAAGCTATTCAGGCGTAGCCTGTCCCTGTTACCAAAAAGCAGGTGAGAGCTTTCCTAGGGACAGCAGGGTACTATAGTAAATTTGTGCCCAACTACAGTACAATAGCTACACCCCTTACTGACTTAACACAGAAAAACAAGCCAAATAAAGTACTGTGGGCTACAGATTGTAAGCAGGCATTCTGGAAGTTTAAAGAGGCTTTGTGAGGACCACCTCTGTTAGCCAGTCCAGGTTACAGCAAGGCATTACTTGTACAGGTGGATGCTTCAAATTATGGGATGGAGGCTGTACTCAGCCAAGTTTCCTCAGAGGGAGAAGGGCATCCCATTTTATACCTTAGCCATAAGTTGCAACCCTGGGAGGAATATTATGCATCTGTTCAGGAAGAATGCCCAGCCATAGTATGGGCATTGCAAAAACTTCAGCCTTACCTATAAGGAAGAAAATTCACTGTGGTTACAGACCATAACCCTTTAACATGGCTAAACAGAGTTAGTAAGCCAAATTCCAAGTTACTGAGGTTAAGCACAGGACTACAGGTATATGACATGACGGTGCAACTCCATAGTGAGATCAATAATGCTAATGCAGCTGGACTGTCAAGAAGGGGTATGGGTCGATACATTTTCAGTCAGTCCCATTTTTCTCAAGGGATGATCTTCTAGGGTCACTTGAAAATCTAGCTTGAGTCTTTGTAGTGGGGAGAAATCTGAGGATATCAAATATTGTTATCTGTGCTAGCATGTCTGGCTGCAGTTTTGTAAGTACTTGTAAATAATTGTAAATTACCCCATGCTATATATGCCAGCATGACTAGCTATAATTTTGTAAATAAGTTAATGCCTTTTTGATCATTACTTTGGTTTATGTAAAATGTTAGAATCAGTGTCTTCTGGCTGACCAAATGTATGTCTTTTAAAAAGAATTCTGAATGCAGGCTGTGCCAGTCAGCTGACATGAAGGTGACATCATTGTGTGGCAGAGCAGAAAGGAATGGAATCTCCACAGTAGCTGTATTTGTTTACTTTTCAAAAGTCTGAAATGAGAAAGTAGAATTTTCATAACAGTTACTGTGATTTTTGAAAGATTCTGCTATAAAAAGCAGGTTTTGAGTCAGTTGCAGTTCAGTTGCAGTAGAGATGCACTTTGCAGTTATTTAGTAGTTCAGTAGTTGTTGTCATTGTCAGTTATTGTTTTCCAGACCAGTATTTATCACTCAGAGTTTTTCAGAGCTGTTCAGCAGAAATAATAGGATTTGCTATTCCAGTCGCTGATGGCTAGACAACAGCCTGAAGAGTGGAGATATATTCTTATTTGACCTTGCAGAAGTAAGAGTATCATCTTGCCTTGCTGAGTTAATTAGATTAGACAAGGACAGTTAATCTTTAGGCAGCTAGAGATATACAGTTAGATCATTTTTTCTTCAATCAGAATGAAACCTATCATACAGTGTTATTTTCATAATTCCTGTATGTGAAACTCTGTGGTTTATTGAAATCAGTTATTGATCATATATATGTTTTAAACCATTTTTATTTATTAAATATTTAACTACCTTTGATTGTGGTTGGTTATTCAGAAAGTACTTTAAGTAACCTGAGAGTGTTTATACTTATTGTGATAACACCAGGGCCACGCTGAAAAGCCTTACTGCTTGGATTACATGCTACCTTCCATATCAAGATTTATTTTATCCACTATAATTGAACACCACTTTTGAAGGGTATCATGATATTTTGACTGGTGGCAGTGTTATCATGTAATTTTGGGAAAGAAGACATAGGTAAATCTGTGCCAGTCTTTCCCAAGTGTGTTTGTATGTGTGATTATCAAATATTAAAGAGTGAGTGTGTTAGACACCTAGAAATGGTGAAGACTCATTTGGGAATCTGGAATCTGGAGTGAAGCAAATAGTTCAGTCCCAGGTTTGCAGCTTGTTTCCCGTGTACCCTTCGGGGAAACTATGTGTTCTATCCCTGATTTTAGAGAAGTTCTCTTACTTGATACAGTAGTGAGGATTAAGTTTCCTTAGTTACTGCTCTGGGTTAAGTAAAAGGGCATCACATCAATTGTCACACTTTAGAATTCGGATTTACATGTAAAAGTATTTGAGACTGTTGCATACACCTGGACTCGAACCCAGTACCATTTGACCTCAAAAATGAATGGCTCTATGCATTAACAAATGGTGCTACAAACTCAGTTGCAAAACCAGTGTATTTTAGAGACTGAATAGCAAATGGCAGACTTAACTGCTGTTGCATACACCTACTACTTAACTGACTCTCTGGCTGCAGGTATTAATTCACTTAATGCAGTGATATATTCCATTTTTGGCCAAATGCTACTGTTTCCAAATACAGCTGTAGCTAATTAGTAACTTCATATGTGACATACCACACATTGCTACAATTGTTTGACTATATTATTTTAACTTTACTTTTAATACTACAAACTCCTAACTAATTTCTTTATTACTTTTAGGACTACCCAGTTCAAAACAGAGGCACACTATAGTACAGACTGCAGCCAGCAATCCTTGATGTGTGCATATATTGCACATATGGGTGTTTCAATTACACTGATTGCAGTCTACAGCAGGCCATTTTTGCCACTGGTATAGAGGTCCAAAAACAAATGGTTCTGCCACCAATTTCACTTAAAAACACTTGAAACTTGAAAACGTTAATAAAATACACGATGATAAGATAAAATAAAACAAACACACTGGCTCATAAACCGGATCATATTTGCATGATGACCAACAGTATTAAGTGAATGCATCTAGTTTATATTTGTGGCTGTCTGGGCCCTGTCTGGAACCTGGGTTATCCAGTCGTACAGTTTGTGCACTGCCTCACGTCACACAAGCCAGGTGAGCAGAGCCAAACATGTTTGCGCTAAGCGGAACATCACTCAAACACTGCTCCCCCCAAAAAAAAAAATAGAGACATAGTTGAAATGACAAAAAACAATCTATGGCAGTGCCCCAAACAAATGTTAATTAAGAAAACTCAAGTAAGGGAAAAGCAATCGCCATGCTGTTCTACAACCAACTTTCACAGCCAGCAACCATACATAGAAATTCTATCCACATCATACCTCCCAACTATCCAGATTTTTTGCAGAATGTGCAGATGTTTGTACCATATTTTTGGCCTGCTCTTTGTAAAATTTGTGGTTTACTGGAAGATCACTAAAGACTGAAGTCAATATATAATGACATACATCTGAGTTTTGTACTTCATATCCTTCACAATATGCATGCTAACACAAATCCCATTATTCTAGCTAGTTTCTAAGTTTATTACAACAATATTAAAAATCTTTTACTATTTTTGGGCCTTTGTACCCCATTATTTTAGTCTTTGGACAGATTTCTTAGACTAAAAGATTGAGAGGTATGATTGGCATTCATATTAGAGGTTTCACGGCCAGCAACACTGGTATGAGCCACAAAACCTTGTTTACATGTGCCGTGAATAATGCGCATGGCACAATACCACTTGAACAACATCATTTATGCAAAAACACTGTGCAGGCAATGCATGAAACTTACATGGAGTTTACTGAATAATGGGAATGGATGTTCTGAGAATCAGAAAAATTAACTTTCCTCATAGTGACGTGCATTTGAGAGGTGTGGTAAGAACAGGTTTTCATTTAAGCTGTGAAAGGGTTAGGGACGTTTGAGGTTGGTGTGGGATGTCTATCATTATAGCCACACAGCAGATTTGTGTTAAAAAAAAAAAAAAAACAGCATTTACTTGAAGGAGACCAGAAAATCTGACAGTGCTCCCTTTTCCTCAGATACCGAATGGCTGGTTGGGCATGGGTACCCCCCTGCTACATCCAAATGTTAGCAATTGTGATATTTTGTACAAATCTTTCAGTTGTTTCAGAACTTTGCTAATTTGCATTTGTATGAGTTCGTTAAAGTACAGAATGTAGCCTAGTATTATGCCAGACATCATAACTGTACAGTACTCGTTACAGAAGCTTTTATGTGTAAGTCGCAGACTACAGATAGTAGTACAAGCTTACAACTGAAACTCATTTGCAGTTTTTAGAATGTAACCACCCATCCCAGCAAAATGCATTAATATGGTACCCTTTAGTCCTGGTGATCGCTTGCCACTGTTTACCTTCACAACTGAAGCTCCTGTTAGTTTCTCCTTTTGTCTTTGTCCTTGGTAAACTACCATATGTAGATATTAAATCAAGGCTTCAAACAAAGAGGGACAGTCAGACATTAATCAGGAAAACAATGGAGATGTCAGGAAGGTCATTGAGTTGGGGTACTATGCCACACATAAACATCACCGATTCAACAGCAGGGTGTCATAGTACATCCCACAGTTGTAATTAGAGCAGGAAATATTAGGGGAGGTGGAGTACACAAAAGACGCACATTGAGACGGGTTTTGCTTTCAAATATTATGTAGTTCAAAAGGCACTGAGGGGTGATGAAATAAAGAGTTCACAGAAGTTGAACACCAATGTCTTAGCAGACAAGGTGTTTCGGGAAAAGAATCATCTGTATGCTGATAGCATTTTTTAACATTGCTGCAGAAAGTACCACACAAGCTAACATGGGAGTGTAGTGAAGATCCAAAGAAGGTCAGCAAAGTGAACCCTTCCCTTCTATAAAACTTGCTGATGCACAAAGCCACATGATAGAAGACTGAAGGGTATTGTGTACTGGGAACTGGTGCTTACACTAAATGTCAGGGCTACAAACACTGGAATCCAAAAATAAGCAAACAGTTTGGAAGGTAAACAAAATGCATTATGTTTATTATGTATTGCTATATGCTGCTGTTCATTTGAATCTTGTTGGAGATTCATTCACGGAGTGTCACAGAAGTACAGAATCCTCCATTTGGAATTCCGTCTTGTTCACTGGATATACATGCTGCCATTAGAGTTTGTAATTTCTGATTAATAGATCTTATTGCTAAATAGAAAATATTCAGTTATTTCCATCCTTCTCTAAGGACCTGACTTTACTAGGTTAGATGCCTGTTTGGATTCCATCATTATTTGGATGGGATTTAGTAGACTAAAGATCTGCTATATTAACACTGAGGCTATGGTGCTTCATGACACTTTTTGACCATCACATACTCCATTCCGTAAGGTTTCAGCCATGAATCTTAGCACTGAGATTTATGAGATATAGTCCTATAAATTCTAGGGTCCTTCCTGTATTCCTTTCTTTTTGGGAGTTTCACCATAAAAATTCTCTCTGTGTGGGCGAGAAAGCCCCCCCCCCCCCAAGATGTTATCAAAGGCCTCTAGCAAATGGTTTACTACATGATCCCCACTAATTTATAAACTCAGCCAGGAAGACATCTACCCCACTGGTTTTGACATTTTAAGATCTTTATAATCTGTCCAGCTTTACATGTGACATTTTCACACAGAATAATAAACAAAGTGTCAACAGAACTATAGATGCCAGTGTTGCTTAAATAAAAAAAATATTGCATTACATTTGGTTTGATTGTTTTAACCTTTGCATATAAAGCACCCTGTTCTTCCTGCATTAACATCATGCCCGACATGCCTGTTTCTCTCCTACTGATATAGTGAATTATCCTCCCAACTTTGTATTCAAATCCCTATAAAGTTCCAAAAATCCTATTTATATTTCTTCTGTCTTCCAAAAATGATTCCCCCATCAATTAATGTAAATATCTTCCTCATCTCCCTTCATTCCTTCATTGCATTAACTAAGCATTTGCCTGAAAAACCTTACCAATCTGCCTCTGTCCTCTTAAACTCCACCTTAATGCTGTTAGAATTCATCTTTCTGGGGGGTGTGGCCAAGATGTGCTTTGAATAGCAGCAGTTCTTTTCAGCTCTGTCAGTTCAATATTTGTATGACAGGATTTTTTTGACAAAAACTATCCTAGAAATGTTTTTGTTCGCTAGTAGATTCTCCTAAATACACTCTAGAAGTGTATATAAAAAATTTAAAGAAATTTAGATTTTTTTTCCTCTCAAAAATTACATTGGATAAATTCTTTCTTCACGGGTCTTCAGAATGAGCTCTTCTAAAGCTAACCATCAAAAAACATTCCTCAAAAAGAAACTACAGTCTCTTATCTCTAATATCCAGGACTTGTCAGTGAAAATTGACAAAATGGACTAAAAACTAAATAACTTCAAGGAGAAATGCTCCAAACAAATGGAAATTATACATGAAGATCTCCAACAACAGAAAACACAAATCTCTGGAATTGAACACTCTCTCAATGAGATGGACTGCAGGTTACAAGAAGGAGAAAACAACATAGAATTTTTATTAAAACGAAATACACTACTTCAATCAAAAGTAGATGATTTAGAAAACTAGTCACACAGAAACAACATCAGAATTTTTGGATTACGTGATAACATAGAAGGTCACAACTTCTGAAAAAAAAAAAAAAGCTGAAAAAAATGAACATTTTTCTGTCTATTATTTTATTTTGCCTCTCAGTTGCTTAATGTAAGTTATAAATAGTCTTCCAGTTACTTCTTTATAACACAGACTCATGGACTTAAACTCAGGTGAGCAAATGGTGTTCTCTTGTTGTTTAAAATTGGTAGTACTTTACCAGGAAAAAGAATAATAGAAAAGGAAAGCTTTATTCAAAGAATTGTTTGCTTAATGTAGTGGTTCAATTTTAATTGGTTATTCATCTGGATTAACTGTTTATAAATATTGTAATATGGTCTGATATTTAGACTGAACTTTCATATGAGGACTTATCAGTGCTTCTGTTTCAGTGCTTGAATGACAGAGGGGCTTTAGCTGAGCTTGGGGAAATGCTAGTTTACATAGTAGTTTGCTTTTCACATGTTAGATTTTTACATTATTAATTTGTATGTTCGTTTATGTGGTTTAATGCTTAATTCAGTGATATTATATGGCAGCTTGCTAATGCACATATTTTGGTGCTTGGATGGCAAGGCAGGCTTTCTCCAAGCTTTCGGCAGCAGCACGAGCCATACTGGTGTTCAAAAACATGTAAAATACTCACAGTTTCCCGCTTTGGCTCTTAAGCTTCTTTTTCTTCACTTTGAGCTTGTGGGACTTTATCTTGAGCCATTGAGTAACTGCAACAATTCTTTAGGCATCATTAGTGTGTGACAAGATGTAATGTAAACTTTGAACTAACATCACACAACCAGGATGGAATGCTGAAACCCTGATAAAACTCTGAATGGATTTAGAGCCATTTAAAAGGACTTAATCTCTATTAATATCAGAAGCAACAGCCTCTTAATTACAAGAATAGGTAAACTAATACAGACTTACGTGATTTTGTTTTTATGGTGTTAAAAAACTGTGCAACTAGTAACACAATATCCTGAACATCTCGTAGTGTGTCACAGCATATATTTTGCTTTTCTACATATGCATTTAATACATTAGTATATTGATATATTACAAATGACTTCTAATTAGTTATGTTTAAATATTGAGCTAAGTAGAGGCATTTGGTATTACTGCAAGCATTTTTAACTGTGATTGATTGATTTATTCCTTATTACTTCAAGCAGAGCATTTAATTTTGCTATTACAGTCATTTGATTGCGCAGCTTAATTAATATACACAAGCTTAATAGAATTTAATTACAAAAATTGATTATTGCATCAAATAATACAATGGATTATTACATGTATTTGGATATACAGTATAACAGTATGACATACAGGTCCTCAGTATACTATGTATTTGTTTGTATAGTCTAATTCTTAATCTGTGGGCCATAGCATATTTATTTTGCCAGTTAAGTCAAAAGCTTAATGATACTTACCAAAAGATATATAAAAGTTTCACATAAGTAATATTTGTTTCCCTATGCCTACATTAATCCATTTTCACCCATAGTATTTATCTTTTACTTCTGTGCTTGTACATATTTAAAACACTTCTTTTTTGTTTAGGACTCATACTAGATTATACACTGTGTAGTAAGCTATATTCCCCAATTTGAAATCAGAGCAGTAGAGTATATGCAAGTGCTTTCAAATAAGATTTTCAGACCACAATTTTATGTAACACTAATCAAAATATATTCTTATTATTTGAACAATATGTTATATTAGTATTGTCAATGATAAATTTTATACTTGATTAACATTCATATAAGTAAATATCCCTTATGAAAGTATTAAATATAGTACATATGATGAGAAATACTGAAAAGGATGTGTGGAAATATAGCTTACATTAATTAGAAATGTATAATTGTACATTACAATATATTAGCTAAGCATAATTACAATACTCAAGGTTTATAGTTTCCTTAAGTTACAATTACTATCTGATAACTGGGTCTATATTAAATCAGTGAATGCTTAAAAAAGTGTATGCTGATTTATCAACCCCATGTAAGTGAGCGCTTACAATCCCGAACACTTAGAACAGCGATTTTTCAAAAAAAGAAAAAACAATTTAAAACATTACCCATGTGCCCCCCACACCCCCCTACTTAAATATATCAACTCCAGGAGTGCACTACAGTGATGAAAATGACAAAATAATGAAGGCGACCAAGCAATTTCTTTCCCAGGGAAAGAATTCACTAATATGCTGTTTTGGTATTTTGCTATTTCATGCTTTCAAGTTCGATCAAGACGCATTTGAAGAAATGCATCTTCGAACATATAATAGGGAGCCCTGATAACTACTTTCTGATTTATAAATGTTACTGAGTTTACTTTACCTATAGAAATACTATTATTATACTGTTTACATATTTTAATTTATTTGTTTGATCTTAATGCAAAATGAATCAATATATAAAATTCTTGTCACAGTTACTTAAATATTTAGATGAAAATATTAGGTAAGATAATTATACTTAAACAGCATTTTATTTGGAAAGTTAGTGTATTATAAAAGTATGAGAATTTCTATTGTACACATGCAAACACATTCAAAGATACTATCTATGTTGGCAGCAGCTGATTAACCACCAACCTAAGAGCAATAACTAATTTGAGTAGTCTATGCTATTCAAATTAGGAGTTTTTATCTCCAGGAATGCTGTGGGTAAAGTTATTTTTTACTTTTATATACTCATTGGTTATTTCAATCCTCACAGACATTCACTATATCTTTTTGTTTAAAAATATTACTGATTGATCATCATTTGATTTTTTGTTTCCTATCAATTATCTGGTATATGGTGGTATTCTTCATGTATCATTATACATATAGAGCATTAATGGTCAGCTTAAATTCAAACCACATAAACAATTATATATCTTTCTTCTAAAAGGCATCTCAATTAATATTAATGGTTTAAATAATCCTTGTAAGAGGGGAAGTTTATTCGGGTACCTTAAACTACATAAATCACATCTAGTTTTTTTACAAGAAACGCACTTAATATCTGATGATATAACCAAACTTAATACCAAATCTTATACTGTAATATCAAGTTCAGAACACTATCAAAAAAAGAGAGGAGTAGCCATATTATGAAGCAAAACGATACCCATTCTAAGATAATAGAGGTATATAACGATGATAAAGGAATGTTTTGCTCTGTTACAATAGAGAAAATAAGAAAATAGTCACACTTATAAATATTTATTGGCTACCAGGTATTGGGATGAATACAGTCAAACAACATTTAAATCAGACCATCAACATATCTAAAGGTAATATTATAATAGCAGGCCATTTTAACTGTATATTAAATGACACAGACACTAATACTAAAGGTAAAAGGAGGATCTCTGCTTCTATTAAATTGTTAAAGGATTTTATTGACATATCTTTTGAAAGATATCAATAACTTTGCTGAATCAAACTCCTTATCTAATATCGTTTTCTCTCATAGACATAATACTTATTCTAGAATAGAGAGAGTTCTTATATCTAACGAATTGACAAATAGTTTGTCAAAAAACAAAGGTTATATACTGCCCCTTATCAGATCATAATTCTATAACCTTTGAGTTAATAATTAAAACAACCTACAATGTTCAGATTAAAAGAATCCCTGCATACATCACAAAACTAAAAGATTTGAAAGAATTCCTTCCATCAGAAATTCAAGACTTTATTACTCTAAATAATACAAAAAACATGTCTGAAATATACATATGGGATGCTTTAAAAGCATATCTATATGGGAAAATTCTCACATGGTTAAATAAAAAGAAATCATGGGATTAGGACCTACATGACATACAGTTCAAATTAGATAACTTAAAACTCAACACTGGAGGAGATAAAGACAGAAAGGAAAAAGAAAAAGAAATCACTACGTTAAAAATCAGTACTTGGAGATTTTGAATCATAAAACAATGATTAGTTTAGAGAAATTTAAATTTATAAATTTTTCTACCAATCCCAGATCTTTAAATATATTGGCCAATAAAACCAAATGACTCAATAAGCTTAACCATATTAAAGAGATTTTCTCTCCAAAAAATAGAAAAATGGTTTCTGATCTACAGGATAGTTTAATAGTGTTTAAAGATTTTTTTTTTCTTAACATTAATCAGAAATCTCAGATAATAGATTCAAAAGAAGAGATCAAACCCATCATTATTATATATGCTAAAAATAGATTATCAGAAGAACAAACTTTAACTATGGATAAACCTATTTCCTTTAGTGACCTTCAAAATCAAGTTAACAAACTTAAACTAAGTAAGGTTCCCGGTAATGATGGTATTATTCCCAAAATATATAAAATTCTTTCCAAAACAGCATTAAATTTATTTCACGAAGTTTTTAATATCTCTCAAAACAAACTTAATACACCATCATGGAAATATACCTTCATATTCCCTATAATAAAAATAAATCAAGATCCCACAAAATGTTAATCATACAGGCCAATTTCATTACTGAACATTGATTATAAAATGTTTATGTCCATATATGCAGACAGGTTGAAGGCATTCCTCCCATCATCAGTGGATGAAGATCATACTGGTTTTATTGTAAATAGAAATACCTATGATAATATAAAAATAACAATTACCTTGATAGAATCTGCAAAACACTTAAAGAAAAGTCTAACATTAATACATTTAAATATAAACTGTACCTTTGACTCAGTTAACTGGGATTATTTATTTATACTCATGGAAAAATTAAAGTTCTCAAATAACTTTATAAATCTCATTACATATTTATATAAAGACAGTCAAGCATATATTAAAATTGGCACTAGTATCTCACAAAAAAATCCAGTAACAAAAGGAACTAAGCAAGGCTGTCCTCTATCTCTACTACTATTCACATTAATAATGGAACCATGGGCCAATTTAATTAGAGCAGATAAAGAAATTGAAGGTTTTATGTTAAATTCTAATGACTCTTCTAAAGTACAACTATTCGCAGATGATATTCTTATAACTTTGGGGAAAATAAATCATCTATATCAGCAGTTTTTAAAAATATGAGAAAATTTCAAAACAAATCTGAATTAACCTTTAATAATAACAAAACAAAAATTCCTCCTATCTATCCAAGTAACTATATTTTAGATAATAAACATATAAAATATGTGGCACAAACAAATCAAAAATATACTTGGAAATAGTAATTACAAATAATATCAAATATATTATTCATCTAAATTATAATAATTGTCTATCTACAATAGAAGACCTTATAAGTAAATGGAAAAAATATTGTTTACCATGGAAGAAAATCTTTCAATTATAAAAAATGATTTCACTTCCTAAAATATTATATTATATTATACAGTCAATACCTTTACCTCCTCCAAAATCTATAATTAAAAAATGTAATTCAATGACTTTAAAATTCCTATTTTTTCCTAATAAATCAAGAATAGCCTTAACTTACCATATGAAAGACTGGGCTAATGGAGGTATAGGTTTTCCTAATTTAGAATTATATTCAATCTCTTCTGTGATTGAATCTATAACTCTTCTTATAGGCAATGAATACACTGCAAAATGGAAAAGATTCTTAGAAATATTATCTTGTGACACATATAATATTCTTAACTCTCAAAAAAATCAATAGTGAATAATCCTTCCTTTGGATATTAAAAGATTATTTTTCTGTACAAACTCATCTAGTATATAAATCCAACTACATGTTAATCCTCCTACAAACATTTAGAAATTATATTTATAAATCCACAACATATAAAATCTGTTTTTTTTCTTTTTCCATAGTTTTTACTCAAGGTATCATGGTTTTATCTGAGTACACAAAAATGTCACTTTTCAAAGAGAAAAATGTAATATATTGGTCTGGTAAAAGATGAACTGAAATCTTTCGACCATCTAAAAGGTGAATTTGATACAGACACAAATTTATGGTTAGACTTACAAGAATGTAGGAAATTTCTTTTAAATAAATTTGACTTAATGTCACCAGTGATAAAACAGTCGATACTTAAATTTTTACATTACTTGATCTTATCTACTCAACATAAATCTATCAAAAACAAATTATCATATATATATATATATATATATATATATATATATATATATATATATATATATAAAATAATTAGAAATGATTCAGATATTTATCCTGAGAACTACTGGAATTATTTTTACTATCAATAATTATCCTCCCAATTATCAAGATAAAGAAAGTATATTAGAATCAGCTAAAAAGACCACATAATCAATTATATGGAGATTATACACATGGAAATATATGCATAGATCCTTTTTGACTCTATACACTATAGGTAAATTTAACAAAAATAACTTATGTTGGAGATGTAAGAATATAGCGAAAGCTGATTGGTCACATATGTTCTTTGATTGCATTCTTTTAAAGAAGTATTGGGAAGACATCAATATTTTTCTACAAGGCTTATTTCCAGATCATTTTACACACAAACCTCCAATTATTTTGTCTATATTGACTATTGCTAGGAAAATCATAACAAGAAATTGGAAATCTGATATTTCTCCCTATGTTCAAGAATTTAAATCTCTTCTAACTGAAGTTTGCCATTAGGAACTTTTGGCCATTAAGTCAAGATGTATCAGAAATACATCTAAGTATAATATGTGGAATACATTATAGGTTCATAGGTGTGATTCACAGGTGTGTACTAGGCTAATGGCCCTGGTGCCTTTACAAACCTAGCCCATAGAGGTGCCCTGGCATTGTGCCGCTCGCCGTCAGTTCCCAGTGCCTCTATCAAGTAGAACTACTGGAGTGATCCCCGGAGTGAACTTTCTAATTCCCATCCACTCATCAAGATTTCTCTTGAAGAGGGCTAGTGAGCTGTTCTGCTTGACATGTATGGGAAGTCTATTCCAGAGCATGGTCAGTCTCTGGGTTATGAACCTGTCCCTCCAGCATGTTCTGTTGATTGTGGTAATGAGATTGAGGTCTCTGTGGCATGTGGTGCAGCGGGATTTCTTTAGATGTAGCATTTCTAACAGAGCTGGGTCAGACATGGCTTTGTAAGTCAAGCAGAGATTGCCTCTTAGTAGACAATGAAACAGAGAATAGATGGAGTTTTTTGAGTCTGCCCATATAGGACATGTGTTTAAGGCCTAGGATCCTCTTTGTGAGGTACTTTTGTGGCCTCTCCAGCTGTTGCAGGTGTCTCGTGAGGTACATGCCAAATGGGGCATTATACTCTATGACTGGTCTAACGAAGGAAGAGTAGAAAGAAATGATAACCTCTTTCTTCCTGGATGCAAAACCCTTGGTAATGAGATGTACCGCAAAGAAGGACTTTCTGACCAGAGTGGTAATGTGGTAGTTGAAGGAGAGATTGCTGTCAACCTGTGTCCCCAGATCTCTTATAACGCCTTCAGTGTTCAGTGGGCTCCCGTCAATGTGGTAATTTGTGAGAAGTAAGTTTTCCCCAAAGGGAATGAGGACACATTTTTTGGCATTAAGCTTAAGGCCATGATTTCAACAACAGTCATTTGTCTCAGTGAGGCCTTTCTGTAGGATGTCTGCATTAATTGAGGAGTTAACAATTGCTCCCAGCTTGCAGTCGTCTGTGAATTTGGTCAGACAGAGTCCCTCCATGTTGGCCTTATACGGTTTGCTAGTAAAGTAATCTCTCAATTTAAAGTCTGCTGATGTATATAAACACTAGTACATTTGTGAACGTCTTTGTAAATAGTTATGTTTGTTTGATATAGTTTGTTTTATATATTCAAGTTGAAATATCTGTGAATATTTTATGTTAACACTTGTTTTTATTTGAAATTCAATAAAGTTGTATTAAAAAAAAAGAATTCATCGTTCTACGTATCTATTTAAGCCACACTTCCAACACAACATCTTCCACTGGGTAACACCCTTTAAATTGCATCCATGTCAAAACTTGCATACTCTCCCTTTTCAGGTTCTTACATTTCATCACTTCCTACCTCCTGTATCTACCTCTCTTATGCATAATTTGACCCTACCATAGAACATCCTCAGATTGTCACTAATAATATATTTCCTGCAACTATGTCACTCTGTCTATAACCTGCAGTCATGTAGACTCTGTGTGCAACTTGTCCCCACCATTTCCATCAATTCCAACTGGGACACTGCAAAGACATGGGGCAAAAATACACATTTACATTCCTATAATACTCCAAGCTCTGAATATATACCACAGGTACTCTGTCCTTTGCATCTGCTGGGAACAGCATAACTTTCCATAACCACTTCTTTGTACGTCACATATCTACCAGTTGACTAACTCTAATTTGTTTCTTAACCTGCTATTGACATGTACAGTGGATTTCATTCATACAAAACATATGATGCACACCCTCTTCTCAAGCAACACTAAAATCCACTCACAACCTATTTTACTTATCTTCTTCTCAAAGAATTCACGAATTCAAAATGCCCTCATTATTTTGTTTGATCCATAAAAAGAACCCATTTACCTTCTACCTTACCATCATCTACGTATCTCCCTGTGCCACATGCTTTCACTCACTTCCTCCATCTCCCAGTCTAACCCCTTTCAAGCAGGATAAGCATTACATTGGCTCTTACCTTCCATAATATGCTAAGTACTCTTAGCATATTTAATTCTCCACTCTTACATTTAACCTTTCTGTCTACTTTGCACCCATCCCTCCCTTCTCCAGACATTTCTCCAGTGATGCTGTGATATTAGATTAAGAGAACTTTTTCCATCCCTAGTGATTACTGAGTGATCCTGAAATATCTGTTTCTAGCTCTGCCCCCTGCTAACAAACCAGGATTGTTACTCCCGATATAACCCCGTAATTATTTTCTATTCTACTTACTCTAGTTTGTTCCAATCAAACTTATCCAGCTATCTTGCTTAACCTCCTCATTCAATTTGTCCTTAAACCTAACTGCCATCTCTCAATGCACCCAATTTTCTGATGCATTACTTATCATTTAAGACAGGATCTTTCTTCTGATTTCTATTGGTCACTTCCACTCCTTTATCTCCATCCTTGTAGGCAGACTGATCTCCAATTTTTCCTCATTAGCTCCCTATCCAAACATAGGACAGAACAAAACTGGACTAGTCCTTCCTACATGCCACACTGCCATGCCGATACTAGCAATGCCAACTCCCTTCCATTAATATAGGCCAGCAATGAGGTTCTCTATTTATTTGAGGACTAAATCTCATAGTGCCACACTCCTTTCCCTACTAACCCTTCTCTGTGCTGCACCAACATTTAACATCTAACAAACTTATCTACACAAGATCACACAGTGCTACAACAAGATTGCAAAATCTGCAGGCAACCTCCCCCATACATCACGTCACTGTCTGGCACTCAGACACGTATAGTGGCTTGAACTTACCCACCAGCTTATATAATTTCAACTCCCTACTATCCATTAGCTACTATATAAAGCAAATTACTGACCATCCATTGCAAACCTAATACAATCTTATTACCCAATAAGGATTCTGCTCTCTTTCAACAAAGCCCTAATACTTATATCAAAACTTAACAGCTCAGATGATTGCTCCATATACTCTCACATAGTATCTAAAACTTGGAACTCCTCTCCCCAACAGTTAGATAAGACCCATCACTAAAGTCTTTCAAGCTGCAACTAAAAACACACTTATTTAACTTATGGCAATGCAAATGCACTCCACCTGATTAAACTTTCTTCTCTCATCTAACTGTTATCCTTGCCAAAGTCTTTTCAAACTCTTTATCCCTTCTACAGGGTAACTTCATAAAATGACAACCTACAATATGTCTGAATACTATGTCAATAATGTAATGAATTACTGTCATTATAAGACCATGCCTGTAAGGATGGAGTATCTATGTTAGGCATCATTGTCAATGTTCAGTTGTAGTGCTTTTCTCCCCTAGCTTCTGCTGAAAATGGCTCCTGAGCACAGTCAGACTTTCCTGGTAAACAGAAGCAATAAATAAACAAATAAATAAAAACTGTCACAGCAAATAGGAAATATTAATCTTAGAGAAACTCTCTCTCTAACTACTACACAGTGTGTACTATAGCAATAACCCATGGCTGGGTGTGGGTAATACTGATTTACCCATGGCTTTCTTAAATAAAGTACTTGTATAACAACACTGTGGTGCTCTTCAGCAGTTTACCCTAGTATCATGGGGCTTTCTTGATGTACTACACATGTGTGTGGGACTTATGTTCCCATGTTTATGTAGTACATCAGTGCTGTGTAAATGAAGCAATGGAGAAATACTTTTTTTTTGTTTAAAAAAATGAAATCCGGAGACTTCAAATGTACAGGAAAGAAGAGACAGAGAAAATGATTTTTCTCTGTTCCATCTCTCTCATTCTTCTGAAATTTCCAGTGTTTGTAAGTTTATTTAAAATAAAATAAAGTAAAGTAGAATTTGTGAAGCATATATTAATAGAAGAAAGTCTGGGTGACTGGACTTTTTTTTTATTGGTATATGCTGGATTTACAAGGGGCATGCTGGTTGGGCTGACCAATCAGCATGCTCGTTTTTGAATGTTAATGGCCAGTCATTGTATAATTTACAATAGTGAATACAATATTCTGCCCCTGCCATATGGATGGACTTCCTTTCAATCACTGTTTAGCCTTTTAGCAGCAATGCACTGAATGTCCAAGTTAGAGGAACAATTTGAGCTTCTCACACAAACCTCCTGTATGGTAGGATACCCAAGTCACAGTGATTTACAGAGATTTTGTTGAAGTCTGCCTTTACCTCTGCAGTCCCCTAATACCTCATTATTTCAGTCTTTACAAAATATTTGAAGCAAACATTCCCTTAGCCTTAATAATTTCAGTATTTCAGACTTTTACACTCTAATAACTCTTCTAAAAGAGTAAGGAAATATAACTAATGTTTCTAATGATAAATGTAATGATTATAATAGCTGTGTAATGATTATAATAGTCATAACTGCTTCCTTCCCAGACAGAGTGGTCAGATACAATGCTGCCTACTCACAATATTTCAAAAAAGTAGCTATTATTCTCCCTACTGTGAAATGTTAGTTCTAACTAATTATTAATTATCAGAATAAACACCTCCATTATTGCACAATTGTAATTACTTCTATTTACCCCTAGAAAGTGTATATTTGCACTGTATCCCACACAGTATCACAGATAAGGAGAATAGAGCCTTTTCTGAGGGGGGGGGGTGTAGAAGTCCATGACACAATTCACTATTTCCAAAGTTAATTGAGTCACGTCTCATAACAAAATCACATTAGCTAAACAAGAAAAATTACTGTCTTAATGCTAACATAGAGCTATGTAGACAGGTTAATGAGTGCAAGCTTTTGTTCTGCAAACCTTCATGCTGCTTGTTGATACCATGGGATTTCTCCACAGCAGCTCTTCTTCTCCCCTTCTTCCTTTTTTTCTTCCAGGCCAACATTTTGGTCACTCCAAGCTCTTAAGGAGCCAATGGCCTGTATGTCTCCTGAGTAAAAAAAAATGAGGAAAGGAATTTAGAAGATATAAGCAGGGGAGACAAACACACAAATACTCTCTCTCACACACACACACACACACACACACACACACACACACACACACACACACACACACACACACACACACACACACACACATACATGCACACACACGATGGATCAGTGTTTATATTAATAGTAATGGACAGCATTTACCTTGTTGGTCTAGATTTAGGAATAACTCCTCCCAAATCCTAATTTAACTCTTCTGTCCATCTCTGAATGTTCATTCCCGCTTGTTATTTCTGTTATATGTTTTTTCCTCCAGCCCTACTCCTGGCTACTGAGTTTCCCTGTGGGCAGCGTTTGCGCGTGAACCCTTGCTGCTAGTGACAACCCCTAGCTTCAATGTCCACTGTCTACCAGGGGTCCAAAGATATTTCTTCAACAAAGTTATCTGATACCTCATCCCAGTATAGGGAAAAGTGACTTATCCTCCTATGCTGCACTGCATTTGAAATGCAGGAATCATACCTTTTGGAACGTGAACCTTTACTGCTAGTACCAACCCCTAGCTTCTGTGTCTGCTGTCTACCACAGGCCCAAAGATGTTTCTTCAACAAAGTTATCTGATACCTCATCCCAGTATAGGGAAAAGTGACTTGTCTTCCTATGCTGTACTGCATTTGAAATGCAGGAATCATACCTTTTGGAAGTATGTGTCTAATACTGCTCACTTATTAATCGATTTATAAACTGCCTCATATTTATTTTATTTTCTGTGAACGTTCCCTGTTAGGGTAGCCAGCAGCAACAGTCTCCCGATTCTTTACCATTTTACTCCCTATTGAGTCCCCCTGCAGAAACACCCCCCCTTGGATCTACCTATTTATTTTATTTTATTCTCTCCTATTATATACCTATTTACTTTATCTTCTCTCATTCTCCTAATTCCCTACTCTTTTGCTTCCTCTATCTACATGGGGTACGCCTGGTTACACAGTACCTAGGGCGACCACTAGAGGGCAGTAGTGCCACTTTTGTCTCCCATTACATTACCTGCTTTATGCTGCAGAATTTACACTAGGTTTTAACTCTATTTTTGCCTTTATACTCCCACACCTTTTCCTTTATTTCCGTAGTTATCTCTAGCTGCTCTCTACCTACTCTTCCTTCCCAGATACCTTACTAGGAACTCACCTCCATACCTCACTGATTGTTTTTTTCTCTTCTGCATTGGCCCTCTGCATTGGCCCTCTTGGCTCTGCCCTGCTCCTTTCACCCTGTGGGCTCACTCAGCTTCCCTACCCTACCCCCATATCCCACCCACCCCCAGTAGCCCTAGCCTTATACTTCCCTAGCCACACCCTCTCCCCACCTACCAATCATTTACTCTAATCAATCTAGACATCCTAAGCACTCCCCTTCCTTTTTCACCTATCTCCATACTCACTTTCTCCAACTCCCTTACCCTGAGCACTGTCCCTACTTCCTTTTCCTTTCCATTACTTCTTAAAACACTCTGCCTTCCTTCATTTTCCTCGATTCCCTTATCCCTGCCCAAACCTCTTTTGTAGTTGCACAAGTTACCTTCTTGAACTTCCACAGCTAACCTTAGCAAGATGCTCACAAAAAAGAAAGCTCTCCCAACTAAGTTACTACTTATAGCCATTCTTATACCAGTCTTCACTTTTGCCTACTTCCTCACCTCCTTTGAAAATATGAACTATGTTCACTTTAACTACTCTCCAAAACAAACAGCTATAAAAATGTCTACCCTTACCCATTTTTAAATATATTATACATCTACCCCCTGCTACCTTCTAGCCAAATACCATCTCCTCACACATATTAAAGTTCATATCTCCTCCACAAGGAAACTAAAAAATCAATCTAGTGACTTTTATAACCCTATGTCAAGACTAAAATCTCCCACCTTAAAAGATGGTGATATCCACCCCAACCCTGGCCCAACAAATGTTTCCACAGTCACAACTCACAGCACCACTTCCTCTACCCTAACTACCTTAAACAGTCTCCCAAAATCCTTGCTAATAGGACATCTAAATATCCGTAGTGTCCACAACAAATTGCCCAAATTCATGCCCTTCTTGACATTCATTCCTTTGATATCTTCTGTCTTACAGAAACTTGCTTAAAACCAAGAACAAAGGACAATGAAATTATTCCCCTGGGTTATAATATTTTGAGACTTGACTGCACTAAACGGAAGGGTGGAGGAGTAGCCATTCTGTTTAAAACAGGTTTACAGATCTCCACAATTCCTTTCACCCCCCCCCCAAGATAGTAAGGCAGAAGTCCTTATCACTAAACTTAAACTAAATACTAGCCAATCCCTAGACATCATCTGTACCTACCTTCCTCCTGGTAATAACAACACTATAATAGAGGATATTCTAAGCTGTGTTTCCACTAACTATCCACAAGAAACAATTATACTAGGTGACTTCAATACTGACTGGAACTGCATCAACACTGAAAACCCTTCCTCACATATTAACCTACATGGTTTCAGTCAATCAATCACCACCACTACTAGAATTAACAAACCAAATAAAATAAGATAGCATCTTAGATTGGATTCTCATTAACAGACAACAACAAACTTATAAAGTTGGAACATTGCCTGATGATGCAAGTGATCATACTTTTACTTACATTGTTAGACAAAAGAATGGCATTTCAAACTCCCCCATGTCCAGGATGTTAAGGTCAAATAAGTATTTTAACCAGATGTCTTTCCAAAATGAACTTAACGCCTGCGACTGGAACCCCCTAAAAACTCTCCCACTCGAAGAGGCTGCTAAATATTTCAATTCAAAATTCCTAACAATTTTAGATGAACATGCACCCAAACAAACTATTAGAATGAAGTCCAAGATAGCCCCCTGGATGTCAAAAGATACTAGACAAAATATACTGTTAAGGAACAAATCTTGGGCTAAATGGAGATCTACCAGAACTATCTCTGACAATCAAACCTTTAGACAGTTGAGAAATATTATAAAAAGCGCCATTCTTACTGATAAAAAGAACTACTATTGTAAACTACAGCAAAGTCACCATAATAATCTACATAAGTTCTGGTCTAGCATAAATAAACTTTTACATCCTGGGCATTCTACCACACCAACCCCACTAGGAGCTGATAATAATACGCCCAGCAAACAGCCAATGCCTTTAACACCTTTTTTACAGACACTATACAATCCTTAGCCTGTCATCTATCTAAAGACAACTCTAGCCCCCCTATATCTTTACCTGACAGTCTACCTACTTTCCACCTTCAACCTATCTCTACTACCTACATCCAAAAAAATCATCCAAAAGCTTAAGCCATGTACCCCCTCAGCAGACCAGCTACCATCAGAATATCTGCAAAGAGCAGCTAAATCAGTTGCCTACCCTATATCCATCCTTATAAATAGAACCATTAACAAAGGAATCATCCCAGAAATCTGGAAAATCTCACACATCATTCCTTTACATAAAGGTGGTAACTGTAATGATTATTCCAATTACAGACCTATGGCTCTCTTATCACCCCTAGCTAAGGTCATGGAAAAATGTATTCACTACCAGTTAATGGCCCACTTAACCAATATCTTAGCTAACTGCCAACATGGTTTCAGGCCTTACCATAGTACCACCACAGCTCTCCTCTCTTTCACCGACTCCATCAATTGCAACCGTAATAACAATAGCCTCTCTTCAGCACTCTTTATTGATTTATCTAAAGCATTTGATATGGTAAATCATTCCCTACTCATAAAGACCCTCAAATCCCTCTCTCTAGACAACAAAGCTATCCTGTGGTTTAGGTCCTATCTTAACAATAGGCAACAGGCAGTTCTCTGGGACAATAAAGTATTCTCTCACCTGCCCATCTCCCTTGGAGTCCCACAAGGCTCAATTCTAGGATCTCTCCTTTTCTCTTTGTTCATCAATGACCTGCATGTTGCAATCCCTCAAGCAACCTGTATACAATATGCTGATGATTCTACAATCATATGTACTGCCAAAGCTTCATCTGAACTTCATGCTCTAACCCAGAAATAATTTAACACAGTAGAGGCTTGGTTCTTGAAATGCTGCCTCCTGTTGAATGCAAAAAAAAAAAAACAAGCTCTTGCTTTTCACACCCAACACTAAGTCCTCTCCCATAGATTTCTCAATTAAATCCAATAATGGCACCCTTATATCCCCAGACTCCACCAAACTGCTAGGAATCACAATCAATAACAATCTCTCCTTTGATAACCATATCAATAACGCCATTAAAACAGTAAATAGAAAAATAGGCTGCTTACATAGAATAAAACACTTCCTAACTCCATCATCCAGAATTAGAATTGCTCATTCATATTTCATTTTATCTCTTTTGTATGCTTCACCCATATATACTAACCTAAAACAAACTAATCTTGTCAAACTAGCCAACTCCTATAATAATATAGCCAGATTTGCCACTGGGAACCCTTTTAGAACTCACCATTGTCAGAACCTACAACAACTAGATTGGCAAGAACCAAAAAACATTTTGACATATTCCCAACTAACCATTGTTAATAATATATTTTACCAATAAAACAACACCCTTATTCTTTCTAACCTCATTACCCCATACAGGAATCTCAACTCCTTACGATCTTCCAGTAAACTTCTTGCTAGCATAAGCAAGTCTAATAACTTGGCAGGTGACTCCTTGTTCACCAATACTGCTGGAAAAAATGGAATACGCTGCCACAAGATATAACTATACTTCCCTCGCTGCCGCTCTTTAAACAAAGGCTCAAGAAATACCTGAAGACAGTTGGTTATGCCCCTGTAGCAACCCTGACTAACCCTCTGATTTCTCTACTTCTACCTCCAGCCTGTATCCTCTCACTAATCTATTATACTACAGCCCTATGGAAGTAGTTACAATCTCTAGTAATTTACATAAGTCATGTCATGAAAATAGTTCTTTATACTCCAGTAAATGGTCAATAGGGCAACCCCTTTCATCTATGATGATCTGTTCAAGAACTATAAACTTGAAATAGTGATCTGGGTGAAGGTTGATATGTTTAGCTACTAGATACTGGAGTATAAAGAACTATTATGGCAATTCAGGGTCAATGCCACCACTAGCCCAGGGCTTAATGACATGGTTTCACTTAGCAATTTTTTTAAATTAAAAGCAGACTTCTGCATTTAAATATTCCATGTCTTTTACAACCATGACAAGAATGTTATTGATTTTATTTGTTTTTGGTTATGAAAATATAGTTATAAAGAGATATAATACCTATGGTCAAAATTTACATGACTTGCTAGCAAAATGCATTAAGGGAGCCTGTACCTTTAAAAGTGGATGTAATTTTTACAGTTTTTTAATTGATTTATTGCACTGGTTATATAAGACTCAGTGTGTAACTTGATTTTATTCTGAAGAAGTCATAGTTAAAAACTGACAAAAGCGCTCTGTAAAAAATTTTACTTTTCCTGGTCGTCCAATTCGCTTTGTATTTTCTTAGTTTTGCTCCTTTTGGTTTATTATGGACTCCAGTTTGCAGAGCGGAGGGATCAACAGGGAGATACATGAAGACCTGACTTTGGCTATTCATAAGCTAACCGAGCTTATAGGTGCATTAAACACTCAAATTTCAGGATTGAGTCACAAAATCGACAACTTTGTGAATGATTTCAATCAAACCAAAACAAAACCTGTTTTTACTTCATAGGACTCCCTTTTCAGTATTGCACCAGGGCAAGGCAGCCCTATTCGACAAACAGGAACTTATAGTAGAGGAACTAATTCTGTTACACCACCAAGCACTTCCCTTTGTTCAGAGGCAGCACACAGAAGAGTGCAGACACAAAGTAATGGATCTGTACAGTGTAACACAACAAATGCTTTGAATCTAACTAACTGATTAACAAGGACAGCATTGGTTTTTCCAACAACACTAATCAACCCATTATACAAGGTACTTTTGATCTTAAACTTAAAACTTTGGAAACAGAATGTTTAAGACTTAAAAAACTGCAAATTGAGAATCAGTACCTCAGGGAATGCCTCAGACGCGAACAGATGCCAAAAGGTCTGAGGTACTGGCATTTTCCTAATGGTTTAACTAACAACAGTGAACTGCATAAAGAATTA
Source organism: Protopterus annectens (assembly GCF_019279795.1). NCBI lineage: Eukaryota > Metazoa > Chordata > Ceratodontiformes > Protopteridae > Protopterus > Protopterus annectens. The sequence continues at coordinate 54,762,980 of NC_056725.1, forward strand.
ATAACTGTTTAACCACCGGGATTGTGAACTGTTGGAACTGTTAGTTAGAGACAACGATAAAAGGTTTGCAGCATTGCAAGACACTGTTAGTAAACTTGATGCTACTGTGAAAAATGATGTTAATGTTTGTGTTAAACTAAATGAATACAATACTGTTTTTGTTAACATTGATAAAATTTTAGATAAGATAAAGGAGAAAAAGTCTAAAAAGTTAACAAGGGATGCACAGGATTATGAAGGAGGTCAAGCTTAAAGGAGAAAAAGTCTAGAAAGTTAACAAGGGATGCACAGGATTATGAAGGAGGTCAAGCTTATCCATTAGTTAAAGTACATAACAATACTGGTGACAACAACTTTAATAACATTAATGAAGTCAATGGTGAGGAAATTAATGATGAAAATGAATATCAAAGTGACACCACCTCAGGTCCCATCCCCTTAGGACAACCCTTACGGAGGTCAGAGAGAATTCAAGAACAGAATCACCAGTACAGGAGGCCTCAGAATACAGCATATCAGGGGGAAATGCACAACCCACAACAGTACAATCAAGGATGGGGGAGGGGAAGATGAGGGAACTGGCAATAAACTATAATATGTTGCCTGACAATGAAGAGGCAGTTATTATTGTCAATGATCAAAACGACTTCAAAATTTGCAACTTAAGTAGTGTCACAGTTACCAAGGATTGGGCAAACCTCTTTGAGAGAGGTCTTAACTTTGTACCCTTCAAACATTTTAACATAGAAAAAACTTTGCTTGACATTAAGATTTTCACAAGAAAATTGAATTTTAGTGCCACTATGGGTGGAGAAGCAAATAGAAATACTACCATCACTTCTTGTAAAAAGGCAAGTGTAAGTAACCCTCCATTACACCCCACTATACAATTGTGCCAAAAGATTTGTATGAATGACATTAGACAACTTTCTAAAATCGGAATTCAAATTTATTACACAATTTAACTAAAGAGGAAACCAGACAAGGGAGGTGGTCTTGTGGTCATGGACCAGGACAGGTACATAGAAAACATGTTAGGACATTTATTTGGGGAAGGGTACCAGCAGATTTCCCGTAATAAACAACATTGCATACAGACATATGGACATGGTTCTTAGGGATCTACTTTTGAATGACCAGATATCAGAAGTAGAATTTAACTATTGTACACAAAACAACCCCAGGATCTCAACACTATTTGGGATACCTAAGATTCACAAGAACATTTTGCATCCACCTTTAAGACCTATTGTGGACGCAAACGGGTCCAAGACTTTAACTATAGCCAAATATATAGACCTCCAGTTAAAGAATGGTCTGGGGTCTTTTTCTCATATCATCAGAGACTCATGGGATTATTTGAAAAAAATCAAACAGGAATATTTCAGTGATGACATCGTTTTCACTACAATTGATGTCAAGGACTTATTTAGTGTCATTCCCGCAAAGAAGGCATTGAAATGTTTTATGACTTCTTATGTCAGCAGACCAAGTTTTCACACACCAAAATACTTACATTAAGGACATTAACGGAACTTGTGTTGGAGAACAGTTTTCTCACTTTCAAAGGTCATTTATTTAAACAAACCACAGGGGTAGCTATGGAGGCAGCATGTGCACCAGTTTTTGCCAACATTGTTCTGACTTAGTGGGAATTGTGCCAAGTTTTTTCATCTTCAGGGATGTCCCATTGTAAGTTTTACAGTCGTTACCTGGATGACATCCTCATTTTTTGGGATGGAGACCATCACCAGTTGCAAGAATACTTACTGTTCCTCAATTCGAACACTACATTCCTCAAATTCTCCATGGAAACAAACTCTGACCCCATTAGTTATTTAGACATCAGAATTAGCAAAGACTACATCAATAGTGTATTCTTCTCCACCATCTATCGCAAACCTACATACTCGAACTCCCTTCTCCATTTTGAGAGTGGGAAGCCTGTGCATCAAAAAAGATCCTTAGTCAAAGGCCAGGGGGTGAGACTAGCGCACATGGTTAGCAGGATGGAAGATTTCCAGAAGGAAAGGGATGTTTTATTGACTATGCTTTTAAGAAGAGGATAGCCGAAATAATTTGTTACGCCTTTGTTGGAAGAAGTTACTAAAAAGAGATTAGATGGACATTTCTATTCCTTATTAGGAATTGATATTACCAGATTGTATGCACCATTGGAGAACAGTAACAACCATACTGGTCGTTTTCACAATGGGCTCATTCTTACATACACTCCACAGTTCCCACTGATATGGGACATTGTTTTCAAAAACTGGTTCATCCTCAACAGTGATGAAAGCATAGGTCAGAAGGTTGGTGAAGCCCCTGTAGTGGTTTACAGGAAGTACACCAGCATCAAGAATATCCTTGAAAGAAATCCACTTAGTAGTACCACTGGTAGACTGGGAAAAATGGTTAAATGTGGGCAGTGCACACAGTGTACTCACATATTAGAGGGAGACAGGGTTTTACTCAAAGATTATGGATGGGTTAGATTATTTCAGAAATACAATTCTGGCAGTAAAAAAGTCATTTATGCCAGCATTTGTCAGACTTGTATGTGCTTCTATATCGGAAAAACCAAAATTGCTTTTAGAACACGGATTTATCAACACATTTATGATATAGATAAATGTAGCATTACAAATGCATTAGTTAAACATATCAACCTTCACCCAGGTCACTATTTCAAGTTTATAGTTTTGAACAGATTATCATAGATGAAAGGGGTGGCCCTATTGACCATTTACTGGAGTATAAACAACTATTATGGCAATTGAGGGTCAATGCCACCACTAGCCAAGGGCTTAATGACATGGTTTCACTTAGTTTTTTTAAATTAAAAGCAGACTTCTGCATTTAAATATTCGATGTCTTTTACAACCATGACAAGAATGTTATTGATTTTATTTGTTCTTGGTTATGAAAATATAGTTATAAAGAAAAATAACATCTATGGTCAAAATTTACACGACTTGCTAGTAAAATGCATTAAGGGAGCCTGTACCTTAAGTGGATATACATTTTTACAGTTTTTTAATTGATTTATTGCACTGGTTATATAAGATTCAGTGTGTAACTTGATTTTATTCCGAAGAAGTCATAGTTAAAAACTGGCGAAAGTGCTCAATAAAAAAATTTTCTTTTCCTGGTCGTCCAGTTCGCTTTGTATTTTCTTAGTTTTGCTCCTTTTGGTTTATTATGTTTCTGGATTGGGTATTGTTTGGGAAAAAAACAGCATTTTTTATTGCTTTTTTTGGGGGAGACGTGTGGATTGAGAAGGAGATCAGAATTCAATGTCAGTACAGGACTGCTGGGTGATTTCCTCTAATTTAGTTATGGACAAGGCGGTACAGATAAGGGTGGAACTGTCAGCATACTGTACAAGGGTAGCTAGTTTATTAGCAGTATGAAGTATATTTATGGAGATGTTAAATAGAAGAGGGCCCATTATTGATACTTGAGGAACTCCAACAGAGGCAGGTTGAAATTCCAAGGCATCCTGTTGCCATTTAACTGGTTGTTGCTGACTGGATAGTTAGCTGTGGAATCAGGAGGTGTTGCCATTTAACTGGTTGCTGCTAACTGGATAGCTAGCTGTGGAATCAGGAGGTGTTGCCATTTAACTGGTTGCTGCTGACTGGATAGCTAGCTGTGGAATCAGGAGGTGTTGCCATTTAACTGGTCGCTGCTGACTGGATAGCTAGCTGTGGAATCAGGAGGTGTTGCCATTTAACTGGTCGCTGCTGACTGGATAGTTAGCTGTGGAATCAGGAGGTGTTGCCATTTAACTGGTTGCTGCTGACTGGATAGCTAGCTGTGGAATCAGGAGGTGTTGCCATTTAACTGGTCGTTGCTGACTGGATAGTTAGCTGTGGAATCAGGAGGTGTTGCCATTTAACTGGTTGCTGCTGACTGGATAGCTAGCTGTGGAATCAGGAGGTGTTGCCATTTAACTGGTCGCTGCTGACTGGATAGTTAGCTGTGGAATCAGGAGGTGTTGCCATTTAACTGGTTGCTGCTGACTGGATAGCTAGCTGTGGAATCAGGAGGTGTTGCCATTTAACTGGTTGCTGCTGACTGGATAGTTAGCTGTGGAATCAGGAGGTGTTGCCATTTAACTGGTTGCTGCTGACTGGATAGCTAGCTGTGGAATCAGGAGGTGTTGCCATTTAACTGGTTGCTGCTGACTGGATAGCTAGCTGTGGAATCAGGAGGTGTTGCCATTTAACTGGCCGCTGCTGACTGGATAGTTAGCTGTGGAATCAGGAGGTGTTGCCATTTAACTGGTTGCTGCTGACTGGATAGCTAGCTGTGGAATCAGGAGGTGTTGCCATTTAACTGGTTGCTGCTGACTGGATAGCTAGCTGTGGAATCAGGAGGTGTTGCCATTTAACTGGTCGCTGCTGACTGGATAGTTAGCTGTGGAATCAGGAGGTAGAGTGAAAGTTCTACTTTAGCAAATTGAGGGTGGTGCTTTTAATGGGAGACAATATCAAAGCCTTTGGATAGATAATTGGAGAGTAATGAAACCAGCTTGCCCTCATTTCTGCTTTGACTTACTGTGTCAATGAAATTAAGGAGATCTGTTGAGATACTGTGGTTGGGTTTTATAAAAGAGATGGTACATTGTTATGTCTTGCATCAGCTGTGCATGAATACATTACTCTCAGATTTTTGTGAGAGGTGATAGGATACATACGGGTTTTAACTTCTTATGAAGTAGTATTATACAATATTTTTCCAAATGGATGGGACCTTATTGTCCGTAACTGACAGGTTGAACAGAATGGAAATGGGGAAATCAAGTGCATCTGCAGTAATTTTTAGGAACCGAGTTGGAAATTTGTTGGAAGTTATGGTTGTTGGTTTTAGTCTGGCTAGAACCCTTTTTATGGTTAAGGCTGGCACATGGTGAAGGTAAAAGGACTGACTGAGGTTTGTTAAATTAGTTGGAAGTGAAATGACAGAATTTGATTTATCATTGATCATGGAAAGTACTATCTGGATTAAATGGTTATTGAAGTCACTAGCTATGAAATCATTTTTGTTAGTAGTATTAGGACAGGGTGTTGTAGTTTAACCTGGATGTGTTAGCATATTTGGGGATGACCAGAATAATTTGGTATTATTTTGATGGTTATTTTGGGGGTAGCTATGTTAACATTTTTTTCTGCTTTAAGATGAGGTTTGGTGAGGTTTCTAAGATGCTTAAAGGTTTGGATAGTGGATTGTGTTTTGTTTTTACCTCATTGCATGCTTTGCCCCTTTGCAGCATAACCTCTTTGGTCTCCTTTGTTAGCCATTGTGCTGATTTAGATTTACCCTTTTTATTTATTCATTTAGAATTTTGAGGAAAGTATAGTTGAAGCAGGTAACTGCTTCATCTAGGGGTACTTTTTTTATATGTTCCATTTATTCAGGGTCAGGATTGAGATACATGCTGTATCTCATAAGGGCCAGACTCAATAAAGCCTACATGTGTATTCAAGAACATTTTTATCACATTCTTTGTGCTTTGCAGTCACTCAGAAAGATTACACTAAGTGTACATGTAGTCTACACTTTGTGGTCACCTTTATGAATCCCTGTCGGTATTTAAAGCTGCAAGAATATCAGTAGGAAAACTAAAATTAGGAGGAAGAAGGTGTGAGGTATGTCTGTGTCATCTGTTCACTCTGTGTACACTTAATGTAGGCATTATTGAATCCTGTATGTATTTGATTAACAGTATATTTGGGTGATTAAATCTGTTCTCTTACTGCATAGGTTGGGAAATTGTGACTGACTGTATCCAGTAAATGTCCAGATATTTTATCTTGTCAGGTTTGTCTGTTAGACTCCAGTCAAATATGAAGTCTCTGTTAGTGTCTTTGTTGAGCCTGGTTTGATTTTTTTCTGGCTGGGAATATTTTTGCATCTGTAAATATGTATATGGCATTTGTAAATATGTATATGTTTTATAGTACATCACTGTATCTGCAAATATGATTTGTTAATTTCTTATGTGATCCTCTTCACATGGACTGTGACTGAAAATGGTCCATTAAGATCAGTACACTACCCTGGTAAACAAATATAAATAAATTAATAATAAATAATTAATCAGCTGGGTAAAGTCAAATAAGTTTATTTCATTCTTAAGGTTGTTGCACTTCAAAGATTTCTAGTCTATATTTAGGTCACCTAATATAAAGTATCTTGGCGGATGCTGTTAGACATCCAGTGAAGGATATTTTCTGCAGTATTAATGTTATTACCTGGTAGGATACTGATTGCTGAGATACATGTGGACTTTTTTTGGTTGATTTTGAGGTGAGAGTAGAAATTTGGCATTGCTGACTTTTGGAATATTTAGGATGGTTGAGGTAATTTCAAAGGTACTTTTGTAGATCAAATGCTATCCACATGGTCTCTTATGTTTTCTGTCCATTCTGATTGAATCAAATCCTGGGAGAGTGATTTTATTGCCACTTGGTTCTTCCTTTAATCAGGTTTCAGTGGCAACTACAATATCTGGTGAACACCAGAGAAGGTAGATATGCATATATATTATGGATTTTATTACAGATTCTTCTGCGATGCACACTTAAAATAAGCAAGTTAGAACTGCAAGTAGGAGTACGAGATAGTCGTGTTGGTGGTTGGAAGCCCCCTTTTAGCCAAAACCTGAATAAAGTCATAAGCACAGATAAACATGCAAGCAATATAGACAGATAAGCATGACAGGCAGTACAATCAAAGGTACAATGACGTACAGAGTATACATATAAAGAGGTGCAGAATACAGAGATAAATATTTATACATTTAACATAGAGTTTAAGTCATCTGTACATCTAACAAACCATATACATATATATAGATATAGTGTTCTGATACTCCCAGCTAGAGAATTATCCCTGCCTGGCTTGGTATGTAGTTGTATGATGAAATATCAAGTTGAGGTTATTAACCATAGTCTCAGAAGCAGCTGCATGGGGTTTCAGAGAGGAAATGCTCCTTAAGGGCTTCTTCAAAACTTTTTTTTTCTGGATTCTTCTACAAGCAGATGGTTTCATGTTGCAGGCTCCAGACTGGAGAAATCTTTTTCTTAGATTGCAACTTTGTAAGGGGGTTGAGACATTGACATGGAGTTATCCTGGGAGCTTCTTGGACTGTGTGTGTGTGTGTGTGTGTGTGTGTGTGTGTGTGTGTGTGTGTGTGTGTGTGTGTGTGTGTGTGTGTGTGTGTATATCTGTGTGTGTGTATATCTGTGCGTGTGTATGTGTTTTTGTGTGTACATCAAAGTGCCAAACTTCATCATATATAAGGGAGGGGATGGATCAGAAAGGACAGCAGGAAAGTGGAGAGCAGCAAGCAAAAGGGAAATAATTAAGGGTAACCATAAGGTATCAATCAAGGTATCAACCACAAGGTATCAAGTTGGGAGGGTGGCCTAATGGTTAAGGTGTTTGCCTTACAAACACAAGGTGCAAGGTTTGAGTCTCACAAGGGATAATTGGCTAGGCTTAAAATGGCTCACAAGGGCAGTTAGCCTAGTACTAATCTATGAATCTATAAATCAAAGGTTTGAAGAGATACGATAATTTCTTTTTCAAGAAAGGGATCTCTTTTTCATGAATAGAAAATAAATGCATCTGAGACAGTAATAGCAGAAGGCCATGGACAAGATAGAGAAAGAACAGCAGATGGTAGATGCAAACAGACAAAGGACAGTTTCAAACAGACAGAAATGTTAAATACACAGACAATGTTTGGAGGACAGTAGATAGATGCAAACATACAGACAGTGGATAAGAAATGATTAGGAGGAATGGAAATAAAAAAAATTGAAATGGATACATAGAGGAGGAAAGTTTAAAGCTGTGGGTAGTGTAGGGTCCTTGTGAAAGGTATGCCATAGGATTTTGGGACTTCAGATCCACATGTTAAGATATGGCTATAGTACATAATTAGGGGAAAGTTGTACATAGCTCTAAATGAAGCCATTTAACAGCAGCAGAAGGTAAGGAGGCTGTGGTCACTGTCATAGTGCAGAGATGCAATGATATTGTGCAATGGAACCTGAAGGAGGCAACACCCTAGAAAATGAAATGCTAATGTTGACCCTCCACAGACATGGCGTGGACCTCCAGGGCAAAGATGGCACAGACAAGCAGCACTGGCACCAGGTTTGGCAAATATTATGGGTGGACATAGTATGTCTCTGGAGCAGGTTTGATATTTAGATGATTATCGATGCAATGGAAAAGACGCCGGACATTGTGAAAAATATATCTTCCTAAATGGGTGGATCAGCAACAGTGATGTGGCTTATTGAGGCTGAGGAATTATGGACATCAGAAGACTCTCCTCATACAAGTGTTGATTTGGATATGGAAGCTGAGTTGAGGCTGACCACCTGTAAATCAGTGAGTGCACAGCAGGCTAGGTGCGTCCATTACAGAAAAGTATAGCACACTCCACTACACTTGCAGGTAAGGATTGACCATGGCTCATGCCTACACATCTGTCTTTCCTGACACCTCTGATCTGCAATGACAACAACCTGCATGACAATATATGTCTATCAACATAGATTATAGTTATGTTTTAATGCACAGTACAATGCATGCCAAAGGGGGTTATAGGAGCAGTGGTGTGAAGGCAGGCAATGTTATCATGTGTACGTTCTACTGGTGTCCATCACAACAGAACTACACAGGGCAAATAGTAGGACATGATGATAATGACAACATGTAAGTGACATGGTCTAATCACATGGTGGCACTGTTTTAAACACTTGCAAGGAAGGAGTCAACCCCATCTTCCATTACATTGACCATACAGCCTTAACAGTGTGCATCAGACATCTTCAACTTGAGAATACTACAGGGTCTTCACCTGTGTCCCCTGCATACATAATTCTGACTCAACATGACTTATTTTGAAGTTTTGAAGGGATTTAATATGAAAACTTTGGAATTTACAAATAGAAGCAAAGATTCATTCTCTTTCCTGAACCACACTCTGCTCTCAAACTCCTCCCCTTAGTATTTGCTCTGGATACATAATATTTGAAATACACACTACCTCTAAAGTGCAATTACCCACCACAGAGGATAGACATAAGGAGGTAAGGTACCACCACTCTAGATCCATCTCTAATGTAGCTATGAGACTTTGTATTAACCAGTGGACATGGTGATTTAAATACAACAGTATTGTGGAGACTGTGTGCTTTGTGGATCTCAGGGTGATGTGCAACAGGAGCTCAGTGACAGGGAGTATCAAGAGAGGCAGAAAACAATGCTGCTGGGGCCGCTGCTGGAAATGTTTCCTCCACTGGTGCTTCCTTGAGACACATTGCAACCACCAACTAGTCTGCCTCAAGAGGCCATGCTTTTTGTAGCTGTGACAGGGTCCAAATGCAGGGAGGTGAGCCACAGATGGTCCCAAGGCAAATTACACACACAGTTGCTGAGACACCATCATTCTAACTTGTGGGCAGATAGCTTTCTGTCCCAAAGTCAGAGGTGTCATCCAGGTCATGAGTTCAAAGTTTCATAGGTTTATACTAGGCTAATAATCAATAGGGTCTTTATAAACCTAGCTAAGCAATCCAAACCAGTTTTGTCCCCAAGTTCCTTATATGCCTATATGGTGGGGTATACATGTAAAGAGACAGCTAAGGGTCATGTGGGGGGGGGTATATTAGTTGGAGATTCATTTTCTTACTGTTGATCTCTGTCCCTCAGAGGCATGGTGACCAGACCAGGGGCAGGGGGAGGAGTACATTTCCAATTCCCCATCCAATCATCAAGGTTTCTTTTGAATAAGGCCTGGAATGAGCTATACTTCACGTAGATGGAGAGTGTATTCCATAGTGGAGGATCCTTTGAGACACATATTGATCTATCCAGCATGTTCTATTTATGTTGCAGGCAAAGTTCAGGGGCTTGGATTTAGTCTTTCTGGTGCTGCATGTTTTATGGATGTACAAGAGATTCATCACAGCTGGATCTAAGGATGCGTTATATGCCAGGCATTGATCATCTCTAATTAACCTGTAGCAGAAAGAGTACAGAGATAGGGCCTTAAGGTGATCTGTGAAGGACACAGTATTCATACTTTATAGTCTCCTGCTGAAGAACTTTTGAGGATATTCCAGCTGTTGCAAGTGCCTGGTTAGATACCTGCCAAAGGAGGCACTGTGCTCAATGATGGGTATGATAAGGGCTGAGTAGATTGATAATATAACTGCCTTGGATCTGGAAGCCAGAAACATGGTTTCACTCTTGTTATTGCTCATAAATTGCATATCAATGCAAAACCTGTTATTCTACTGACTTTTAAGTGAATTGCAGCAACACATAAAAACTATTCTTAACAACCCACCCCACCCCCTCCCCATACTGGTGTCTGTATGGGAGTAAAAACATTACGTTGTTTTTTTTTTTGTAACTGGTAGTATATGGAGCAAATAAAGCTCCATGCACTACAAAGAATTATGACTGAGTCTCCTATCATAACCCTTTATTATGTGTTCTTGACATGGATGTCAAGATTCAACTCTTGAACTTTGATCCTGAGGTGAATGTCTTGCCATCGACATCTCAAAACACTTAATAACCCAATCATAATTCACTGTAGTCTAAACTGGTAGCATTTCAGGCATCTACAGAAAGAGGTTTCAACATCACATACCCATATTGATAAAAGGGTATTCAGAATACCCTTTTAGCCATGACCCGTACCTAAAGGCAAATATTGCAACACTTATAGAATGAAAAGTTGACAATTCGGTAATACAGAATAAAACAAAAATAATAATACTGGCAGATTCATAAATTACATAAAACAAAATAATATGAAGAATCACCTGTGTAAAGTGCCTGAATGGTCCTCACAACCTGACAGGCCTCACCAGGGAATACAGGGCAGAGATCTTTCAAAAAGAGAAGACCCAGATTGCATAGCTCAACAAAGATAAGTAGTACTTATAGCCACAGACAACAAGTTAAGGTGCCACAGCACTTGGGTGTTCTGGCTAAAGTGATGGATTCTACCAATGTGCCTGACAACAGAGGTCTACAAACAGTGCTATCAAGCCAGGCTCAGCTCCATAAGGGCAAGTTACCTCCATACCATCATGTACCCACTTCAAAACTTTACTAAAAGCGCAACTAAAAACATGCTGGCTATGCCCTTGCAACTCCCACTCTAATATCATCCACCCCATCCAACCACTACCTTTCTTTCCACTCCACTAACTACCTTGATTATAGCAAGCTCAGATGCTCATAAGCCAGTACTTATTATACAGCAGGAACTTCTTCTTGTAACATTTGTTAATGTCTGTTATGTACTTCACAGATAAAGATTCTAGTTGTCTACTGATGTACTATGTTCTTCATCTGTAAATATGTTGTAAGTAATTGCTATGTAATTGTTAATCACTATGTAATCCATATCTGAAACTTTTCAATGTAGTTATATAATTTACCATGTTTTCAATGCATTGCAATAAGCCCTTTCTTTGTCATCTGTAAAACAAATGTTTTTTTTTCTGAAAAGCTAGGAATCATTTACCTGTATGGATTTTGTCATCCTTTTTCTGTCTTTGGTTTCATGGTTTCATGTTTCTTCACTTTAATGCTATTCAATAAAAGATCTGTGAATTCCTCAAAGTTTTTAGTAGAGGTGAGGGGTAGAAGGCTATTGTAAAGGCAATAGGCAGTAAAAATCAGTAGTGCTGTAATTCTGTGTAAAATGATTCAGCCTCCTTCTGTAATGTAAATTATTCAAATTCAGTTTTGAATATTATTGTATTTTTTATCTTGAAATTTCTTCATGCATGCATAGTTACTGGGATTTTTATTTTCTGTTTTTCTTTCCTTATTTTTTCCATTTATTTAAAAAATGAAATAAAAAAGAAGACAACCCAACAAAAGAGGAAGAACTGAGAAACAATTCACATGAGACAAGTATAAATTCAAATACTGACTAACTCACAAAATCTACAATTCACATGAGACAAGTATAAGCAGCAAACAAATAAATCCAAACCAGCCCAGAATTTGAAAATGTTGAAACACAGGTGCCCAGTAGGAAGGTAGCTGGAATAAAGAAGCTGAACCACAGCAAAGTAAAATCTTCTTTTTTAATACAAAATGGTGAGCGATTTCGCAATGGTAACCATTGCTTCATCAGATAGTTCATTCAAACAGCAACAGCACTTAAAATACTTTAATTCATTACTAGAACAACCAATTATACCACTCAAAGTTAATTCAGCACTCAGCAATCAATTAATTACTATGGTTACGTTTTGCCCTTAGTTAATTGCTGAAGTCAGAAAAACTCTGTTTAAAAACCAACTACGCAAAATGTAAAGACAAGAACATGTGGATAAATATAAATAAAATACATAAAATGTCAATGAATAAATACATATACTCATATTCCCCATTTAGTAACTACTTATGTGCATAGATATAAACATAAAAATATATATATAAATATATATATACAAGTATAAGCAGTACACACTCAACAACTTAATGAATACATATATTCTGCCTAATAAATGCACATGTTATACTCATATTCCCCATTTAGTAACTACTTATGTGCATAGATATAAACATAAATATATATATAAAAATATATATATACAAGTATAAGCAGTACACACTCAACAACTAATGAATACATATATTCTACCTAATAAATGCACATGTTGTCCACCTAGTAAATACATATGCTTTAATACATACATCTCAACAAATGCTTGTCTTTAATGATATCTATGCTAGAAGCAGCTCAAGAAATACTGTCATATTGACCCAAAGCCCTGCATGTGTTTATGTGGTCTTCTCTTCTTAAAATAGTTTTAGTATTTTTTTATATTATTTTAACCTTCTAAATTTTATCACTGGCTTTAATGGAACACTATCGTTCAAACCTAAACCTCTATGTGCTCCTAAATGCAAAATCCATTTTATTTCCATATTTTCAGTAGTATTGACTATGTCCCCCATCCTATTGCTGACATTCTGGAATTGTAAAACCTGAAACAAAAATATATGGTCATCCCCCTTATCCAATGTATGCTTAGTCAAAGCACTATACAGTTGCCCTTTTCTAGTGCAGTAAAGGTGATCCCTTATCCGTTCCCTAAGATGAAGGTTAGTTTTGCCAATATAGAAATGGAAACGTTGTGCAGTGAGCTACATACACTACATTCTTAGTATTGCATTCAGCCGAATTCCTTAGCTCCCATAGACGCCTTGTTTCAGGGTGCTTAAAAAAACCTTGATTCATCTATATAAATGCACTGTGTACATTTTCCACATCTATGGGTACCATTCACTGTGTTATCCATCAGAGCAAGTGTCCTTGGATAGCAAAGCTGCTGTTTCAGATTTTTCTTATTTCTGAATGCAAAATGTGGTCGTCCACCCACTATGTTGGTAGTATCCTCATCTGCTAACAACATATGCCAATTTTGTCGTATGATGGTTTCAAACCTTTTCACATCCCTTGAATATGGTAAAACCATTGGAATGTATGGTAACACACTATTCCTAATACCGATACTGTCACTGCCTACTCTATCAGAGTAGTAGGGCTTAGCTTTATCTTTTCTTTCTTTGTGTATATTATGGTACACCTTATCATAATTCTTGACAAGCTAATTCTTTGTTTTCAGTAAGTACTGCTAGATTTGTTTCTAACTTCAGAATATCTGCCTAAATACTTCATCCTTAAATTTTCAGGGTCTACATATTAGTTTCTCCTCAAGTGTTTGGCAGTGCTCTGTACAGACTCAGACATCTTGAGTGACATTTTCCTGTAAAAGCACAATTAAAATGTCTCCAATATCTAGTTGCACACAGGACAACTAGTCTGCAGTGACAAGCACTGTCCACATAGTTGCAAACCTCATACTCCTGACAGTGATTGATACTCTCACTCCAAAAGTCTAATCAATAATAAAGGGTCTGTTGCCATGGATATGAACTTTCCTACTGTCACCATTACCAGCTTGGTGGATATGGACATCCTGAGGCAATGCAGAAATTGCCTCATGTTTACTGACAACCTATCAGTTCTCAAACAAACTGATATGTTATGTGAGAGATGTATTTACACAACAACGTCACTGGAGGCAAAGATCTCCCATAAAAGTACTCCTAATGTCAATAAGGTTGTCAGCAGTACACATGTGCACCCATCATGCACAATTCAAAGCAGACATATTGAACCCCATATGCTGAGGCACTTACATGTAACCTTCCTAAACCACAAAGGCCTCCTAGACAGTACTCATAAGAAATACCCTCAGCACCCCCAAATGCACTCTTTCAAAACAACACCCACATCAACTCATAGAGCTACATCTCATGGAGCCTCTACCTCTAAGCCCATAAGGCAAGTCACCACACAATCCAATATTCTAGTCATTGGAAACTCCATGTGAGACCCACAGATGTCCCGCTCATCAGGCTGAGTAAGGAGAAAGTTATGGTCAGTTGCTTATCAGGGGCTAGGATCCGCCACATTACGCATGCACTCAGGTCATTGGACCACAATTACCAATATGATTCATAGTCCATGTGGGAGTAAATGACCTGAGATGTACCTCCCTAGACTATATGAATAGAAACATCATAAAGCTCTCTGAATATGTGTCTCAGGCTGGTATGAGCCTAGCATTGTGCAGGATTTTACCTTCTCCAAGGAAGATGCCACAATATGAACAAAAGATGATTGACTTTAATAATGGGCTTAGTTTCTGGTGTCATTCTATGGAGGTGTAATATTTGACAGCATGGAAAGAGATGGTCAACAGACCATTGTCCTTTGCCAAGGATGGTCTGCCCCTCTCCCATCTAGGCTTTCAAATATTAGTTAAAACACTGCCTTCTCCCATAGTGCCTTTTTTAGGCAATGCCAAACTGAAAGCACTTACGACATAGCAAATCAAAAGCAAGAAAATCTAAAAGTATTACTGCTCAATGCTAGGAGTCTAAACAAAAAATTCCACTCCCTAGAAGCTCTCTTTGCCCTAGAGAATGCTGATGTCTGTGTGGTCACTGAGACGGGGTTTAAAGCTGTGGAGAGCACACTAACAGTTCAAGGTTATAATGCCTTCCACACATTTAGACCAGCTACTTCACAGGCAGGGACTAAAGATGGAGGTGTCTCTATTTACATCAAAAATAAATATACTTCAAGGCTGGTCAAACAGGACAATGAACTTGAGCTGCTTCCTGTACAAATCACCATAGGTAAAATCCAATACCACTTCCTTGCAAGCTATAGGTCCCTCTTTATGACTCAGGAAACCCATATCATGTATTTAAACTTATTAGAAACACTAACCATCCAACTCAATACCATATTCATGGCTGACCCCCACTATTAACTGAGAATCCTATACAACACCAAAAGTACATGGACAGAGATTCCTGGATTTTGTAATCATAAACTCCCTGGACCAGATAGTCAATACACCAACCAGGGGTGCAACCCTACTGAATCTGGTCCTCACTAATATGGGAGAATGCTACCTGTGCAAAATTGTTCACACTGTCTACCCTAACCTGGCCAAGGCATTTGACAATATTCCCCTCTCTGGTATTGTTGACAAACTCAAGAGGTTAGGTACAAACCCGTATGTCACCCAATAGATAGCAAACTGGCTCACAGACAGAATTGGGGAGTCCACCTCCACAAAGAGGCCAGGCACAAGTGAAATCCCTCAGGGATCAGTCCATGGACCACTCCTTTTTAGCATTTACTTCTCAGATGTCAAGGGCAATGTCAGTGGTCTCTGGCTGACTACATTTGCAGATGATTGCAAATTAATAGCTGTCATTGAATGTTCTCCAGGAGGGGCTGATACAGACAGACAACTGTTGTCAGAGCCATGGACTAAAACTAAATGCCAATAAATGCATAATAGTATCTTTTGGAAAGTCATCCATTCCTGGTAACTATCACATTGACAACAGACCCCTTAGAGTTGACCCAGTAGTCAGGGATTTAGGGACACACATAGATAGCAATCTAGCCTTTGATCACCACCTGTCTACAGTGGTGAGGAAATCATTCTATGTTGTGCAACTTATAAATAAAGGTATGGCATCTAAGTTCAAGGAAGCCATTGTTCCACAGTATTCAGCATTCATCAGACCTATCATTGAGTACAATGCCCCCTTTGGTATGCACCTAACTAGGCATATCCAACAACTGGAATCTCCACAGAGGTTTTTTACTAAATTAATACAGGGCATAAGTAATATGTCCTATGCAGACTGCCTCAAGGCCCTATCCCTGTATTCTGTCTCCTACAGGCTTTTAAGTGAGCTCTATGCCTGGCATACAGGGCATTGTTAGACCCCACTCTGATGGACCTCCTGCATATCCACAAAACAGATGGTAGATACTGAAATTAAGAGTTTAATAAATTGAAAACTAGATAGCTTCCCTAAATGAACTCATGGACTTTGGTACTCTACACTTGAACAACAAAAATTAAACATAAGAATAATGTGAATGTTCAAAGTAGTCTCTATACTTACTGGTGTTACTCTATATTAGTTAAATAACCAATGTTCCAGACTTGCATAATTTATTGGGTTCCTATCAGCTGACCGAAGATGCAGGTTAGCGAATGCGATTTGGTCGAGCTGTAAACTCCAAAATGGCAAAATATTGAAGTGGCATGCAAGCGAATTCTTTCCCTGGGAAAGAATTCACTTAGCTGCTTTGGTAATTTGCCGTTTTTGGCACTGTAGTGCAGTTTCGGAGTTGGTATATTTAAGTAGGGGTGGTGTGGGGGGCAAAGCCCCCCACATTGGGGGTGGGTGTGGGGGCAAAGCCTCCCACTTAATATCATGTATTAAAGTGTTTTCTTTTTTTTTTTGTTGGAACAGCGATTTTTTTCCCTTGGAAAAAATTGCTGTTCTGACAATTCGGTTTTCTAAGCTTTCACTTACATGGGGTCGATTAATCACGGTTCGCTAATGTAAGCATTCGGTGATCTAATATAGACCCTAGTTTATCAGATTACATATCTACATATTCAAATATGACATTTGCGTGATGTGAAATAAACACTCATATTAAAAATCCACTACCAATCATTAGCGGACCGGAGTTCAGCTGTGGCGACCCCTAACCAGGAAAAGCTGAAAGACACAAACAAACAAATTAACTCATAAAGCACATAAGTAACTCATTTACATGGGAAAATAAATTACTATACCACAATACATAATGTCAGATAATGAATTAATAGGTCAGGTTTTCTATCCAAAATGTTTTCAAAGAACTGTTAATAATAAACTTATTCGGTATAGATAGATGTGCTCATTATAAAAACTGTTTCAATAAGCTTACAGCATATGGTTTAAGTCTTACTGATTACCAGTTTCCTTATATGTTAGTAATTGTTAAAACTGGTTACATTTCATGGTTTTGTTCAGAAAATGTTTAAACTGTTATATTGATTGTAATAGTACACCCAGATTCTTTCTGAATAATTGTGCACTTTTCATATGAGTTCAAGATATATAAACTTTGTATATCACTTACTAATTTTATCAGTATTATAGTATATATGGTATAATTTAATGGCAGTAATTGCATTAATTAAACTACTTATGTCATGTATCATATTTTTCTTAAAGAAATCATATTCATTATATACTAAACTGAATAATTAATACTCATAAGCATATAAGAATGAATAAAAATATTTGTATCAGATACATAAATGATGGATAGTGAAACAATGAGATATAAATCTCCAAATTATTGTTTACTTACTGCAGGCCTCTGCTAACCTCATACATCAAACTAAATTTAAAGTTTTAGGACATTTTAGGCTAGATATTGAGTGAAGGGCAGTCCACTAAATTTCTTCTCTTATTAGACCAAGAACTTCTACAGTTCCATATATATAGTGAATCAAAACTATTTTGAACATCAGTTCTATTAAAAATTTTCCACCATGCCTGAAACTCTATCTTTTGATCAACAAAAAAACAGAAGAAATTATTCACTTTTTTGCTTAACTGAAACAGATGAAAAAGGAACAAGCAGTCCAAAACCTGCAAACCAAATCAAATTTAATCCATGTTAGCTCTATTATTCAGATAAATCACATGAACTTCTTCAGACTGTCTTCTGTCTTGGTTTTAACTGCGCATACGAACAGAAGTGTTTTCCTCAACTTTACCTAACCTATCCATGGATTTAATGTTGTTTCATGAAATGTTAATGGATTAAATAATCCAAGGTAATGATCAAACCTGCTCCAACACTTAAACACAAATAAGGCACAAGTTATATTTCTTCAAGAAATGCATATCAAACACTTAAAGATAATTGGAAACCAAGTAAATATATAATATTAGCTCAATCTAAATTTAAAAGCAGGAGAATCGGAGTCATGATATTGTGGAAGAAAATGTGATTGTTACCACAGACCATCAACAAATATGAAGATCATGGTCTTATAGCTCTCACAAATATAATATATAACAACAGATTATGAACCCTAATTAATCTTTATTCTTTTCCTGTAATGGGCCTAAATTTAGCTAAAACACACACATATATTATACTCAATAATTCCAAAGGTTACTTAATATAAGGGGGTGATTTTATTTGTCTGCTTAATAACTCAAGACTCTAGTGCAAAAAAAAAATTAAGAGTAACGTCTACTGCTAAAGTTCTTAAAAACAGATAAAACTTATAATTTGAAAGATACATTTAATTTAGGAATAACCGAATAACAGTTCATTAGATTTAATCCACTATTCATTTAACTATGGTACTCAAATTAGAATTGATAGGATATTGATCTTGTAACATATAATTTGAAAAATATTAGAATTTAACATTGTACCCTGTCTTATTTCTGATCACAATGCTCTCATTTTAAAATATAAAACTGCCAGAAAGCTATCATTTATGACTAGAATTCCTGCTTATATAACCAAGTTAAAAGAATGCATTTCCTGACTACATTCTGAAATAAAATTTTTATAAGCACAGATGAAGATAACATAACTGTGGTTTTAAATTCATTAAAAATGGTAAATCCTTATCTTGTTACAAAAACTAATTAAAAGAATGGGAATTGGAGATAGTAAATATTCAGTCAGAACTTTAAAAATCTAAAGCCAAATACAGAAGTAATGCACAACTTATCCAAAAGAGTCAAATGCAATCTAAAAGTTATAATATTTTGGAAATAAAGACTAAAAAAAAAAAAAAAACAAACTGTACAGAGACATTGGAGGCATCCTAGAAGTATTCAGACACTACTCCATGTTTTCAAAATCAAGAATCAAAGTATATAGACTCTAACATACATTTAAATTTTGGCCAATCACTTCAAAAAAGATTTTACCTGACATAAAAAATAAATGATTTAAGCAAATCACTCACAAAGACGTCTTGAATAAAATTAAACAACTTAAATCTAGCAAAGTTCCTGGTAATGTTGGAATAATATCAGATTTTTTCATAAGACTCTAACAGAACTTAAAAAAAAATGAAACAATTCCCCCATTGTGGACATTGTCTTTAATGACTTCTGTACTAAAAGAAAACAAAAATCTACAATTGTGTTCTTTCTACAGACCCATTTCCCTCCTAAATAATGACTATAAAATGCTCATGTCCATTTTTACAGATAGGAACCTGGCTTCATATACTGAATACAAACACTTGATAATATCAAAAAGACTATAAACCCTTATAAACATTATAAATAACAAAACTGAAGCAGCTCTTTTTATCAATTTAGACATTCAGTGGGTTTTTGATTCCCTAAATTGGGACTATTTAAAACCTTAGACTTTACTTTACAATTTATTTTTTCTTTTAATAAATATATAGTCAAATAATAAAGCATACATTAAACTAGGACCATTCACTTCAGAGTTTATTCCCATGACAAGATAAAATAGGGTTGCTCTTTGTTTCCTATTTTGTTTGCTATAGCTACTGAAAATTTAGTGATCTCAATTAAAAAATCTAATATAAAGGTTATAGAAATTTCTAATTATTATCTCTAAAATCATATCAAACTCACAAACAACATTAAAATGATTAGACTTCACTATTTAACTAGTCTACATTTTAATAATGCAAAGTCAGAATATCTGTTTATAAGAAAGAAAATAAAATACCAAATACAAATTTAATTGACAAACTTCATCTCAAGAATATCTAATTATCACTATAATGAAACAACAGAAGAAACAAAAATTATAAACGACAAGAAAATTTTAGAAATCTTTAGAAATCTAAATTTTTAATGACAATATCTTTGGAAGACAGATTGTGATTAATAAAAATGGTTATGTTTAAAAATATATTATATATTATTCAAGCCCCATCCCTCTCTCCAAATAAGGTGCAATAAAAAAAAATAATAATAAACTACTATATAATTCCTTTGGTTTTCAAAAAAAAAAAATAAAAAAATAAAAATAAAACAAGGATAGCTTTTCAACACTACATCAAACCATGTGATTCAGGAGGACTAAACTTCCAGACTTAGACGCTTATGGTAAAGCAGCAATTTTCAAAACTATATTAAACTCAATAGATCATAACTGCAATTCAGACTGGAAGATGTTATCAACCCAGTTAACTCCTTTTGGTATTATTTCTTCTTCTTCTTTTGGCTGCTTCCATTAGGGGTCACCACAGTGGATCATCTGTTTCTATTTTTTCTTGTCCTCTGCATCTTGCTCTGTCACACCAACCACCTGCATATCTTCTCTCAACACAACCATAAACCTTATCTTAGGCTTTCCTCTTTTCCTATTACCTGGCAGCTTCATCCTTAGCAACTTTTTCCCAATATACTCTGAATCCCTCCTCAGCACATGTCCAAGCCAACATAATCTTGCATCTCTGGCTTTGTCTCCAAACCTTCCAACCTGGGCTGAACCTCTAATATAAAATAAGACTAAAAAGAATGGCTCAAGGGTGAAGGTAGGTGCAGAAATCAGCAAAATAAAGTAGTAAAACAACTGCACCAAAACTTACACACCAAACATTTATTGATCGAAAATAAAAAATAAAAAACAAAACAGACGTAAGCGCTTTCACAACTTCTCTGACAAAATAACCATCTATCTAGTCCCTTATATAGCACATATTAATTATCAGCTGATACTCATAACTAAAATCAGATGAAAGTCATTAATAAAACAATCAGTAGAGTGCTATTTATTTACGGAATGCTCAGCCCAGGCATCATTTCAAAATATATATAAATAAGTTAAAATCTATAATTCATTTCATATACATTTGCACATAATAAAATTCATATATAAAAATATATATATGTATATATATATATAGAAATAAGAAATAAAAATTAAAACTAAATTCTCTTTATTTTAATGCCTAAGGTGACAAGATTTCAAAAAAGGTTTTAGGGATGCCACACCATTCAGGCCAGAATATTTCTCAGCATTGAGTGAAAGAATCCATGTTTGCTCAATGCTTTCAGTCAAATTTTCTATGTCGCCTCCTTGTATGCCTATATGAACAGCTGCCAGTTAATAAATGCGATATAACTGGTGAAAGGAAAGAGACAGAAAATACCAAAACTGTCGTTTATTGGTACATCAGGTTAAGCGCTTTCATCTATCCTCCATAGACTTCTTCAGAACATCATTTCTCAAACTAACAGCCTTTAAATAGTACTAATTAATTCAGATTATCCAATCCTGTGATACACCAATTTGATCTCCTGAATATTAATTTCATGGATACTGAATGACTCATCCTGACATGGATTCTTATAACACAACAACCATTTAAAATCATGAAAATACATAGTAAAATAACTAAACAGTTATATTACTGTTTACGCATGATGTAAAATCCATAATATTCAATAATAAAATTACATTATAAAATAAAAATAAAAACTTAAAAATGTTAAAAATACAACTTTTAGTTGTGTCTCACAATAAACACACAAAACTGTGAGAAACTTGTAGCTCGATGAGTATAATAAACTTGGAACAACACCTACCCTACTATTAATATTACTTTTTTCTTACCCATTCTAGGCCCTTAACAGGGGTTTGGTGGGAATACAATCATTTAATCCGGGATATGTGGCTGCATTTATTTATATTTGCCACTTCACTTCTCTTTCCCCCAATATACCTTTCATGTCACCTCCTCTAGGATTAATCTTTACACACTCTACAATTGCAAACTTGAAAGTGTTACAAGTCTCACTATCCCTAATATGCCTATATAGGGTGTTATTAGTATCTTGCTTTCTTATACAATAAAGATGGTCATATATTCGGTTTCTTAACCTCCTCTCAGTTTTTCCTACGTAGAAACATGGACATTTTGTACAGATGGCTAGATAAATCACAAACTGGGTCTGACAGTTGCCCTTTTTGAACCTTACTGTTGTTTTGTTGATATTGTCTATAGTGCGGGTATGCTCCTCATATATGGCACAACACTGATTGCAGTGTCCACATTTGCTTGTACCTACAGAATTTGTATCGTTATTTCTATCACTATTTTGGATTTAAATTCTTTCCAGTTTTGTATACGAAAGAGGTTCAGTTATTTATTATGCACCCCCTCATCACACCGCAAAATATTCCAACCTTTATGTATAATACTTTTGACCTTGTTTACATAAGGGTTGAACCCTAATATACAGGCCCTGTTATATTTCTTATTGTTTTGATTACTATTAGTAGTCTCTTCGTTTGTCTCCATAGCAACACCCAATAAGGATTTGTACTTTTCCCCCCATTCTCTTTTAACATACCCTGTAACATCACTAATAAGTTCATTGGGGTACCACCTTTCTCTAAACATGTTTCCTATATGGTCAATTTCTTTAACCATCTCCGAATAGTCCAATGTCATCCAGGCTGCTCTTATACATTGCCCCTTAATTATACTTTTCTTTTGCTTCCATGGATGATTACTGGAAAATTCGAAGTATGTGTTATTAAAGGTATCTTTTCTATATATCTTTGACCTAAAACCTTTACTCGTTGTATAGATATAAGCATCAAGATATGATATACCTCTTTTGTCACATTTGTGGGTAAATTTTAAGTATGGGCTCGAAGTGTAAAGATATTCTAAAAATAATACTATTTCATCCATGGTACCAGTCCACAATATAAATATATCATCCAAAAATCTGATGTAACAACTAATGAACTGGTACCATTGATTGGTGAACATATATTCATCCTCCCAATCTAACAGGACAAGGTTTGCAAACATAGGGGCACACGCGGCCCCCATAGCAACACCTCAGGTCTGTCTGTAATGTTCGCCATCATAATATATATTATAAGCCCCAGGGCCAGTGGAAAATACGGCCCAAACCGCAGAATCCTTTACAAATGCATTCTATGGATACCTACTGGAATGCATGGATCGTGCTATCCCAAATAAAACCAAGACACACTCCTCCAAAGGCAGGAGACCTGTCTGGTGGACCCCAGCCATAAATAAGCTGTACAACAGAAGGAGGAAGCTACTACATGATAGAGCAAAATCCCTGAAAGGGAAGGCAACTCTGATCAGTACTAGCAAGAAACTACGATCCCTCATAAAATCATCTAAGGCTAGCTTCGAAAGAAAAATTGCACAAGATGCTAAAGATAATCACAAGGCTTTCTTTAGTTATGTCAGAAACCTGGGTGGAAACTCCCAGATATGCTCTGAGTTAGTGCAAAATGACAAAAAATACACTGAACCCACAGACATTGCCAACATCCTGGCAGACAGGTTCAGTGCAAACTTCTCCCCCCCCCAAATGAGCAAATGACTATCCCAACAGAGTGTAGCCTCCCTGACATCACAGATGCACAGGTGGGAGCTGCCCTCTCCAAAGCAAAAAACACAGCATCAATGGGACCAGACAGTGTCCCGGGCTGCGTTTTACATGAGCTCCAAGAAGAACTGAACCCTCACATAAAATCACTGTTCAGTCTCAGCCTTACAACAGGATATGTACCCAAAGAATGGTGTACAGCAACAGTGGTCCCACTCCATAAAGGTGGTGCCACAACGGACCCCGGAAACTATCGCCCTATAAGCCTAACTAGCCTGGTCTGCAAAGCTATGGAGCGTATCATCATGGAACTCAGAAACAAAGACATTGGGAACCTCCAAACACTGGATCCTACCCAATTCGGCTTTAAGGGCAGATCTTGCCTCTTGAACCTGGTCAATTTCTTTGAAACAGTCACCAAGGCCATAGACAAAGGGAGTCCACACAGCCTACCTTGACCTTGCAAAAGCCTTCGACACAATGCCCCACTCAGGCATCATAAATAAGCTCATCAGCTTAAATATCAACCCTTATGTCACAAGATGGGTTGCAAACTGGCTTAGGGATAGAACCCACATGGTCAGAATTGCAGCTGCCATGTCAGACTCTAAACCAGTTACAAGTGGCGACCCACAAGGCTCAGTCCTGGGACCTCTCTTGTTTGGTATATATTTCTCTGAGGTACAGGCTAACACAGGAGGACTATGGCTGACAAAGTTTGCAGATGACTGCAAACTGGGGGCCATAATCGACTCGCCGGCTGACACAAGCATCCTCCAAAAAGGTCTCACAGAGACAGATAACTGGTGCCAGAGCCATGGCCTAAAGCTAAATGCCAAAAAGTGCATAGTCATCCAACAAAGTGCCCACAAATTACCTCATAGGTGGTAATTCATTAAGTACGGAAGAAGTAATTAGGGATTTGGGGACCCAAGTAGATTGCAATCTCTCCTTTGACAATCACATTGCCAAAGTGGTTAGAAAGACATTCTATATAGCCCACCTTATCACAAAGGGGTTCACATCTAGATCAAGAGAGGTCATTGTGCCCCTCTACTCATCACTCATTAGGCCCATAATTGAATACAATGCCCCATTTGGGATGTACCTTACCCAACACCTGCTACAACTAGAAAGACCCAAAAAGTACCTCACCAAGAGGATCAAGGGACTCAAACAGATGCCCTACGCAGTTAGGCTAAAGAAACTCCAGCTCTACTCAGTTGCTTACCCCCTACTCAGAGGCGATCTGTGCCTAACGTATAAAGCCATGTCCAACCCAGAATTAATGGACATGCTCCGCCTCAAGAAATCCAAATCCATCAGAACTACACGCTCCAGTGACTTAAACCTCAGCACGGAAATAAATATAACATGCTGGAGGGACAGATTCATATCCCAGAGGCTGCCCTCACTCTGGAACAAAATCCCAATCCATGTCAGACAGAGCCCCTCAAAGACCCTCTTCAAGAAGAATCTTGACGTTTGGATGGGAGATCGTAAATTTACTCCTGGGATCTCTTCTGTGCCACTGCTAGACAGAGGCATGGTAAACTAACCTTAAATGGGCTATCTTCTGTGACCTATTATACAGAGGCACAGTCAACTAATCTAAGAAGAGTGGCGAAAGCCAAACACACTCTGGCTAGGCTTGTAAATGCCCTAGGGCAGATAGCCTAGTATCAATGAACCTATATATAATTATTATCCAGCACAATACCCATAAATTCTTCCAATAAAACAGCTTTCTCCCATTCCAGTTGTGTATACCTCTGTATACTGTTAATAAACCTAGTTGTTCCATCTTCTCTAGGTATACAAGAAAATAGGTTGACCACATCAATTGTCAAAAATATGACACTATCTTTCCACAGGTGGGGTTTTATCCTGCTCAAAAATTCCCAAGAATCTTTGACAATGTGTGGGACCTTACTATAAATGGTTTTTAGCCATCTATCTATTACTTTTCCATAAGGAAAGGTCTTACTTTTACTACCTGAAATAATAGGTCGAAATGTTGGATCCTCCATGTTTTTATGAATCTTGGGTATCCCCACTATTGTAGCCAATACTGGATGTTCTACTTTTAAAAATTGATACATTTCTTTGTCTAGTCTATTATCCATTAAGTATTCCTCGAGGTATAAGTCAAGTTCTCCTATGGGCAATATTTATTTGGTTTATAGAAGAGATTTCATAATTCCCGGAATTATTTAATATTTGATACATTTTCTGTGCGTACTCATTTGCATCATATAACACAATTCCCCCTCCTTTGTCGAGGGTCATTATCCGTGTATTGTGATTAGCACATATTTCATTAAAAAATGTTTGTTCTTTTCTACTTAAATTGTATTTGTATTTTTTCTTTTTAGTTATTTCACAATATCTGTACAATAGATACAATCTGTAGTGTCGGAAGCATTTCCAACGGTCAAGGCTTTGGAGATGTAATGGTTACTGATGGAAGCGCACCCTCTCATAGGATTTTTGCTGAATCAAATGCTGAAATAGAGGACCAAGTGAGAACCTCGGTTCTTCAGGGCAACAATTCGGAGGACGGCTTTCTGGTGTTAGGAGCGAAACCAAAACAAACAGTACCCAAAAAGACATTCTGTGGTGGCAGGTAAGTCTCATTCAAGTGCTGATAACAAATCGCTTATTATTAACTCTGAGCCTGGTATCCTGGGTGTAGAACTTCGAGATTTGGATGCATTTTTGAAAGTAAAATACAGTTTTTTCTTCTCCTAATGAAGTGCGGCTTGGTTACAATAAAGAAGGGAACAATACCAATTTTAAAACATTGAGAGACCTTATTCATGAATTTGGCCACAGACTGGGGATTATCAAGGCTTTACAGCTTGATAATATGTACCTACAAAAATGTATAGAATCAAAATTAGTACCGATGGGTTTGCGATTTTTCAAGCAACCCATAGGTGTGGATATGACTGAAAATGAAATTAATGAATGTAACAAAATGTTTGATGGTTTTGGGACACGTTTTATGGAATTTATTATTACTTGCAATGACAGTAAAATGTGTAGATTAATGAAGGAAGTAGATGAATTGAATGAAAAAATTGTTAGTGATTTGTTGTTTTCACAGTGGGAAACCTTGTATTCCAAGCAATTCGATGATGCAGAGAAAAGTAGTATTAAGATTTTTGACAGAAAATGTAAGAAACTGCAGAGGGATATGGAACAATACAGATTGGGGGTAGCCTATAAATGGAACACAAGTGAGAAGTACAAAGGGAAGGATCAAGGTTTGGAAAGTAAGAATGTTAGCTACCAAAGGCAGAATGAAGGTGGGATCAATCAAAAACAACATTTTTTAGGGAAGCAACAGGGATGAAAGAAGGACCACAAGGGGGATTATCGGAAACACGAAGATCAATGGGAACACGACAATCAGAGAAGGAGAGGTGTACCATACCAAGGGGGCTGGATGGGAAACGAACAGCAAAAACAAACGTGGAACAAGAGATAGTGCAGTCCCATAGGTTTCAATTTACCCTTGGGGACTTCAGTATATTCAATTATACAGCATATAAATTAGAGAAGGAACATTTCTTGTTATTTGCCAAAGGTATGTAATATGTACCCAATTGTGGAATTGACATAGTGGACAATATTGTTGAACTCAAGAAATTTTTGAGGAAATTAAATCTTGAACTATTTTTTCATAGTGAGAATAAATATGAAATTAAAAGCGACTTAAGGAAGAAAAGTCAGTTCACTCCCCCCATGCATAATACTCTAGTGGCATATGAGAAGGTGGTAACAGACGAATTGTACGGATATTGTGAAATGACTAAAAAGAAAAAATACAAATACAATTTAAGTAGAAAAGAACAAACAGTTTTTAATGAAATATGTGCTAATCACAATATACGGATAATGACCCTCGACAAAGGAGGGGGAATTGTGTTATATGATGCAAATGAGTACGCACAGAAAATGTATCAAATATTAAATAATTCTGGGAATTATGAAATCTCTTCTATAAACCAAATAAATATTGCCCATAGGAGAACTTGACTTATACCTTGAGGAATACTTAATGGATAATAGAATAGACAAAGAAATGTATCAATTTTTAAAAGTAGAACATCCAGTATTGGCTACAATAGTGGGGATACCCAAGATTCATAAAAACATGGAGGATCCCCCATTTTGAATTATTATTTCAGGTAATAAAAGTAAGACCTTTCCTTATGGAAAAGTAATAGATAGATGGCTAAAAACCATTTATAGTAAGGTCCCACACATTGTCAAAGATTCTTGGGAATTTTTGAGCAGGATAAAACCCCACCTGTGGAAAGATAGTGTCATATTTTTGACAATTGATGTGGTCGACCTATTTTCTTGTATACCTAGAGAAGATGGAATAACTAGGTTTATTAACAGTATACAGAGGTATACACAATTGGAATGGGAGAAAGTTGTTTTATTGGAAGAATTTATGGGTATTATGCTGGATAATAATTATATATATTATGGTGGTGAACATTACAGACAAACCCAAGGTGTTGCTATGGGGGCCGCGTGTGCCCCTTTGTTTGCAAACCTTGTCCTGTTAGATTGGGAGGATGAATATATGTTCACCAATCAATGGTACCAGTTCATTAGTTGTTACATCAGATTTTTGGACGATACATTTATATTGTGGACTGGTACCATGGACGAAATAGTATTATTTTTAGAATATCTTAACACTTCCAGCCCATACTTAAAATTTACCCACAAATGTGACAAAAGAGGTATATCATATCTTGATACATATATCTATACTACGAGTAAAGGTTTTAGGTCAAAGATATATAGGAAAGATACCTTTAATAACACATACTTCGAATTTTCCAGTAATCATCCATGGAAGCAAAAGAAAAGTATAATTAAGGGGCAATGTATAAGAGCAGCCTGGATGACATCGGACTATTCGGAGATGGTTAAAGAAATTGACCATATAGGAAACATGTTTAGAGAAAGGGGGTACCCCAATGAACTTATTAGTGATGTTACAGGGTATGTTAAAAGAGAATGGGGGGAAAAGTACAAATCCTTATTGGGTGTTGCTATGGAGACAAACGAAGAGACTACTAATAGTAATCAAAACAATAAGAAATATAACAGGGCCTGTATATTGGGGTTCAACCCTTATGTAAACGAGGTCAAAAGTATTATACATAAAGGTTGGAATATTTTGCGGTGTGATGAGGGGGTGCATAATAAATTGGGAACTGAACCCCTTTTTGTATACAAAACTGGAAAGAATTTAAAAAGAAAAATCCAAAATAGTGATAGAAATAACAATACAAATTCTGTAGGTACAAGCAAATGTGGACACTGCAATCAGTGTTGTGCCATATATGAGGAGCACACCCGCACTATAGACAATATCAACAAAACAACAGTAAGGTTCAAAAAGGGCAACTGTCAGACCCAGTTTGTGATTTATCTAGCCATCTGTACAAAATGCCCGTGTTTCTACGTAGGAAAAACTGAGAGGAGGTTAAGAAACCGAATATATGACCATCTTTATTGTATAAGAAAGCAAGATACTAATAACGCC
Source organism: Protopterus annectens (assembly GCF_019279795.1). Lineage (NCBI taxonomy): Eukaryota > Metazoa > Chordata > Ceratodontiformes > Protopteridae > Protopterus > Protopterus annectens. Next base: position 54,792,417 of record NC_056725.1, read on the forward strand.
CTATATAGGCATATTAGGGATAGTGAGACTTGTAACACTTTCAAGTTTGCAATTGTAGAGTGTGTAAAGATTAATCCTAGAGGAGGTGACATGAAAGATATATTGGGGGAAAGAGAAGTGAAGTGGCAAATATTATTAAATGCAGCCACTTACCCAGGATTAAATGATTGTATTCCCACCAAACCCCTGTTAAGGGGCTAGAATGGGTAAGATAAAGTAATATTAATAGTAGGGTAGGTGTTGTTCCAAATTGATTATACTCATCGAGCTACAAGTTTCTCACAGTTTTGTGTGTTTATTGTGAGACACAACTAAAAGTTGTATTTTTAACATTTTTAAGTTTTTATTTTATAATGTAATTTTATTATTGAATATTATAAATTTTGCATCATGCGTAAACAGTAATATAACTGTTTATAGTTATTTTACTATGTATTTTCATGATTTTAAATGGTTGTTGTGTTATGAGAATCCATGTCAGGATGAATCATTCAGTATCCATGAAATTAATATTCACGAGATCAAATTGGTGTATCATGGGATTGGATAATTTGAATTAATTAGTACTATTTAAAGGCTGTTAGTTTGAGAAATGGTGTTCTGAAGAAGTCTATGGAGGATAGATGAAAGCGCTTAACCTGATGTACCAATAAACAACAGTTTTGGTATTTTCTGTCTCTTTCCTTGGAACCGGACACTCATTTTTCACCAGTTATATCACATTTATTGACTGGCAACTGTTGGGTTTGACTGGTGTAGTACTTTTTTTGCCTATATGAACAGCCTCAATGGCAAAAAAATTGAAGTTATGTGTACAGTCTGTCTCTCTTATATGTTTCACTAAGGCATTAGTTTATTTACCGTTATTAATATCCCAGATGTGCTCAAGTATCCTATCCTGGAACATCCTATTTGTTTTGCCTATATAAACGCAAAACATTTCTGACAGAAAGAAAAGTAAACAATGTTCATAGTTCTGCAATCAACATAGCCAGAACTAGTAATAGTAAAATTCCTTATAGGATGGGTAAATGTTCTATAGATATAAAGATGTTTGCATGCAGAACATCTTCTGCATGGAAACGTGCCAACCAGAGATGAGTAAATGGGTTTAGTTAATTCCATCTTGTTGCATAAATGCTGTTTCAAGGACCGATTATTTTTAAAAGAAAAGGTTGGAACATAACCAACCTTTTCCAGAAGTCCAGGTACTTTTTGTAAGATATGTCAATTTCTCTTAATAATAGAGGTAAACTCATTCACATCACTTGAATATTGGAAAACTACTCTAAACTTATCATTAGTGGCGGTGCCTCTAGCACCGTCACTATGATGCCAACTTTTAAAATATGGTTTGCATCTGCTATCTCTTTGAGTCCATGCCTCTTTTATAATTCTATCAATCTCTTGTCTGGAGTAACCTCTCTTGAAATTCTATAGCTATATCTTCAAGATTCCTTTCTGCATCCTCATCTTTATTATGTAGACTTAAAACCCTGTACACTTGTCCCTTTAAAACATTCTTAGGGATATGTCTTGGATGCACACTTGTTTTGTGTAATAAAACATTTTGCTAGTGGTTTTTCTAAATATACTGCTACTAACCTCATTCAATTCCGACTTCCTCACCTTAACATCAAGCAAGTCTATCACATTAGTGGAGTACTGATAGGTAAATCTCAGAAAATGGGTAGTAGTATGCAGATAGTTAACAAAACTTTCCACTTCACCTTTGTCACCTTTCCATAACAAAAAAATGTCATCCACAAATAAGCCAGCTTGGTCCCTCTGTCTAGTCAATTGGTACAAGTCCTTTTCTTCCTCCTTAGTGTCCAACCTTTCATACAACTCTCCATAAGCCTTATCCTTCGCCTTCGCCACCTCTCTCTTTGCCATGCACCTCATCTCCTTATACTCCTGTCTACTTTCTTCATCTCTCTGACAATCCCACTTCTTCTTCACCAACCTCTTTCTCTGTATACTCTCCTGTACTTCTTCATTCCACCACCAGGTCTCCTTGTCCTCCTTCCTCTTTCCAGATGTCACACCAAGCACCTTTCTAGCAGTCTCCCTTACTAGCTCTGCTGTAGTTACTGAGCTATTTGGTAACTCTGCACTGCCACCCAGTGCCTGTCTTAACTCTTCCCTGAACTCCACCTCACAATTACCCTTTTTCAATTTCCACTATTTGATCCTTGGTGCTGCCTTCACACTCCTCCTCTTCTTGATCACCAATATCATCCTACAAACCACCATCCTATGCTGCCTAACTACACTTTCCCCTGCCACCACTTTACAGTCTCCAATCTCCTTCAGACTGGCCCTTCTACATAAGATATAATCCACCTGTGTGCATCTTACTCCACTCTTGTATGTCACCCTATGCTCCTCCCTCCTGTTAAAATACATATTCACCACAGCCATGTCCATCCTTTTTGCAAAATCCACTATCATCTGAACTTCTGCATTCCTTTGCTTAACAACATACCTACCCATGGCTTCCTCATCCCCTCTATTCCATTCACCAACATGCCCATTGAAATCTGCTCCAATCACCACTCTCTCACCTTTGGGTACAGTCATCACCACTTCATCCAACTCACTCCAAAATTTTTCTTTCTCATCCATTGCACACCCAACATTCATCATTACACCATCAGTTTCCAGCTTCATAAACATCACTCTATCCAACACTCTTTTCACCTTCAAAAGACTCTTAGCATACTGTTCCTGCAGGATAACCCCTACTCCATTTCTCCTCCCATCCACACCATGATGAAACAATTTGAGCCCACCTCCGATACACCTAGCCTCGCTCCCCTTCCATCTTTTCTCTTGCACACACAATATACTGACCTTCCTTCTGTCCATCATATCAGCTAGCTCTCTTCCTATACCAGTTATACTGGCAACATTCACATTTCCGACCCTCACTACCACAGTCCTAGTCTTTACCTGCCTTTGGGCATGCCTTCCCCCTCTTCTCCTCCTTCGGCCAACAGTAGCCCAATTTCCACCAGCACCCTGTTGGTCAACAGCAGTGATGGCGGTTGTTGTTAACCTGGGCCTCGACTGATCCAGTATGTATATCTGTACTGTTGTCCACATGTATGATTTGGTAAACTTTTATGCCAGATACCCTTCCTGATGCAACCCTCCCCATTTATCCGGGCTTGGGACAGGCACAAAGAAATACACTGGCTTGTGCATCCTCAGCTAATGCGTTCAAACTATAATTAATACTAATCAAATAACGGTGCTCCCTAATGCACTCTTTTAACTTACGACCCATCTCCTTTCTATAACTACCATCCTTGGCATAAAGCCTCAATGCTTGCATACCTTGGCCCTTAATGTTACGAAACACATACTAGTCCTCTGTAGCAAGGAGTTTCTGTAGCATTCCTTCCTATATAACCGAGTACAAAATTACATATCGGCCATCTTGGTGACCTGAATGTCAAGAAACTCAATGTCAGTAGGGAAATGTTTAACAGAAAACCTTAAGAAAGGTGTAGTACTATGCAAAAAGTCTACAAAGCATTCCAGCTCCATAATAGTGTCAGTCCACAGCATATATACATCGTCCACAAATCTGTTATAGAAGCTAATAAACTCCAAAAATTGATGTTGGTTCAAGACATGGGAGTTCTCCCATTGGGCCATGACCATATTGGCATAGCTACTGGCACATGATGTGCCCATAGCTACACCAGAGGTCTGTAGATAGTATTCATTATCAAATAAAAATAACTTATGGTACAATATTGTCTCCAAGGATAAGCAAATTAAATCAATCTGCTTAGGATCATATCCACTGTGTTGTGCCAAATAATTACTCACAAGATCAATCCCTTCTCTATTGGGAATGACAGTGAACAGGGATTTAACATCTATGGTGACCATTAAACAATCTTGCGATATAGCAGCGATAACACTGTTCACTGTTATGTGATAACACATAAGTACATGATCATATAAGTTCCTCAAAAACTGTTGAGTTTTGTAGCACCACTGTAGATACATCAAGGACAGATCGTAACTGTTTTTCAACAAATATTGAAAATGGTTCTGTTAGCCACCCACCTCCTGCCACTATGGGTCTGAAGGGGAGCTAAGACTAGTATGCACCCCCTTTATGTGTTTCATAACATTGTTAAGGGCCAAGGTATGCGAGCATCAAGGCTTAATGCCAAGGATGATGGTTATAGAAAGAAGATGGGTATACTGAGACATCATTTTAGGTCTAGGGGGTATAAGAAAGAAGAGGTTGATTCTGGCCTAAGTTTAAGCACTGAACTTAGATCCACTAGAGCTAGACCATATTTTTCACAAAGTCAACAAATGAGTTATGGGAATGTCCCCTATGAATTTGGGAAACGCATTACTATTCCAATACAGTATAGTAATGATATAAATGTTATTACCAAAGTGATTTGGAAACATTGACCAATCTTATTGATGGATGATAAAATTAAGAATACAGTAGGGGAACAACCTGCCTTTACTTTTAAGAATAAAAATAATCTTAAAAGATTGCTGTGCTACCCAGATAGAGCTAGAAATAATAGCATAATGCATGACACTATAGGTACTATTCCCTGTGGTAATTGCTGCTACTGTAAATACATAGATATTGAGAGTAGTTTGGTCAATCTAGATATGGGTCATAGCTTCCATTTTAAAGTACATGCCAATTGTAGAAAGATGTAGTGTTCCTAGCCCACTGTGTGGAATGCTTTTCGTTCTATGTGGGCAAGAGTAATCATAAGTTAAAAGAGCGCATTAGGGAGCACCTTTATTCAATTAGTATTAATTATAGTTCTAATGCATTAGCGAAACATGTTATGGGCAAGGGGGCTAACCATTGGTTTAAGTTTCGGGTGAAAGATAGGGTATATGTAGCCCTAAGGATGAGTGATATAAGAAATAGGACTGAAACAGTGAATTACAGTGGATTATCAAAATGCAGGCATATAAGGGACTTGGTTTATATGAACATGTTCCCCTTAAATTGATCTTGAAAGCACAACGGCTGCCTAGGTAACTTATGTACCTGTGTATTTAATCTAAGCAGATAAACTTATTCTGCAATGGGAATGTTGGAATATTCATTTTTGAGTTGTATTTATATTTTTAAAGGTATTAATGAGGTATTTTACAGATCTCGAATTATGCTTAATGAGTGTTTTAGCCCATCTCATGAATATATGGAGGTGTGTAATATCAAATCTGACTGGATGTTTATGTTGTTTTAAGGTGTGCTGTTCTCATGTGATTTTGATCTGATGAAGCGATTTTGTTATTTTATCATAAAAGCACTTATCTGACTATAACTACATTAAAAATATTTGGATTTTAGCCCGGCCTGTGTTCTGAGTGCATATTTGTTGGAGTTTGTATATTTTAATATTTAATAGTGAATGTGTTAATTGTAACATCTTTACACAAGTTCTATAAAAAGAAAAACTTTGAAAAAAATGAAAACAAAAAGCAAACATGAAAGTGAGTCTTCATGATGACGACTGATAAACATTGGCCAAAATTGCAATTGGTACATGTGCGTGAAGCTCAGTTATGTATAGTGTGTGTGTAGTATTTGTAGGTACACTGTTCACAAGCATGGGAGGCAAAAGCAATATAGTTGTCAGCATGTATGCTAAAGTGGTTTAATGAGATGGTAATGAGCAACAGTATTAAACTAGTAGACATGTGAGATGCAAAACAGGTCAAACAGTATGGTGGAGTGATTCAGAAAATATAAATTCTGTGACTGTTCTTGTTACCACCAGTTAATTTGACTGCCATAAAAACCTAGTGTTTCAGGAAGGGAATAGCAGAACAGTTTTAGGGCTAGCCACAGCTTTAGCAAAGGTGTACATGCAACAGGCTGCACTCATTGCTGGTGGCTATGCTATTGTGCATTGTCAGCCTCAGAAGCACAGTGTCATCCTAACATGCTTCACAACACTGACATTATAGACTGGTTCTGTGTGAACAGAGTCACTCTACAGAATCTGGTGGATATGTATCGTCCTCATGTACAGGTCTGTGGGAGTAGTGGAGTATCTTTCCCAATGGATACTAAGGTACATGCTGCTTTCAGAATACTACCTACAGAAAGCTTTCAGTGACCCATGGGGGCACAGATGAGTATTCTACGCAGGTGCCTCTAGGATACCCCACCAGTTCCTCAGTGCCATGTTACAGCTGGAGATGAAGCACATGTGCTTTACTTATTCCACAGAGAAGAAGAGAAGGAGATTGCCTGGGAAAGTAAGGATCCTAATCTGCACCTACATCAAAATAAAGGCTTCACATGGGGAATTGGAAAGAGAGTATGTTAGCCATAAGGTATTCCACCAACTGCTGGATGGTCTGTAATGCACAGAATGTAATCTGCTATGCATCTGCAGGCCACCCAGACAGTATCCATGACTCACATATATGGCACATGTGCAACCTGTAGCAATAGTTTGTGAGGGGTAACTTATTGACAGTGTTGGATATGCCCTGGTGCCATGGTTGATGATACTAACCAGAAATCTACAAGCTGTGGCAGACAATAGCTAAGCCCTGTCACAAGCCCAAGTCATGTAAATTCTGTGAAAGTTTAACTGCTGAGCTCTATTAAACCTTACACAGGTAGTTATAAATGTGAATTATTGAGTAGATTAGAAACAGAATACATTTTGAGATTTAATACTCATCCCCCTCCCCAGCAGGTTTGAATAATATGAACTGGGCTTGTTTGTTATGAATCTGTATATTTAACTTTGATTGCAATGTCTCTTTAAAGGCTTATTTACTCACTTTGTAGTCTGCTGTACTGATTAATTAGTTAATGTTTCAGGTTATATAGATGGTGGTTGTTAAGTCTTTTGCAAAAGTATTAGGAAGAATAAAGTTTTACTTGCATTTTCCTTCTTCCAGCATTTGGTGTGCTGTATCTTTGTTTATGGAGCATTTGTTATTCACTGCATCCTGCTAAGCATGGTCACAGCAGGACCATTCAGAGGTCTCCAGGTTAAACATCCACTGACTGAAGAAAGATGGTCTGCAGTAAGACCTCATTCTCTGCATTGAAGAACATGCTTTTCTTTTGCCAGGCACTATGCTGTGTGGGGAAAGAATGAAGCATGTCAGTATACAGATAAGGATACATTTGTTAAGCAACACCTTCAACACTTAACTACCCCAGTTGTTATGCATATATTATGTAAATCTATATTATATTGTCAGATACATTGGTCTAATGGAGCTACTACCACTTGCAGTTCCACTGCACCCCCCCCCAAAAATGGTAGGGTAACAGTGTAAGCATTATACATGCTATGCTTTCCCTGCATTTCACATTACCAGACAAGGGATTTTATCAGGCAGCCATACAATCATTCTTAGTACATTGAAAAATACTATTAAAAATCATCTTTCTTAACAATTATGTGCAAATTTGGTAATGCTGTTGTCTGAATGTCAGCACAGCAGAAAATCCAATGACTGCATGACGGAACATACATTAAACATGTCTTACCTGTAATATTACTGTCAAACAAAAAATGTGGAAACTCCCTCATAAAACAACAGCAGACCACACTCATGATACCCACACAGCCTCTTGTTCTGTGTTTCAAACTAGACAGCAGTTCCAAGCAGTATGACTTTGCACCATTAATGCTGAAGTACTTCTTCCATTCAGGCAGTCTGACCCTAGTTAACCTCACCACTTAATTAACACCTCTGCCTTGATTGCATTCCTTACTGCAGCAGTCAGTTAAAATGTTCCTTCTGGACTCAAGGCAAAGTTACAAGTTCATAGGTTCATAGGTTCATACTAGGCTATCTGCCCTAGGGCATTTATAAGCCTAGCCAGAATGTGTTTGGCTTTCGCCACCCATTTTAAATTTATTTTGCTATGCCCTTTTTCGAGGTTAGTATACTGTGCCTCTGTCTAACAGTGACACAGAAGTGATACTCGGGGTAAACCTACAATCTCCCATCCACTCATCAAGATTCCTCTTGAAGAGAGTCAATGAGGGACTCTGCCTAACCTGGACTGGGATTTTATTCCAGAGTGAAGGGAGCCTCTGGGTTATGAATCTGTCCCTCCAGCATGTCCTATTTATTTCAGTGCTGAGGTTCAAGTCTCTCGAGCGTGTAGCTCAATGGGATTTGGATTTTCTGAGGTGCAGCATGTCCATTAATTCGGGTTGGACATGGCTTTATACATCAGGCACAGATTGCCTCTGAACAGGCGGTATGCCACTGAGTAGAGCTGGAGTTTCTTTAACCGGGCAGCATATGGCATCTGTTTGAGCCCTTTGATCCTCTTGGTGAGGTACTTTTGGGGTCTTTCCAGTTGCTGCAGGTGTCTGGTAAGGTACATCCCAAAAGGGGCATTGTACTCAATTATGGGCCTGATGAGGGATGAGTAAAGAGGCACGATGACCTTCCCTGATCTAGATGTGAATCCCTTCATGATTAGGTGGGCTATATAAAATGTTTTTCTAACCACTTTGGCCACGTGGTTGTCAAATGAGAGATTGCTATCAACTTGGGTCCCCAGGTCCCTAATTACTTCTTCTGTACTTAATGGATTACCACCTATGTGGTAATTTGTGAGCACTTTGTTTTTGCCAAAGGGGATGACTATACACTTTTGGCATTTAGCTTGAGGCCATGGCTCTGGCACAAGTTGTCTGTTTCTATGAGGCCCTTTTGGAGGATGCTTGTGTCGGCTGTAGAGTCGATTATGGCCCAGTTTGCAGTCATCTGCGAACTTGGTCAGCCACAGTCCTTCCGTGTTGGCCTGTACCTCCGAGAAATATATACCGAACAAGAGAGGTCCCAGGACTGAGCCTTGTGGGACACCACTTGTAACTGGTTTGGAGTCTGACATGGCTCCAGCAATTCTAACCATGTGGGTTCTGTCCTTGAGCCAGTTTGCAATCCATCTAGTGACATAGGGGTTTATATTTAAGCTGGTGAGCTTATCTATAATGCCTGAGTGGGGTATTGTATCGAAGGCTTTGCGAGGTCCAGGTAGGCTGTGTGGACCACCTTCCCTCGTCAATGGCCTTGGTGACTGTTTCAAAGAAATCAACCAGGTTTAAGAGGCAGGATCTGCCCTTAACAAAGCCGAACTGGGTAGGATCCAGTGTTTGTAGGTCCCCAATATCTTTATTTATGAGGTCCATGATGATCCTTTCCATAGCTTTGCAGACCAAGCTAGTCAGGCTTATGGGGCGATAGTTTCCAGGATCCGTTGAGGCACCACCTTTATGGAGAGGGACCACTGTTGCTGTATGCCACTCTTTGGGCACATATCCTGTAGTAAGGTTGAGATTGAACAGTAGTTTTATGTTTGGGTTTAGCTCTTCTTGGAGTTCATGTAGGACGCAGCCGGGACACCATCTGGTCCCATTGATGCTGTGTTTTTGCTTTGGAGAGGGCGGCTCTTACCTGAGCATCTGAGATGTCAGGGGCAGCACTCTGCTGGGATAGATATTTGCCCTTTGGTGGGGAGAGGAAGTTTGTGCTGAACCTGTCAGCTAGGATGTTGGCAATGTCTGTGGGTTCGGTGTATTTTTGTCATTTTGGACTAATTCTGAGCATATCTGGGAATTACCACCCAGGTTCCTAACATAACTAAAGAAAGCCTTGTGATTATCCTTAGTGTCCTGTGCAATTTTTCTCTCGAAGCTGGCCTTAGACAATTTTATGTGTGCCCATAGTTTTTTGCTAATACTGATCAGTGATGCCTTCCCTTTTGGGATTTTGCTCTATCATTTAGTAGCTTCCTCCTTCTATTGTATAGTTTGTTTATGGCTGGGGTCCACCAGACAGGACATCTGCCTTTGGAGGATTGGGTCTTGGTTTTATTTGGGATCGCATGATCCATGCATTCCTGAAGGTGTTCATAGAATGCGTTTATAAAGGATTCTGCAGTCTGGGCCGTATTTTCCACAGGCCCGGTGGCTTTGAAGGATTCCACCTGAGTTTTGAGGAGTGTGAAATTTGCTTTAGAGAAGTTTTTCACTGTGGTTTTCTGGGCAGGGGGTGGGGTCGGGATGTGAATATCCAGTGAGATTAGTTTATGGTCTGATCTTACCAGTGAGGGATACACTTCTGGTCTGGAGCATAGAGTCCCCATGTTGGTGATGATCAGGTCCAGTATGTTTTCCCTCTTGTGGGAGTGGTAACAAGTTGTTCCATAGCATTTGAGTTTATAAATTCTAGGAACCTTTGGGCTAGGGTGCTGGAGCTAGAGTAATGCTCCCAGTCTATGTTTGGGTAGTTGAAGTCGCCCAATATAATGGTATTTGGAGAGACCTTCATATTTTCCAGTGTTCTCAGGAAGGCTGAGTGGGATTCCTGGGTTTGGGAGGGTGGTCTGTAGCAGGCTATAAACTGGAAGGCAGTTTTACCCACTGTTAGTTGCACATGGATAGTCTCTGATGCTTCGTGCTTTGCCACCAACCTGGAGGTGTGGGTATCTTTGATGAATATCGATACTCCCCGTCCTTTTGTGGTTTGGTCCAAGTTTTGGGGTCGAAAAGCATGGTATGAGGTATAACCTGGTAGTGCTGGGGTGCTCTTGGGAGCCCTGAACCAGGTTTCTGTTACTGCACAGATATCGATGTTCTCCATGCTAAGGAGAGTTTCGAGTGCATGCATCTTGAGGTTTAGACTTCTGGCATTGAGTAGCATTACTCTTAGTTTCTTATCCCTTGTGATACCTATGGAGGTGGGTTTGTCTTTTGAGCCTTGCCTAAAAAAGGCACTATGGGGTAGCAAGAGCCTTTGCCAATATCCGAAAGCCCAGGGTGACAGGTGCAAGCCATCCCTAGCGAAGCATCGTGGCTTGTCGAGCATATCATCCCAAGCTGACAGGCATTGGATCCCCTTTGAATGACACCAGTACTTAAGCCAATTGTTGAAATTGATCATCTTGTCTTCATATTGTGGCATCATTCTTGGTGAGGGTAAGATGCTACTCATGGTCAGGGTCATACCGGCCTGGGCTACATGCTCAGAGAGCTCCTTTATGTCTCTTTTCATGTAGTCCAGGGAGGTACATCTCAGGTCATTCACACCAGCATGGACAATGACTGAGTCATATTTGTACTTGCCTTGGAGTGACCTGAGTGCTTGTGTTATGTGGCGGATCCTAGCGCCCGACAGGCTGCTCACCGTGACCCTCTCCTTGTTCAGCCTGGTGAGCGGGACATCAGTGTGCCTGACGATGGAGTCACCTATTACAAGTGTATCAGGTGTGTTGTTTAGTCTTAAGGGCTGTGACTGTTTGGCACACTGGCTTTGTGAGATATGTGTTGCACGTGTTTTGTTTTGGGGTAGCGGCTGCTTGGGTGTCTGCTTTGGAGGTGTGTGCTGCTTCGCAGATCTTTATTTAGAGCCTCCGAGTATGTTTTTGTGTGATTATGTGTTTGGTTTGCTGTCGTGGTAGGTCTATGTGAGACTGGAATTGTAGTGAGTGTGGTTTCCTTCTCCTCCTGACTGGTTATGCCAGTACTGAGTTGAGAGAGCTTAGCCTCCAGTTTGGCTATATGGTTGCATCTCTCACATGTGCTGGAATTTGTTGGGAGGAGGAGAGGGTTGTCTGTGTACATGAGGCAGTTGTAACATTGCCTCAAGATTCCCAGATTCACCAGCTGGACCAGAGAGGAGATTGACAACTGACCTTTGGACATGCTAGAATAATATTGGGAATTCCTTAATAATTGAAAACCAGGGCCAGTGGGGAGAGAGGGTGTAGTGCTTTTAATTTTTAGTGCTGACTTATATAATTGCTTTAGTGAGCAAGTGCCAGGTAACTTAAGTGCAATGTGTTACAGGTAACAAATGCAAAAATGACAAACAGTAACTTTCTTTCAAGTGAAACAAGGAAATAAGTACAGTAAGCAATGCAGATATCACTAGTGATCCACAGAAGCGCTGAGAAGCCGCGTATTAGGTGGAATTAGCATTCCAGGGAAATAACAAGCAAACAAACAACAAGCATATAAACAAAGCTAGATTCAGCAGGCCTGGATCTAGTCTATGCTACAGCAAACAAGGTGTACCAATTTCAGTAAGATACAGTTCAAATATTCAGGCACTATAAACCTAACCAGAAATTCCCAGCTTAGAAGGGCAGAGTCCAGCCTCTTCTCCCACAAGAGTGCAGACCACAAACCTTCTTAATGTAAAATAACTGGCCTGAAGCCCAAGTGCTTAAACCAGAACTAATACACTTTAAGAATAACAGACACTGGGCTCTCAATCAGCAGTTCCCAACTTAGAAGGATGAAAGCTACCTGTCCTGCCACCACAGTGCATGCCACAAACCTTCCTAATGTAAAACAACTGGTCTGAAGCCCAAGTGCTTAATCCAAAAGACTTAGAATGATAGCTACACTTTAATCAAGTTACTACCAAGCAGTAATAAATACAATTGAATACTTTAGAGAATGCCTGGATTAGTGCTCAAGTTACACAAACAAAGCTAGATCCAGCAGGCCCGAATCCAGTCTATGCCACAGCAAACAAGGCGCACCAACTTCAGTAAGAAGCAGTTCAGATATGCATGCACTATAAGCCTTCAACCAGAAATTCCCAGCTCAGAAGGGCAGAGTCCAGCCTCTCCTCCCACAAGAGTGCAGACCACGAACCCTCTTAATGTAAAATAACTGGCCTGAAAGCCCAAGTGCTTAAACCAGAATTAATACACTTTTAGAATAACAGACACTGAGCCCTCAATCAGCAGTTCCCAACCTAGAAGGATGTAAGCTACCTGTTCTGCCACTACAGTGCAGACCACAAACCCTCTCAGTGCACCAGAAGTTAAGGCATATGTCATGCAGCAAGAAATGGTGCTTCCTTGTCAGGTAAAGAATAAACAAAAGATGGCAAGAATGATATATAAATCCCACAAAATGTATTGTTAGCACTTTCATACAGCCAATAACATGTGACATGTACTTCTTCAGACAAATCAATCCCAACACACCCTTCTTTAAATAATCAAGCTTAGTATTGCAATTAGGTCTAATTAGCTCTTAAAGTTGTATATTTTTGATGTGCAAACCCATAGTAACATATATAACACAAAACCAGCAAAAACAATAGTACAATGTCATTCATTCTATGAAGAAATAAAAACATATAAAAATATACAAATACAAATATGTACATATAAAATCCATATAGATATATATGTGGCAATAGAAATAGCCATTTAAATACATAAATATGCACACGAGTATGAAAAAGAAACCATTCTAAATAACTATGTACTGCCCTACCTATAACAACACTTGTGACAACATTATATCAATAAAACATATATATATATATATATATATATATATATATATATATATATATATATATATATACAGCAATAAAAAATTAATACATAACAATCATCTTTCTAAAGCCTTTAATTTAAGTAGGCACTTCATAGAACAAATCCTTAAGTCCTGGGAATATGTGAGCGTTAGTAAGTAATTGCCATAATAACTCATGTTCTTTGAGTTTCAATTCACAAAGGCCACCTCTAATGTTCTTATTGACTTGTTCAATAATACTGAACTCAAAACTGTGCGTGGAATATTCATTCACATGTCTAGCTAAAGCATTATTACAATTTTTCCTATTAACATTATATTGATGTTCATAAACCCTTTGTTTAAACGCACGCTCAGTTTTGCCTATATAGAACCATCTACATTGTCGACATAAAGCAAGGTATACTACCCCCTGGGACTCGCAGTTAAATCTTCCTTTTATGGTGTAAGTAACACCATTGATACAAACCTCATTTCCTGTTCTGATGTATCTACAATAATGACAATGCCCACATTTAAACATCCTCCAAGAATTGCCTTTTGGTCTCAGGGGAGCCTCCAGGAGTGCTTTCAGATTGCAGCCTCTTTTATATGTGATCAATGGACTATTCCCCAGTGCATTTATTATGGACCGATCTTCCATAATAAATGTCCAGTTATTCACCAAAATTTTCCGTATACTACCTGCATCATTAGTATATTGGGTCAAAAAACTGACATTAAAATTGCCATGGTTAGCTTCTACTGTTGAGTTGTTACCTTGAAGGGGATGTTGAAGGCTATCTACATTCGTATTATGTTGATGTCCTTTCCATAAGATGGGCCTAAAATGTCCTGTAGTTCTTTTCCTACTAACCTCAAGTCTTAATTGCTCATTAAAGGCTTCAGGGTATGCTCTTTTTAAAAACATACTTCTTAAATTCTCACATTCTTCAAAAAAATCTTTATCTGAAGAAATCATTTTAGATGCCCTTGCTAACTGTCCTTTGATAACAGCTCTTTTTTGATGGACAGGATGGTTACTATAAAAATGCAAAAAAGAATTAGAGTACATAGGTTTCCTATAAATCCTTGCTGAGTATCTACCATTAATCCTATCTTTGTATAACAAAACATCCAAAAAATTAATGGTTTCAGCACCAAACTGAAATGTAAAATCTAAAAGGTAGTAATCCATTTTATTGTTTCCATGAAATGAATAGCTGAAGCATAATCCCCTTTCCAAATAAAGAACATGTTGTCCTGGTACCGAGTGTACCAGGCTACATTGTCCTTAAATAACTGGCTCTTAAATAAGTAAGATCGTTCCCAATGTGCCATGAGGAGTTGGCGTAGTATTCTTTGCTAAATAAAAAGAAATGATTGCTTAGAACAAGTTCCAATAGTGTTTCAATTAGATTAATATTTTGCCCATCTAGGCCTTTTTCAAATAAAAATGCTTTGACCCACTCAAAACCTACATCCTGGGGTATAACCGTATATAGGTCTTTGATGTCATTTGTTAGGAAATTAAAATCTTCGTGAAATTCTAAACTGTTAATACCTTCCAAAAAGCTCCAAGAGTCATGACAAATTTGAGGTTCAATCGCCAAACATGCTTTAATTCTAGTATCTACCCATTTGGCACAAGCATAAGTTATAGATTTCCGGCCATCAATAATCAGGCGTAGGGGAGGATTAGTAAGGTTCTTATGTATTTTGGGTGTGCCAAAAATTACTGGGGTCACTGCAGCTGACATAAGAAGTTAATGATAGGTGTCAATACTGATATCAGCTTCAATAAATAAATAATTTAAAATTGTTCAAATAGGCTGATAGGCTTGATTCAGTTGATTAATTGAAACTTTCTCATAGTTATCACTATCCAAAATAGATTCCATTCTTGCTATATAATCTGCTTCATCCATGAATATTACCCCCCCACACCCTTGTCAGATTTCATGACTCGAACTGCATGTATTTTCAAAAAAGTTATAAAATCCCTTTCAGCTTTACTCATGTTGTTTGCCCTATTAGCATTACATGATTCTTTCAATAAAGCCCTAATTTGCATTTCACATACTTTCTCAAACAAAACAAGAGTTGCATGCAATGGAGGGTTAAAAATGCTAGAAACCCTTTCACTGTGCATCATTTGTGAGTTATTACCAAACATAAGTTTAAGATTCAATTTACACAAAAACAACTTAAAAATCACAAATTGTATTTGCTATATTAGCTTGAACAGAAGGTACGAAGTTCAAACCTTTGGATAAAAAAATCAACCATGTGCTGAGGAACTGAGATAGAAGTGCTAACAATACATTTTGTCGGATTTATATATGATTCTTGCCATCCTTTTGTTTATTCTTTATAGTATGGCTTCCTTGTCAGGTCTTCAGGTGTAGCAAAGATCAGCAAAATAAAATTAGGTGGGAAATTTTCTTCAAAAAGCAAGTATCAATAATTCCCCAATATACTAAAATCCTTATGGGAGGAGACATTCTCACTAATTCTGGCCCCACTTATCATAATGAACACCAAGACAATTCTCTTCCACACACTACTCTAATCCTACAAAGGTGAATCCCCAGCCCAGGTATTCTAACATTTGCTGCCATAAACGTTAGAAGCATAAGAAGTAAAATTGCTGAACTAAATTCCTGGATTACCCAACATAGGCCTGATATTCTTGTTGTAGCTGAAACTTTGCTTAAACCCAGCATAAATGACTCTGAAGTTATACCTCCTGGCTACAATATCATCTGTAATGACTGTATAAAGGTGAAAGTGGTGGTATTGCTTTAGTATTTCCCAACAACTACCACATTTCCCAGTACAACAAACCAATACCAAAATTCAATTAAGCACAGCTTCTTATAACTTTCCTGAAATTAAACAATTCTAAACAAATATGTATTACTGTTCTTTACATCTCTCCTGATGATAATACAGCTATACTGGAAGATATCCTACATCGGATATCCATAACAATTCCAACAAGAAATCATATTACTATGTAATGTGAATGTCATTAGGTTGGACATTAATTCTAACCTCCAGCAGCTAGCATGAACTTATTTGGTTTCACACAACTAATTAAAAGCCCCATACATTATAGTAAGACATCAAATTCCTTTTTAGACTGGATCCTAGTATCAGACCATATCAAATACACCTCCTCATGTACAATGTCTGACTGTCTTGGTGATCATCTCCCAATCTATACAACCAGACATCTCACACATCCAGCATATTTGTAAAACAACACGCAACCTTTTCAAGTTTAACCCAGAAACGTTTGTTACTAACCTATTAGCCATTAATTGGAACTTCCTAAACCCCCTCCCCCTTTAGATGATGCTGTAAATTAATTCACTTCAACTTTCCTGAATATCCTAAATAGCCTTGCACCTCCTAGAAGGAAGAGACAAAAAACAAATAATACAATTTGGCTATCCCATCGACTAGAATGCACATGCAGGACAGAGAAAAAGCATGGAAAGAATAGCAAAAATAAAAAAAGAATACAATATCTTGAAAATTTCAGAATGCTTTGAAATCATATTAAAAAGAAAATTAATGAAGACAAAAAAATATATACTGTAACACCTTTCAGAATAATAGTAAACACAACCCTAAAAAATTCTGGAAAGCCATTAAAGAAATCTTATATTCCAGTCATCAATTCAACCATAACCTCTCTCCCAATAACTCATCACTTGAAACCACAATACAATTCAACTGCTATTTCATAAATAGTATAGCATCTCTAAACAAGGATTCCCCAACATCTAGCACTAACCCTGCCCAGCATGCAAGAATCACCACATGCACTTTCACCTTCAAATCTGTGCCCACATCCTATATAAAACTATTCTTAAACAAACTTAAACCACACTCTTCTTCAGCTGATGACCTTCCAAGTGAATATCTTAAAATAGCAGTTGACAGAATTGCCTGAACTGTCTCAGTCCTTATAAAAAGGTCAATCTGCCTATTAAAACAAAGGTCAATACTGCATATTAAAACTTCAAAAGACACTACAGCTCTGTTTCTTGTGAGTCAGGCAGAAATTAGAACTGATCAATTAAGGACTCATACGTAAGATAGAAGAGGTCACTTAAGGTTAATCATTTGTGAACTGAGGGGGTGGAGCTAGGAACTAAACCTTCTATTTAAGGGGTAAAAGAAAACATTTCTGAGCTTTATTGGAAAGGCTAACCCAGACTCTGCTACACTTTGCTGTGAGGGAAAGGTTGGTTTGCTTTTTATTTGTTGTATTTTGTATTGGTTTATTGTCTTTTTATATTTTGAGTGCTGTGATTTGTTTTCTTTACCTTGTATTTTGCTTGTGTTCTGCTTTTAACTACATATTAAAACTTCAAAAGACACCACAGCTCTGTTTCTTGTGAGTCAGGCGGAAATGTTTCCCCACCCCTCCACCCTGTCACTGTCGTGTTCTTAAATACCACTGTCTTTCTAGCTGCTTTCCTCTTATGTTAATTTGACCATATATCTCATTCCCTCTCTGCTTTCACTGGCTTGTGTGAGTAAGCACAAAATTATCATTTTGTGAAATCATGCCCCTTCAACTATTTAAATTTATTGGCCATTCTACTGTATTCCATAGTACTGGAATACAAAAGAGATCACCCCCTTTCAATCTATCTTGCTGTTCTAAAAATAGTGACTCTCCACTAAAACTTAAGTTTTTAGACAGGTAAAACATAAGTTACCTACTTTCACATTTAACTTCTCTAGTGCGCACTGCAGTGTTTAGGATAAACCATTTTTTTTAATCTTACCTTTAAGCATCCCTGTGACTAGCACTTGCTCTAATACCTGCTGGAAAGCACTAGGAAGCCTTAAACCGATACAAGCACTCAACTCTCCTTATTAATAAGGAGAAATTAATCATAGGCACTAAACAGCCTATAATTGCAAAGTACCTTGCTAAGGTAAGGGAAAACAGCTCCTGTACTTAAAAAAAAAGCACCAAACCAGGCATGTCCAAGGGTCAGCTTCTGTTAATTTCTCCTGTCCACCTGGTGAATCTGGGCATACTGGGGCAATGCAGCAACTGCCTTATGTACACAGACAACCCTCTCCTCCTACCACCCAATACTACAACCTGTGAGAGATGCACTTACATAGCCAAACTGGAAGCAACTCTCTCAACTCCCAACACCCGCACTACGCCTCAAGCAACACATAGTCTGTCTAAACTCACACCATCAGCACCCACACATAGCAACACTAAATCCACATATGCGGAGGCCCTTAACTGTAACCTGCCCAAGCAACAAGGACCTCCGAAGGTGAAACGCAAACAAACACCAATCACAACCAAAGTGTCACATAGCTCACAACACTAGTGTGCTACTCAGCAACAGCCCCTAAGGCAAGACAACATACCTAACACTTTAGTCATAGGTAACTCTATAATCAGGCACACTGATGTCCCACTCACCAGGCTGAACAAGGAGAAAATTACAGTGAGCTGCCTGTCGGGTGCCAGGATCCGCCACATAACTCATGCACTCAAGTCACTCCACAACAATTACAAATATGACTCTGTCATTGTCCATGTTGGAGTGAATGACTTGAGACATACCTCCCTGGACTACATGAAAAGAGACATGGAAGAGCTTTCGGATCATGTGGCCCAGGCAGATATGACCCTAGCCCTGAGTAGCATCCTGCCTTCACCCAGAATGATACCACAATATAAGGAAAAAATGATTGACTTCAACAGTTGGCTAAGCTTCTGGTGTCATTCAAAGGGGATCCAGTATCTGTCTACCTGGGATGACATGATCGACAGACCACGATGTTTTGCAAGAGATGGTCTGCACCTGTCGCCCCTGGGATTCAGGTTACTGGCTAAGGCTCTTGCCACCCCTATAGTGCCTTTTTTAGGCAAAGTTCAAAGGACAAAACCACCACCGTAACAGGTACAAGCATGCAAAATGTGAAGGTAATGCTACTCAATGCTAGAAGTCTAAATGTCAAAATGCACTCTCTCGAGGCACTCCTAAAAATGGAGAACATTGATATCTGTGCAGTAACTGAGACCTGGTTCAAGGCTCCAGAGAGCACCCCTGCAATACCAGGCTACACCTCTTACCACACTTTTCAGCTACCAAACCAGGATCGAAGCACTAAAGGTGGAGAAGTGTCCATATTCACCAAGGATATTCACACCGCCAGGTTAGTTACCCAACACAATGCGTCTGAAATTCTCCAGGTGCAACTAACACTAGGTAAGACTGCAATCCAAATTGTAGCTTGCTACAGATCTCCCACCATGCCCCAAGATTCTCACTACACCTTTCTAAACATATTGGAAAATATTAATATACAGCCAAACACCCTAATATTGGGTGATTTCAACTACCCTGCCATTAACTGGGAAAACTACTTGTGCACCAACACCTTTGTCCAACGGTTCTTGGAATTCATAAATTCCAATGCCCTGGATCATCTAATCCATAGTCCCACCAGGGGCTCCAATATCCTAGACCTGGTCATTACCAACATGGGAAATCGATGCTCCACACCTATGGTCACACCCTCGTTGGTCAGGTCACACCATAAACTAATTACCCTTAACATCAACATCCCAACCTCACCTCCCAGTAAGGAAGCCTCCACAAAAAACTTCTCCAAGACCAACTTCATGCTACTCAAGTCAGAAGTTACAAACTTCATGACACCCATGCAGATGGGAACTGAAAGTTCGACTGCTGAGTCCTACACTAAGGCACTGTATGAGCACATCCACTCATGCATGAATCATGTCATCCCATATAGAACCAAGATGCTCTCCTCCAAAAAAAGGAAGCCAATCTGGTGGTCCCCTGCCATAAACAAACTTTACAACAAAAGGAAAAAACTGTTGCAGAAAAGAGGAAAATGCCAGGATGCAAAAAACTCCCTTACCAGCCTCAGTAAGAAGCTGAGATCCCTCATAAAATCCTCCAAAGCTAGTTACAAAAATAAAATTGCCAAAGATTCCAAAGACAACCACAAGGCATTCTATAACTATGTCAAGAATCTAAATGGCAATGCTCAGATCTGCTCTGAGCTACAACAGAATAGCATTAAATATACTGATCCCAAGGATATTGCCAATATCCTGGCAGATCGATTCAGTGCCAACTTCACCCCCCTCTCATCTACTAAATGGCCCATCTCAATACTGGAAGATTGCCAAATTCCAGTAATAACAGCCACACAGGTAGAAAACGCACTCTCCAAAGCTAAGAATACAGCATCCATGGGACCAGATGACATCCTGGGCTGTGTACTACATGAACTACAAAATGAACTTGTACTTCACTTAAGTGTCATGTTTAATCATACCCTCACCTCAGGCTTCGTGCCCACTGAGTGGCGCACAGCTACAGTTATCCTGCTCCACAAGGGGGGTCCACCTTGAATCCTGGGAACTACCGTCCCATCAGTCTGATTAGCCTGATCTACAAGGCCATGGAACATAGTATCATGGAACTTATAAACAAAGACATTGGTAACCTTAAAACACTGGACCCCACCCAGTTTGGGTTTGTGAAGGGCCGATCTTGTCTCCTGAACCTTACTGACTTCTTCGAATCAGTCTCCAGAGCCATGAACGAGGGTAAGGGAGTCCACACAGCCTATCTGGACCTCGCCAAGGACTTTGACATAATCCCCCACTCTGGAATCAGAGATAAACTTACTAAGCTGGGCATTAATCCCTACATCACCCCATGGGTTGCCAACTGGCTTACTGACAGAACCCACACTGTAAAGGTAGCTGACTCCAAATCCAGCTTCAGAAAAGTGACAAGTGGAGTACCTCAGGATTCAGTCCTGGGACCTCTTTTGTATGGCATCTACTTCTCTGAAGTACAGGCCAACACTAAGGGACTCTAGCTAACAAAGTTCGCAGATGACTGCAAACTGGGAGCCATTATTAAATCCCCAAATTATGTGGATACTCTACAAAAGGGCCTTACAGAAACAGATGTTTGGTGCCAGAGCCATGGGCTCAAGCTCAATGCCAAGAAATGTATAGTTATCCCCTTTGGGAAAAAACATGTACCCATGAATTATCACATAGGTGGCAGTACACTAAACACCGAAAGTGTGATAAGAGACTTAGGGACACAGGTGGACAGTGGTCTCACCTTCAATAACCACATCACCACAACAGTCAGGAAATCCTTCTATGTGGCACACCTCATCACTAAGGGCTTTTCATCCAGAAAAAAGGAGGTCATTGTCCCACTGTACTCATCCCTCATTAGACCCATTATAGAATACAATGCCCCATTTAGTATGAACATCTCAAGACATCTGCAACAACTGGAAAGGCCACAGAAATACCTCACTACAAAAATCACAGGCCTAAAGCTTATGCCCTATGCTGACCACCTTAAAAAACTCCAGCTATACTCTGTCACATATCGTCTACTCCGAGGCGATCTCTGCTTAACATCTAAGGCCATGTCAAACCCAGAGCTGTTG
Organism: Protopterus annectens; assembly: GCF_019279795.1. Lineage (NCBI taxonomy): Eukaryota > Metazoa > Chordata > Ceratodontiformes > Protopteridae > Protopterus > Protopterus annectens. The sequence continues at coordinate 54,814,259 of NC_056725.1, forward strand.
GACATGCCACATACCTCACTAAAAGAATCACAGGCCTAAAGCAGATGTCCTATGCTGACCATCTAAAAAAACTCCAGCTATACTCTGTGGCATATCGTCTACTCAGAGGCGATCTTTGCTTAACATACAAGGCCATGTCAAACCCAGAGCTGCTGGACATGCTACACTTAAAGAAATCCCAATCACTCAGAGCCACACGCTCCAGGGATCTAAATCTTGTCATCACAATAAACAAAACATGCTGGAGGGATAGGTTCCTGACCCAGAGACTCCCCAGACTCTGGAATAGACTGCCTATACATGTCAAGCAGAGCGCTTCTTTGGCCCTCTTCAAATGGAACATTGATGATTGGATGGGAGAAAGTAAATTCTCCCCGGGGATCACGTCAGTCGCCCTGCTAAACAGGGGTCCAGGGAAGTAAATAGTGTGTGAAGAAATAGCCAAGGGATAATTGGCTAGGCTTAAAATGGCTCGCAAGGGCAGTTAGCCTAGTACTAATCTATGAACCTATGAACCTAAGAAAGGGACAATAGCCTAGTACCAACCTATGAACCTAATCCAGGAATCCCACGTTCTCTCTCTCTGGAAAAGTCACACATTATTCCTCTGCACAAAAGAGGAAATTTAACAGACATTACTAACTGTAGACATACAGCAATCTAAAACAATTGAAAAGTGTATTCAAAAACAATTGCTAAACTATTTCCTGCAGGAAGAACTCCTATCCCCACAAAACATGGCTTCCATCCTTCCCATAGTACGAGCACTACACTTCTAACCTATATAAATACTGTCAGTACAGCTAGAGATAATGGTAAGTTAGTCTCCTAACTATTTCTAGTCTTGTCTAAAGTCTTCAACACAGTTTGTCACAGCATACTTTTACTTCAAATGTCCTTATTAGGTCTCTCTCAGACCACCCTTCTGTGGTCCAAAAACTATCTATACAATAGGTATCAGTCAGAAAAATGGCACTCCGCCCTCTCTCCATACCTCCCAGTTACCACTGGTGTATCACAAGGCTCTATTCCTAGTCCCTTCCTCTTTAACATTCTCACCAACACCCTCCACACATCCACACATCAGGCCTGCCTAATACAGTATGCAGATGACTCTACACTCATTTGGACATCTGACAACGTGGCACACTTCCAAAAAGTTACTCCGGAAGCTTTAACAGTAACTGAAACATAGCTTTGTAACTTACAACTCATGCTCAACCCTCTCCCATGAAAAAACAAAATTTAAAGTTCTCTCTCTTGATAATGCAACCACAGAAGTCATTTCTAATAATAACTTATTAGGGATGATAGTGGATGATAATCTTATATTCCACCTGCATATACAAAACTGCATAAAAAAACTCATCAAAAGCTAAGGATGCTTTAGAGAGACTAAAACTTTCTTAGCAACTCAACTAAAACTACATTTGCCCCTACTTATCTCATTCTCACACTTCTTTATTTTGCTCCCAGCCTTACTAATCTTCAGGCATCACAAAAATCAAAACTTGAACAATGCTATAACAAAGTTGCTAAATTTGCAGCAAATACCCCCTTCAGAACCTACCACTGTATAGCACTGAAAAGCCTAAATTAGTTATAACTACCCATCAACTTAGCTATACACAGCTTCTTACCACAAATGAAATTATCTAGAATCCATCTAAGATTTGTCCAGCATTAAATAGCATTCATTATGATCCAGTGACCAACAACTATTGTCTGTCCACAAACCTGTCTGTACTTATACCATATTGCTAAAGCCTGGAACGCCTTATCTCTATCCATCAGGTCCATACCCTCCCTCATGTCCTTCAAAACCATTCTGAAAGACTTCTTAACCAAAAGCTATATCTTTTCTTGTTCAACACCAGGATAAACTATATCCCTAAATGTAGACAAATATCTATTCATTACAGCTCCTTACTCTCCCTCTTTTGCTCACTTCCTTACTTCTATCAACTTCTCTCCCGTCTTTCTCTCTAAATATACCACACGCCTGCTTTTGACTCCCTTCATATTGCAATTCATGTTTGTATTATACTGATTTACCTTTAATTAATCTATAAACCCAATAGCAAAGAATCCATCCTAGACTGGATTCTAATAAATAATCACCAACAACTCTATAATGTAGGGACCTTCCCTGACGATGTAAGTGACCATTCTCTCACTTACATAATCAGGTAAAGGTCAAGCTCACACAACCCAACCATATATAAAATAATAAGAAGCAACAGAAACTTTAACCCCAATAACTTCCAAGATGAACTAAAAGAATGTGATTGGTCACTTATAAAATACCTCCCACTTGACGAAGCAACAAACTACTTTAACTCAAAATTCTTAACAATCCTTAACCACCGTGCACCAAAGCATTCCATCAAAATTAAATCTAAACCCACACCATGGCTTATAAAGAAAACCAGGCAGAAAATTCAACAGAGAAATAAAGTTTGGGCACTATGAAGAACAACTAAAAACCCCGTAGACCAACAACAATTCAGGCAAAAAAAGAAATGAGACTAAGAAAGCTATACTCGAAGATAAAAAAACTTTTACTTCCACCTCCAACAGACCAACCAAAATAATCCACAAAAGTTCTGGGCTAGCATAAACAGACTACTTCAACCAGGCCAATCCGCAACACCACCCCCTATAGGATCAAATTCCGACAATCCAAAGCAAACTGCTAATGCTTTTAATACCTTCTTCACTGAGACCATCCAAACACTTGCTAATCAACTAACAGCCGATAGCTCTGCCCTTCCAACCAATACTACTAACTCTCTTCCAACTCTAAACCTGCAACCTGTCCCAACTTCCCTTAAATGCAACCTCTTAAGTAAACTAAAACTTACTACCCCCTCAGCTGACCAGCTACCTGCTGAATACCTGCAAAAGGCAGCCAAAGTCATAGCTTATCCTGTATCATTGCTGATAAATAGAACCGTACAAGAAAGTACTATTCCCACCATCTGGAAAATCTCCTACATTATCCTCCTACACAAGGGTGGACACTCCAGAGAATATTCTAACTATCATTCCATAGCTCTACTTTCCCCATTAGCTAAAATAATGGAAAAGTGCATCCACAGACAGTTACTAGACCACCTACTCCAGAACAATTTACTGGCCAAAACTCAACATGGCTTCAGGCCTTTCCACAGTACAACAACTGCACTCCTATCCTTCACTGACAGCATCACTAAAAAACGTAATAACAATCTTCTCTCTTTAGCACTTTTCATCGACCTTTCAAAAGCATTCGACATGGTCAACCACCACTTCTCAATATTCTAAAATCCTTCTCTCTGGACACAAAGACTATAAAATGGTTCCAGTCCTACCCTGATAACAGACAGTAGGCAGTGCTATGGGACAACAACATCTCATCCCATCTCCCAGTTACCCTAGGTGTTCCTCAGGGCTCTATATTGGGCACTCTCCTTTTCTCAATATTTATCAATGACCTCAACCTAGCTAGTCCTTTAACTAACTGTGTACAATACGCAGATGATTCAACAATAATCTGCTCAGCTAAATCTCAATCCCAACTACAGACTCTAACTCAGACAATGTTCAATAAAACAGAAAATTGGTTTCTACAATGCTGCCTCCTCTTGAACCCCCCCCAAAAAAAAAAAACTCCTCCTCTTCACTCTTACACGTAAATCACTCCCAATTAACTTTTCAGTCTTATCCAATAATGGTACACTCATATCTCCCGATCCAACAACTAAACTTCTAGGGGTAACCATTGATAACAACCTGGACTTTGAAACCCATATTAACAATACCATAAAAACTGTCAACAGGAAACTAGGCTCCCCTATAGGATAAAACCCTTTCTCTCCCCACTAGCCAGAACCACTATTGCCTATTCCCACCTTATCTCCACACTTTTCTATGCTTCTTCCATATATACTAACTTGTCAAAAAATAACCTTAACAAGCTAGCCAACGCTTACAATAGCATTGCCAAATTTGCTACTGTTTCCTCCTTTAGGATCCAGCACTGCCATAATCTGAAACAATTAGGCTGGTTAGAGCTTCTGAATCAGATTCACTTTAAACAACTCACCATTGCGCACAAGACCCTTTTCCAACCTATCAATACCCCAATACTTGCTAGTCTCATTACCCAATATAAGAACCTTTCAACTTTACGCTCATCTAATAAACTACTTGTATCAACATGTAAATCTAATAACATGGCAGGAGATGCTCTGTTCTCAAATGCAGTTGGAAAATATTGGAACCAACTCCCCCATGAACTTACATCACTGTCTTCATTTACACTTTTTAAACACAATCTGAAACTCTATCTTAAAACTCATTGGTTATGTCCCTGTACAAATCCAGACTAATCTCATACTATATCCCAAATACCCTCTCTTAAGACCTAATTCCTGCTCTGTGTCTTTTTAGATCAAGGCCTGTCCTTGGCAAAAACATATCTTATTCTAAAAGAGATAATTTAAAATACCTAGTTAAATTCTTCTGCTTATAATTCTAAAGCATCCTACCTAAGGCAGGCAACAAGTATTGTTTAAACTGTGAGCACTGCTGAACTAGTTACTAATGAAGTCTTGTACATAAAGTCTAAAACATATTATCTAATGCTTGTAACATGTTTTTTGTATAAACTGTGAAGATTCCTGAACTGTTTAAAATTTGGAGTATTTAACTGTATAACAACTAGTACCTGTATGTTAGTAGACTAGTAATCTCTTAGAGCTTATCTCCCCGGGACTCTACTGAAAATGGACATAAATCCAGTTAGACTATCCCAGTCAACAAATGTAAAATAAAATAAAAATAAATAAATAAAACTGGCTAAAATGTCTCTAACTATTAAATCATTTCATATAACTTGCATTTGATGTTTTCATGTTATGTTTAATTTGGTATAACTATTTCAACTGTGTTTGTTTTTATATTTTTAAGGGCTGAAAACTACTATTCTTAAAATGTTTTATAAAACTTTGGAGCTTTTCTCTAGGCCTCTGCTGAAAATGGGCTCCTACCCAGTAGGACTTTTCCGGTAATCGACTGTCAATAAATAAATAAATTAATTAATTAGTCAAAGTTCCTTATACAGTTCATATATGGAGTTAACACAATTTTTCACACACATGCTCTCTCTCTCTTTCCCCTCATTTCCTTTGCCACTATCTTTTCTTTTAATTTTTTTTTTATGTTTGCCACATAACTTCTCTCATTTTATTTTCCATAGGTTCATAGGTGTATACTAGGCTAATGACCACTAAAGCCTTTATAAGCCTAACCCACCCAAATTTCTCCTACAAGTTATAAGTTTTAGATGCTTATATAAGCTGATTGTTAGTTGACATGATTTACTGACTACCTCTGTCCATTAGAGATGTGGATGCCAGATCAGGGTGAATTTTTGATTTCCCATCCAACAGTCCAAGTTATCCTTAAATAGGGTTAGGGAGGGTCTTTGTTTCACATGGATAAGAAGCCTGTTTTAAAAAAAGGAAATTCTCTGAAATACATATTTTTCTCTCCAATATGTCCAGTTTATGTTGCATGCAAAATGTAGGTCTTTAAGTCTTGTAGTTCTGATGTTGTTTGTTTTGTGGATGTGCAAAAGGTTCATCAGAGCAGGGTCCAGGGATGCCTTGTATGCCAGGCAAAGATCACCTCTTAAAAGTCTGTAGGAGACCCTGTACAGAGACAGGGCTCTCAGTAAATCTGCATAAGACATTATGTTTATGCCCGGTATGTGTTTTTATGGAATGTTTGTAGACTTTCTAGTTGTTGCATCTGTCTGGTCAGGTACATACCAACGGGGGAATTTTATACTCAATGATGGGTCTGATGAGGGCCAAGTACAGTGGTACAATGACTTCCCTAGGCCTGGATGCCATGTCCTTACTTAGAAGATGAGCAACACAGAAGGATTTCCTTACAAATTGGATACATGTTGGTTAAAGGCCGGGTTACTGACAGATCCTTAACTAGTGGGTCAACTCTTAGGGGTGTTTTATTGATGATGTCGTTTCCTGGGGTGGTCAACTTCCCAAAACATACTACAATACATTTTTTTGCATTGAGTTTTAAGATATGGCTTTGGCAACAGTCATTTGTCTTTGTTAGACCCTCTTGTAAGATGTTAGTGTCTTAGTGGGATTCTATTACTACTCCCAGTTTGCACTCATCTGTAAACTTGGTCAGCCAGAGAACTTTGACATTAGCTTTGACTATGGAGAAGTAGATGACAAACAGGACTGGGCCCAGCACAGAGCCTTGCGGGACTCCAATGGTGACTGGCTTCTTTGAGGAGATGGTCTCACCAATCCTAACTTCCTGATTCTTATCTGTGAGCCAGCTGGCCATCCAGCATGTTATATAGGGGTTTATGCCTAATTCCATACATTTGTTAACAATGCCAGAGTAGGGTATTGTATCAAATTCCTTAGCCAGGTCAAGGTAGACAGTATGAATTGTTTTACTCTCATATATTGCCTTGGTAACCTTCTCAAAAAAGTCCATCAGGTTCAGTAGGCTTGATTTGACAAAGCCAAACTGGGACGGATCCAGTATCTGAAGGTCTCCTATGCCTTTGTTGATCATTTCCATGATAATTCTTTCCATGCCTTTGCATACAAGACTAGTCAGACTAATAGGTCTGTAGTTTCCAGGATCCCTTGATTGTCCGGTTCCCTATTACGCCATCGCAGATGCAGGTTGTCGAATGCGTCTTTGTCGAACAGTAAAGCATGAAAAGGCAAAATAGAGAAGCAGCATTTTAGCAATTCTTTCCCTGAGAAAGAATTAATTTGGCCACTTTCGCTACTTTGCCTTTTCGGCACTGTAGTATGATCTCGGAGTTGGTATACTGAAGTAGCGGGGGTGTGGAGGGCATAGCTCCCTACGGTGGGGTGGGGGGCAAAGCCCCCCATGTTAAGTAATGTTTTACTGTTTTTTTTTTTTGTTTTGGAACAGCGATTGTTTTCCATTGGAAAATAATCGCTGTTCTGAAGTTTCAACGTTGTAAGCTTTTGCTTACATGGGGTCGATTATCTCTCATTTGCTCATCTGAGTGTGAGATATGATAATATAGACCCGATTGTCCGCCCTTTTGAAAAGGGATGGCTGTAGCAGCTTTCCATTCTCATGACACGCAGCCTGTTTTAAGATTATAGTTAAATAGTAACTCCAGTGGCCCTGACAGGTCATGGTGTAGACTATTCAGGAGGCATCTTGGGATATTATCGGGGCTCAATGAGACTGTGTCCTTGACCTTAGAGAGCACAGCCAGGGCATGCTTTCTATTTATAGTTGGAGTGGTTATGTTTGTAGGTATTTCTTAGGAGGTGGCTGGGGATGAGTAGGGGGTAAAGCTGGAACTGAATTTGTCAGACAGAATATTTGTTATATCACCAGGTTCAGTGAACTTGGCATCATTAACCACCAGTTCAGCACACTGCTATTTGTTGCCTTTGCGGTTTCTAACATAGTTGAAGAATGACTTGTAGTTGTCTTTTGCTGGGAGACTTAATTAGCTCTCTTAGCTGCTGGTTTATTTTGATGAGAGAGAGTTCTTATTTTTACGTGAGTTACATTTGCTAATTTTAGCCATGATTTCTTTTTCCTTTTGTTGTATAACCTGTTTAATCTGGGATGCCACCAAGGTGGTTTATTTTGGGAATTAGTTTTAGGCTTACTTCTGGTAGGTACAGCAGTCTCTGTACAGCCATTGACATGGTTGTACAGTGTTTCTGTGAACAATTCTGCATAAGTTGCTGTGTTGTCTGGATTTGGAGGGGCACTGAATGTTGACAAACTATTGCTTAATAAAAGATAGTCTGCCTTGGAATAGTTCTTAACTGTTACTGGGCTTGCTGGGTTTAACAAGTTGATTTTGATTTCCAAGGCAGCAGCTATGTGGCCAGACCTTATCAGGGAGGACGTGACTTTGGGGGTGGTGCAGCATTATTTTATATTTGTGAGTACAAGGTCCAATATGTTGGAACCTCTAGTGGGCATATGCACTAACTGGTTAAGGCTGTTGTAGAATTCCCAGTCTATAGCGGGAAAATTAAAGTCCCCCATAAGTAAGATGTTAGGTTGTATGGTCAATGTCTCCAGTACATTTAAGTGTGCACTACGAGTTTCATGGGGCATACAGGATGACCAATAGCCTGCTAAGATATGGTACATGATTTTATCTATGGTGACCTGCAAGTGGAGAAACATCAGCTCGTCATCCTGTTTAACCAACCCCCAGGTGTGCTTGTTACTGATGTATAGAGACATGTCCACCTTTACTCCCTGTTTGTGCAGCTACTGGTCTAAAAGTGTGGAAGGCACTGAAACTTTGCACTTCCAGGGTATCCCCTGCAGTTTTATACCATGTCTCATTAACTGCAAAGATGTCATTATTCTTTAAGGCGAGGAGGGCTTTGAGGGAGTAAATCCACTGCCCTCCCTCAGTGTGTCAGCCTCTCAGTCTTGACTTTATGTGCTCATGCATGTTTGCCCCTGCTACGTATCCTCAACCATCTCAAGTTTTCCTAAATAAAAAGAAATGGGCACATTTCCCACAAAAAATATGCTTAGACTTCTTCCTACTCCCAATTTTTCCTTGTCTGTTTCACTTGTGTTTTCCTCTGCTTGCTGGATCATTTTTTTCTACTGTCCTATATTTACATTTCCACTCATTATTCTGATAAAAAAATGACCAGTGCAATTACCCCTTTAAAGTAACAGACCAGCTTTCTCATCTTATCATTTCTTAGAGTATGTGCATGTAAGGAGACATGTACACCCTCTAAGTTCAGTCATTTTTCTCATCTGATTCTATAGGTGCTGCTGCTGCTATTGTGACCTTCTATCCCTCTAGGAAGGCCCTGCTATGGGCAGGAGGGGGGTCAGTAAGTAGCAGCATCTTGAGCTCTGAGTTTTGACATTGTTAATTTGTAATGAGCTCTGAGCTGCATTGTAACCATTTTAGAAGCAGAGGAAGGCTAAGTGCATCATAGGAAGCATTTTTCTGAATCCCAGGGCATTTCTACAACTTATAAATATATATATATATATATATATATATATATATATATATATATATATATATATATATATATATACATATATATATATAAAAACATAAAGTATGAGCATTAGGACCAATCTTCCTGTACTACCTTCAGACCCCAGCTCAAAGCGTACTGAACCAAATAAAGCCAATGTAATTGCCTCATGTGAGGCCACATGACAAGTCCTCAGTATTAAACACCGCATTTCAACATCAACATCTAAGTCTTTATTGGCCTCACTAAAGAACAGTTATGCCTTGCAAATATGTACATATACCTAATACTATCTTTAGCAACTCTTAAACATTTCTTTCAAATCACATATTCTGTACCTTGCTCACACTAACACTGACAATATCTGTTTCTCTGTTTGTAAATATGAATACATTAAATAATCACATCTGGCTATTGTACACTGTAAGGCTCTCTGTTAACTCAGAAGTCATGTACGTATTTGTAATCCCAGTGGACTATCTGTTACTGATTTCCCTCTCCTAAAATCTTGTAATATTCCATATATTTTCATATGATATTGCCTGTAACACATTATTTGTTCTGTCTTTATCTTTAGACACACACACACACACACACACACACACACACACACACACACACACACACACACACACACACACACACACACACACACACACACAAAATAAAAATATTTAAAAATATGAAAAAGCCTGTCCCCATCTCTCACATTCTACAAAACTTTTTAGCACCTAAAAGAAAAAAAATCCATAGTCTCTTTTAACCCCTTAATTCCTAACATATACGCACTTGCTATATAGTTACATATTGCTAACAAAATAGCACATGCTTTTTTGCCACAAGTTAACACCATCATTCATTTTAATACTCATACTGCCCCATTGCTGCTTCACAATCTACCTCTTTCCATAGAATACATCTAATGTCTTAATCTCATTCTCAGTAAACAATTCCCACCTTTTCTCATTATTGAATTTCAGACCTACTTTACCTATACTCTTATATCTATTGCTTCCACCGTTCAAAATCTATTCTGAGCCACTATAATTGTCCTTCAACCATTCTGCATTTCCTGTCCAGCTTCTTTTACCCTTGCCATACCTAAAATCAACAGAGTATTCATTACTAGTGAAAAAAATCACCCCACTCAAAGAAACGCTCTGTCTAACTCCTCTTCTCCGTGTTAATCTTCTCAGTGATCCACTTGCTAAGACAAGTATTACTATAAATTGATTTTTAGCAGTTAACACACCTATCTCAAAAACGCATAGCAAAACAAAACATGGCACATTTGTATGCTTTATTATAAGCTTTGCTAATATCACAGTACCCTAACTTCTTTCCATTTTTGTGTTGTAGTGTCTTATAGCTCTTCAACCAAAATAAACATTTCCCTAACTTGCTAATGTGGCACAAAATGCACTACCTCAAACAAAACTCCCTGTAATCCAGTTTTCAACCTCATTTCTTTTTGTAATAGGTTCAGAAAAATATAATCTGTATTACATAATTTCATAGTTCTCCAATTTTCTTATATCACATCTATTATCTTTTATCCAAATTAACTTATTCATAATTACACCTACCTCATTTTAACACCAGTCCTTAATCAATCGTTCACTTTATTAACTAATATTTTCTTCTCTTTATCTCACCCTTAATGTTCTTATAATATTTGTATCCTTTCTCATTCTTCTCAGCTATACTTCCCTCATTTACTAACTGTAACACATTACTCAGTGCCTCTATCACTGTGTCATACTTTACCACTTACCAATACTTAATCATGTTTAAAGTCCGAGTATAGATAAAGATAAGTATCTATTTAATAAAAGATTTCATTGTGTTTTTAATATCAAGCTATATTTAAGATTTCATTTATTTAATAAAATCACTTGATTACTAAATTATTTTATTACATTCAATTTGGAATTTCTTGCTATGTTGGTTTTATTTTTGCTGCCTATTTCTAAAAGCATTTTTTTATAAAGCTGCTAAAAGCAAAATATTTTTAATCTTATATTGTTTCTTGTAATAATAAAAACTAAAAAATATAAGATTTTGTTATGTAAAGTGTTTTATATAATTTATTGTCTCTCTTATAAATATTTTTTCATTAATCATTTCATAGTAATCACTTATATTTATATTAGTCGTCAAGTCGAGCAAGTATATAGAAAAAACATAATAAATAAAAAAAAATATATAACTCTAATAGAAAATTAAGTATTTGAAAGCATTATTAAGTAAGGCAGTCAGAAGTAGAAAGTAGATAATTATTAAGTAAAACAAAAAATAAGTAAAGTAAAAAAATAAAAAACAAATAGAGTAATAATTTCTTTTTAATATATATATTATATATATATATGGCATGGGGGTGGTTTATTGTGTACAAAACAAAAAATGTTATTACAATACACAATTCATTCACATTTCCCATCAGTAGTGTGACTATACTTTGTGTGTAGCCCCTTGCCCTAGTCATAATAATATATATAGCTATATATAGCTAAATTTAACATTATATTTTTAAAGATTATTTAGATTACTAAGTCTTATATTTTTTATGTAGGCAATATACTACATGGCTTGGAATAATATAACCTTAGTTCATTATTTTATTCATAAAAATAATATAGCATAATATTTATTTTTGTATTTAATATTTTGTTATTTATTCAACCTATTGTTCTTTTTAACTTTTTTTTCCTTCTAGACATCTTCAGGTCTGTTATTAAAACCCTAAAACCTATAGAATTGTATATAATTAGTTAGTATTTATATTACTATCATTTTGAATAAAGTGGAAAAAAGAGAATATAAATATATATATATATATATATGTATGATGATGGATATAAAAATATACAAAAAAATTTAAATGATTTAAAATGATACAAAACCACAAAAAAAAAAAAAAAAAAAATAAATAATCATGTAAATAAAAAAATGTAAAACTAATTTTACAGTTAAAGTTCAATTACTTTAAATTTAGTTAGTTTAGTTTAGGCTTTCTGAGTTAATTTAATTTAACATACATTACATGAGTTCATGTTTCTCCGACCCATCATTCTGCCAAGATCCTTCATGTCTATGCCATCCAGGATCTTAAACGGAAATAAATTCTGTGTGAAGAGAAGAGAAAGCAGTTTGCTAGTGCATTTTTTTTCATCCAGGATTTTTCCTTCTGACAGATGACATAAAATCCTCTATTTATTTACAGTTACAGTCTTACACATAGAATCACATTCATTCATTATGTGCACTGCAACCTTTTTTTTTTTTTCTTCATCCCCTGCCCTTCCTTGTTCTTCTTTTCTTTCTTAAATAAAATAAAAAAAAAACTATTTTACTATTTTTTTTTAATTCATTTGAAATTTGAAATTTAATTTATTTTTTTTCATCATACACACATATATATATATACATATATATATATATATATATATATATATATATATATATATATATATATATATTTTTTTTTTTTTCTGGTTCTCTTTTTTCCACTTTATTCAAAATGATGGTAATAACAATACTAACTAATTATACAATTATATAGGTTTTTAGGGTTCTTGTACACAGACCTGAAGAAGTCTAGAAGGACGAAAGCGATCTTTGCTAACAATAGGTTATGAAAATAGAAACTGATTTTTACATGCAAAATGTATATGTATATATTTATATATAATTTTTGATCGCAAAATGAACTAAGGTTGATATATTTCCAGCTATGTAGTATATTGCCTTGTATAAAAATCACAGGCTTAATAATCTACTTAATAATTTGATTAAATAAGATGTACCATTAAAGTACATTAGGGCTATATATTATTATGACAGCTACTAGGTAGGGCAGGACCAGCTCGAATGTCACACTGATGGGGGAAGGGATGTGAATTTAACATGTGTACCAATAACACTTTGTTTTACAGCACAATAAACCACTCCCATGCCTGATAAAAAGTATATATATATTTAGAAAGCTTGTGCGGAAATTATTACTCTATTTTTGTTTTACTTAGATCGCTTGTCTGTATACTTAATAAAGGATTTTCGACTGGAAACAGACTGCCTGCCTTGATTGGATTACTTTCGAATACTTAATAATGCTGTAGAATTATATATTTTCTATTATTACTTTTTGACTTGACGAGTTTACATTCGCTACTTCTACTACTATTGTCTGATCTGATTAATATACAGTGATTAACTAGAAATATATGGACTGAAAATCTTCCACACAGAGAAGTTTCTTACACTGTTTTGTTTTTAGACCCACTACACTTTAGTGGGTTGTTTTGAGACTTCGGGGATACCATGGAGATTACTTGTTTTTTAACTATAAAATATACATACATGCAAGTAATGTCAACATACACTATATTACACTGATTATTTTAAACAGATTTAAATTAAGCATAATTCTACAGTAAGATTATTCATTCATTAATATTGCAATAAGATCTTTATATGCCCACATATCTATTTGCTTTTTCAGTGGTCTTCCAGTCTTGGATTTTATTTTCCTTAACAGGTTTGATCTCTCTGAACTTTTGATCTTCTTTTATGTGACAGTTCTTGCAGGGACATACTGTCTCTCTCTCTTTCTCCCCCTCTCTGTGATATTTGACTATCACAATTTTTGTGCTTTCTCTTTTCCTGTGAATGTATTGGTTGTAACAATTTTGCTACATCTTCTTCCCTGAAGTTTGACATATTTACCTTACATAAATGTCCTTGATTCCTCTTCAGCATCTTTTAATGTTTCTTTGATCATCGCAGGAGCATGCCATGGCTGTTTGACCAACTATTTCAACCACAGGCATCAAACCCACCCAAACCTTTAGTGATCTTTCTGTATCTCCTGTTTATGAACCTGGTAGTCTTCTGCATGTTCTCTGCCTGCTATTTGCTTCCAGCATTTCATTCATTTTATATTTTATTTTCTGGTGTCAGCAGTGCTGGTGAAGTAGGTAATTCACATGACTATGTTCTTCCCATTGAGAACTCAACTGGAAACATATTGAGTGCATACAATGGAGAATTCCTATTTACGATACTATTAGATGACAAGCTTCATAGTTTCTGCTTCTGCTCTTTCTCCTGAAAATTTACATCTGTGTGGCTCATGTATGCATGGACTAGATGTTATCTTTTAGAGTTTTTTATTATTTTTATTAAGTTTGTTTTTCAAGCTGGGGCACTGATTTCATTGCACCAATTTCAGATCCAGTCCTGGTACATATGGACTCTCATTTAAATCAGGAAACAGAATCACACTGAGCAGGTAAAAGCTGCTTCAATAACAAATTCAAAAGCAGAAAGTAAAACAAAAGAATGAGCTAACACACACTTGTTTAATCTAAAAAATAAAAATAGTAAAAAGTACATAACAGATGAGCACTTTCACACCAAAGGTGCTTCATCAGATCTAAAAACAATTATAGCACCAGTGGAGCTGTGGATGTGGCTATCACTGACTGTCTAGGACGAGTGTTACAGGTCAATGGTAATCAGTTATTTTCTCTAATGTTGAAGATGTTGTTTTGGAACCAAAGCTCTCTAGTGCTGAGTCGCAGGAATTTAAGGACATTTTTAGAGATTTGGAGAATAATTTGTTTAAATTCAAAAGGCTGCAGTGGTAGAGACTGCATTGAGAAGCATGCTTATACCATAACATTGTTCCAAGGGGGCTGAGGGTGTTAAGGATGCTTACATATGGCAACACATATCCCTCACTACTGACAGAGTGCCAGACACTAAACCATGAACTTAGCTTTAATTATATTAAGCTTCTGCTGAGATTTTTTCAAGTGATTGAGTCTTCCATTCTTTGTGATATTAGGAAAGGAATTGATAGAATTAATGACTTTTATGTCTCGGCATCCTGCAAGCTTAAGGTTGATGTCCTAATTCTTGATATACTAGTTTGTTTGAGAAACATCTAAAAGAGGTAAAAAAGAAGAAACTGGCCTGGGATATGCCAGATTTTCTGGATGGCCGTGTTTTTTCGTGGCCAAAAACAGATAAATGTTCGACACCTGCTTCACATTCATCAGGAAGTGTTTTGAACCGCAAAGATTCTAATTCTGCTTATTTGACCAATACAGTTGATGAAGTGTTACGAGTGGATGGTATAGAGCCTGACAATGAACTCTTTAATGGGAAGGAATTTGCTCCTGCCTACAAGTCTGACAGTGCAACTGGTTCCGCATCGTACTCAGATAACAATTCACCTAATCAGACCATTTCTATTGGAGCAAATGAGACTGCAGCATCTAAGACAGTCCTGAGTCATGATACCCAGGACATATTGCAAGCCAGAGAATCTGGTTCTGTTAGCACAAATTCACAGTCTGCTGCCACCTTTTTTTACAGCTATAACTACCTGAACTGGTGAAAATGAACAGACAAGAGGAGAGAGGGTGCTCACACAGTTGGAATAGATTTGGTCGAAAGAGACCACAGATATCAGTGCAACTGGAACTAGGGCCAACTATAAAGAGCAAGATTCCAAGAGCCTAGTGGTTAATATATCTTCCTTGACTCTGAGTAATGAACAGCATGAGGTACTCAATAAGGGTCTTTCTTTCATTACTGCTAGAGGCTCATCCTTACATGAGGTCCTCACTGACTTAAGATTGCTTGTTCATAAGATCTCACTTAGCGTTCTTTATGGTAATAAAGCTTATGAGCATACTGGCTTTAAGAAGCCTAGCTAGTTTGTTCCGATTAACTGTCCTTTGAGTGAGGCATTCTTAAAACTATGTGAACGTGAAATTTATGAGTTCATGAGACAGAAACATCAAAGGATGTTTCATAACCTTTAAAATGAAATTAAGCACCCAGGCTGTCAAACTCAAATCCGTTTATTGTAACAAAATCAGTTGAGCGCTTTCATTAAAGTTGACTTCATCAGAACAAAGAACCTTCTTAAAATGTATTTAAATAGTCTAAAAACAGTCAAGAATGGTCAAAAACCACCCAACCAACCAAAATACAAAAGCCAACATACCTTATGAATATTAATGTATTAAAATTATTAACAAGCATTATGTCATAAATATTAATTGTTTCCTAGGTGGTAACACAAAAAATTAGCTTAGTCTTGGCCTGCCCTTTCTTTCAAAACTGGCAGGATAGTCATACAATCATTCAGCCCAGGATATATATTAGCAGCCAGCCTTAACTGCCACATTATTGCTTTTTTAGACAATGCATTTTGCCAATCTCCCCCTCTAGAATCAATATGCACAACATCCAAAATAGCAAACTTAAAGCCAGTACATTTCTCACAATGTAAACTATGTCTGAATGGAGCATTAGTTTCTTTCTTGTTTTTTACATCATATAAATGCTCATATATTCTGGACTTCAGAGCCCTCTCAGTTTTTCCAACATAAAATGCCATACATATATTACACTTTGCAAGATATACTATTTTGCTGGTAAAACAATTACCTTTCTTAAAAACAAAGTATTACCATTTTGGTCGGCCAAAGTAATAGATGTACCCTGTAAAATATAATGGCAATAGGAACATCAACCACAGGGTCTAGTTCCATTTAAATTCTTGTTAGCTCCACCACTATCAATTTTTCTGTCTAAGATCAATTTCACAGTGGGTCCTATTTTAGTAGAAAAAGTTAGTTTCTCACCTAGTACATTATAAACTTCATTGTTGGTTCTAAAAATACTCCAATTTTTGTTAAAAATATTTTTTTACCCCATTGTACAAAGGGCTATACTGAATAACACATGCTTGCTGAAAATCAGTAGTTACCTCACCATCCAGGGCTAAACCAACATGAGGTGTTTTGTTAACCCCCTACCTAAAGGTGGCATATATTTTTCCCCATTCATCTAAAACTTCACTCAAATTAATATCAATACAATCATTGGGATACCCCCTATCTAAAAACATATCTTTTAAATGAACAAATTCCTTCACCACATCTTCCTTTTGTGAAGTCATCCTAGCTATCCTGATGACTTGACCTTTGATAATCCCCTTCTTCTGAAACAATGGGTGATGACTATTAAAATGTAAATAACTATTACAAAAAGTCTTTTTACGATATATCTGGGATATGAAACCTTCATTTCCCTTTACTATACTAGTATCAAGATAGTGTATTTCTTTACTGTGATATTCATAGTTATATTTTAAAAAAGTAGTGGTGTTGTTAAGATACTCAATGAAAGCAGGTATATTGTTTTTCTTACATTTCCACAAAATAAATATGTCATCCAAAAATCTATTATATGATAGAATCTCACAAAGGTATTCACTTATTCACATATCATAGTAATTTGCTCATGCTGTAACTGGGAACAAGTAAAACGTATCTCCTCAAATAGTGCTAACCCTTCTTTTTTGGGGATACAAAAAAAATCTTGGACATCTATAGTCAAGAAAAATAAACCCTGAAGACCACAATTCTGGTTTCAATTGCCCCCAAAAAATCCCAATAATCTTTTACCAAATGTAGCACCCCTTCCACAATATGCTTTATCATTCTGTCTACATAGACAGCTAAATTATGTGTTTTGGACCCACAAGCCACTATAATAGGCCTAAAAGGTGGTGTTATAACATTCTTCTGTACCTTTGGTATGCCAAACATAACCGGTACCTTGGGATATGTATTGGAAAGAAAATCATAGGTCTCTTTAGTGATCCTTTGATCTAACAAATATTCATATAAGAAACTATCAATACGCTGATAAGAAATGTTAATTTGTTTTTTGGAAACTTGGGAATAATTATCAACATTAAACAAAATATCCTGCATGACATTAGTATAATCCTCAGAATTAAAAACTACTATACCACCACCTTTGTCTGGGGTCATAATACAAATTCCTTTATCTTCTCTTAATTCTTTAATAAGACTCCTTTCCTTTGAACTAAGATTAAAAAAAACTTTCTTTTTTATCTTCCCACATTTTATAAAGATCATCCCTAACTGCTTTCTCAAATGGGGGTGGATTAATTACACTACTTTTTTAAAACCATATTTCATATCATTCGTTTTACTACCATCATCTTTTTTACCAAATAAGACTTTAAAATTCAGTTTCCTCATGTATAATTGTACATCTATTAATGCTTCTGCAATATCAGGAATTTTAGTGGGAACAAACTTGAACCCTTTTGAAAATGGTGAAAAACATGACCCTGTTATTTTCTTGACTATAGATGTCCAATATCTTTTTTCTTGTATCCCCAACAAAGAAAGGTTAGCACTATTTGAGGAGATACTTTTTACTTGTTCCCAGTGACAGCATGAGCAAATTACTATGATATGTGAAATTATGACCCTTATTCTTGAAAATAATTTCATTTTTTTTTGAGGGGCAATACTTCCAACAGGAAAAGGGTGTAGCAATGGGGGCTGCGTGTGCCCCTGTCTATGCCAATCTTGTGTTGTTGGGTTAGGAACTGGAACACATTTTTAAAAGTGAATACCTTTCTGAGATTCTATCATATAATAGATTTTTGGATGACATATTTATTTTGTGGAAAGGTAAGAAAGACAATATAACTGCTTTCATTGAGTATCTTAACAATACCACTGCTTTTTTAAAATTTACCTATGAATATCACAATAAAGAAATACACTATTTTAATACTAGTATAGTAAAGGGAAATGAAGGTTTCATATCCCAGGTATATCGTAAAAAGACTTTTTTGTAATAGTTCTTTACATTTTAATAGTCATCATCCATTGTTTCAGAAAAAGGGCATTATCAAAAGTCAAGCCATCAGGATAGCTAGGATGACTTCACAAAAAGAAGATGTGGTGAAGGAATTTGTTCATTTAAAATATATGTTTTTAGATAGGGGTATCCCAATGATTTTATTGATATTAATTTGAGTGAAGTTTTAGATGAATGGGGAAAAATATATGCCACTTTTAGGTAGGGGGTTAACTAAAACACCTCAAGTTGGTTTAGCCCTGGATGGTGAGGTAACTATTGATTTTCAGCAAGCATGTGTTATTCAGTATAGCCCTTTATACAATGAGGTAACAAATATTTTTAACAAAAATTGGAGTATTTTTAGAACCAACAATGAAGTTTATAAAGTACTGGGTGAGAAACCAACTTTTTCTATTAAAATAGGACCCAATTTGAAATTAATCTTAGAGAGGAAAATTAATAGTGGTGGAGTTAACAAGAATTTAAATGGAATTAGACCCTGTGGTCGATGTTCCTATTGCCATTATGTTTTACAGGGTACATCTATTACTTTGGCTAACCAAAATGGTAATACTTTGTTTTTTTAAGAAAGGTAATTGTTTTACCAGCAAAATAGTATATCTTGCAAAATGCAATATATGTATGGCATTTTATGTTGGAAAAACTGAGAGGGTTCTCAAATCCAGAATATATGAGCATTTATATGATGTAAAAAGCAAGAAAGAAACTAATGCTCTATTCAGACATAGTTTACATTGTGAGAACTTTACTGGCTTTAAGTTTGCTATTTTGGATGTTGTGCAAATTGATTCTAGAGGGGGAGACTAGCAAAATGCATTGTGTAAAAAATAATTAATGTGGCAGTTAAGGCTGGCTGGTAATATATATCCTGGACTGAATGACTGTATGACTATCCTGCCAGTTTTGAAAAAAGGGCAGACCAAGTCTAAGCTAATTTTTTTGTGTTACCACCTAGGAAACAATTAATATTTATGACATAGTGCTTGCTAATTCATTTTAATATATTAATATTCATAAGGTATGTTGGCTATTTTATTTTGGTTGGTTGGTTTTTGACCAATCTTGACTGTTTTTAGACTATTTAAACACATTTTTTGAGAAGGTTCTTTGTTCTGATGAAGTCAACTTTGTTTGAAGAAAGCGCTCATCTGATTTTTTTACAATAAATGGATTTGAGTCTGACAACCTGGGTGCTTAATTTCGTTTTAACTGTTGGACCCGTAAGCACCTTTACACCACTATTTGATTCAAATGTTTCATAACCTTACTGACATTCATTTTAAAGCACTTTTTGATGTGATTTCAAATGAGCATGTTTACATGCTCCCTGCAGATAAAATAGGTACCATCATGATTATGGATGCTACCAAATATCTTAAAAGTTTGTATTTAATGCTAAATGATGCTGATACTTATACTGAATGCCATAACAGTGACATTGCTAAGGTTATTCAGAATGTACATAATAGCATTCATGAACTGTTAATGGAAGGTGTAGTAAGCAGAGATTTGTATGATTACTTTATGGTTGAATTTCCTACTATTCTAATACTATATGGCCTTCCCAAAATTCATTAGTGTTTCAGTAACCCACTCATGAGACTAATTGTCTTAGGTCACATGTGGGGACTGAACCTTTGTCAATCTGTGTTGAAAAGCAGTTATTCCCTGTTATTGATAAGACAACTACTATACTTAGAGACACTACACACTTTCTGATAAAACTGTTTGATTGGGCTTGCAGAAATAGTGAGAATGATGTTATATTGGTTACCATGGATGTAGTATCCCTTTTTATCATAATTCCTAATAATGTAGGAATGGACTTTTTTAGGCTGTTTTTGTCTAAGAACTCTGATTATTCCACACATCAGATATACTTAATATGTTCATTGCTTGACATTATACTTAGTAATAATGTCTTCATGTTTCATGACAGCTATAAACATCAGAAAGTTGGGGTGGGCACCATGTGTGCAAACAGCTATGATAACATGGTGCTCGCATACTGGGAGTCTATATATGTTTTAGACAGAAGTAACTTCTTTTTCCAGTACATCTCACATTATGTACGTTTTGTGAATGATGTGTTCTTTGCATGGACTGGCTCAATAGAGAGACCCTAAATGAGTTTGTGGATTATTTACATCAGACCACTGATTTTTTAAGCATTCCCGAACCTCGATAGATTTGCTTGATGTTTATGTCTTGAATATCCCTGATGGTTTTGATACTTAGCTCTATAGTAAACCATGCAAGAAAGTTAACACACTGCACTACCGGACTGTCTACCCTAAGTATGTAAAGTGTAATGTGCTGAAAGGGCAATTTTATAGACATGCAAGACTGAATAGAAATTATGAGAATATGCTTTCCTCTTTTGATACCCTGAGTGAAGACTTTCGCTCTAGATGGTACTCTGAATATGAGATAGGGATGGTGCATCATGAGGTTTTGTCACATAGAAATGATTCGGCTAAACCCTATTTTTCTAACTATAGAGTTGACACTGTGGTAAGACAGAATAATAACAGAAATGGATTCAGAATGTGTGTTACCTATTCAAATGACATTTAACCTGTGATATCATTAGGAAGCACTGACATATTTTGAGTACTGATGCCAGATGCAGGTCTTCCTTGGTGAAGTTCCACACTTTTGCTATAGGAATAGCAGTTGCATTAAAAAACTGCTTTGCTACAAACCTGTAGCTAGTAACAGACCCTGTATCTTGGTTAGAAAAGGGACACATCCACGCATTATGTAACATGTGTAAGTACATTCAAACTGATGATACCTTTTTACATCCTGTTACTGTATGTACTTTTAAATTCAACTTCTGTGCCAACTGTACTAGTAGCAACTTGGTCTACTTGGCTGTTTGTGATCCATGTGGATATTACTATGTTGGTATGATGAATCAAATATTGAAGAATCACATCAGGGAACACTTACATGAAATAAGCAGATGTGACAGTAGGAATGCTTTATATAAGCATATTTATAACACTGGTATTGAACACTCTTTTAAGTTTTTAGTTTTGGAATTACTGAATGTAGAAGCCAGAGGAGGTGATATTCAAATAAAAACATAATGCTTAGAAGTTAAATGGATGTTAATTTTACAATCTGACAAAGGGAAAGTGTTAAATGTGCATATACCTTTAAAACCCTTGCTGAGGTCACGTGACTTGACTAGGTGATTTTGAACTTTCCTGGCTGTATTTAAGCAATATTTGTTAGTTTGTTTTTAGATCTGATGAAGCACCTTTGGTGTGAAAGCACTCATCTGTTATATACTTTTTACTATTTCTATTTTATAGATTAAACAAGTGTTTTATACAGTGCTGTGTTAGCTGGTTCTTTTGTTTTACTTGCTATTCTCATTTAAAATACAAATCTTCAGAATTTCCTGCATTTTATATTGTAGACCACAGTGAGATATAAGAACATCACATACCCATCTCTTGAACATAAACTTTAAAACATTAATCACTTTTGCACTTGTGATTGTCAGTTTGATTATTCCAGGGTGCTTATAATAATAGTGTTTATGCATAAAACATATGGCTTTTTTGAAATGGAGCAAATCTGTGACAATTCAGTTCAACAGTCTTCTTATAACCACGTATGCTATCACCTCTTCCTTTGGATTGTTGTCAATGTATGCATTGCTTGTGACACAGCTCTATACTTCTTTTTATATTACAGTCAATATTATTAGTCAATGCAATATATCTGTTGCTGTTTCATTGGATTTTACTTTTCTCACATGTAATTCATGCATCTTCTCAAGTGCTTTTGTTTTCATTTATTTTGCAACTATGATTTTGTGAAAATTAAGGCTAAAACAGCATGTTCATCTTCACTGAAAGAAAACTAATATTTAATTTATTTCCTTACTATTGATTTCTCAGGCCATCCTCTCAAAAGTCCCTATATACTTACAAAGCTTGCGGTCTAAGAGACCATTGTGAAGTTCAGCTAAGCAACTTAGTAAAATTAAGACATATTACCTGTCTCAATTAAGAAGATTATTATGCCCTATCCTAGGGGTGAATTTGTGATTACCCATCCATTGTGTTGCATGGTTTCAACAAAACATTTTTCAGCGTCTGCATTTCTAAGTCACTATCAGTATATCAAGTACATCTAAATACTTATTTTATTTTTCCTATGCAATAGTAATTGTGATATTATACAAATAATCTCTCACTTTTGTTAGGTAAATATGCTGTTCTCTTATATGTATTATATGTAGTTCCTTACCCAGGCTGTATTTTACTTTCAAATCATACTTCTATAAACTAACATATTATGGTGACTTGTACACAGACTTTACAAATATATACATATGCTCAGAAGTAAGTACTAGGCTAGCTGCCCTTGTGGGCCATTTTAAGCCTAGCCAATTTCCCTTTTTCTGCTCAAATTAACCTATCCCATTTGGTTAGAGATTGGCCTTACCAATCCAATGGTTGAGAATTATTTATTACCCCTAATGAGAATAACTGGGGTCATACAATAATTTGAGGTGACCCATGCATGGGATAAAGTATTTAGGAGCTGCCTCTGTCCATTAGTAGTAAAGGGGGTAGCCCTGGGGTACATTTTCTGTTTCCCATCCACAGTTCCAAGTTGCACTTGAATATGGATAGGGATCAATTCTGTTTTATGTGGTTGGAGAATCTATTCTAGAGCAGCAGTATCCTATGCAAGATATACCTGGCCCTCCAAGCCATTGTATTGATGCTGCATTAGAGGCTTAGATCCCTAGACTGAGTGTAGACACAGGTCATCTCTTAGCAGTCTGAAGGATACTGATGGGACTCTGAGATGGTCCATGTAGGACGTTGTTTAATGCCAAAGTATTGAATGATTTCTTCCTTGAACTGCTGTTCATCGAGACCACAAGATCAAACCATTTTTACAGCTAGTGTTTATTTTGGCGAATATCAACTCATCAAAGTACATTAGTTGGCCAGCTGCCAACAGAGTGATACATAGTGAAGAATTACGTCAACAGTTAGGAATATTTTACAAAGCACATACATATTAAAGTTCATCAACTTTCTGTGTGCAGCTGTGTCTACTGTAACTGTAAAGAATATAATTTATTTTACAATAATTTGTTGTAAAAACATTGCTCTAAAGTGAAATGCAAAGCATTAAAGTTTGTCACATAAAGCTTTTAACTAGTGCTTGAAAATAGAGACTACTATGATGTGCTATCTTTCTTAACAGCTATCACTCTGCTTCTGAAAGTATAGATTAGTTTGTTCATTCTGCATTTGGCATCATTAATAGCATTTTATTTTCAGTGTGGTGTGTGTCGGTATATGTAACATATCTCATTTAGGGTGCTATTTTACTTTCATGTACTGCAAAGTTGAAAAAAGTCTTCTATTTCTACTTGACATTTGGATTTCATGAGTACTGTTATACACTTTAGTAATTTAGTTTATATATTATGTATAGTGACTCTGGAGAGTTGTCTTTTATGTTTAATTTTTTTATTCATCTGGTTGCTATAACATCCATGATGTTGGCCAACTACTGTACTTCGATACGTTAGTATTTGCCAAAATAAACATTCATTGAATGAATTGTTCGATCTTGCGGTCTCCATAAATAGCATTTCAAGGAAGAGATTGTTCAATGTTTTAACATTGTTTAGACCTTATATCCTTTTAGTAGACCTTGTATCCTTTTAGTAAGGTGTCTCTGTGGGCCTTCCAGTTTGCTGCATGTGTCTGGACAGATACATGCCAAAGGGGGCATTGTATTCAATGGTTGCTGGCCAAATGATGGCTGAGTAAAGGGGGGAATGACATCCTCTAGATCTAAACACAATCCTTTTGTTTATAAGCTGCGAAGTATAGAAAGACTTTTTTACAACAATGGACACAAGTTGGTCTAATGTTAGGTCACTATCCACACAAATTCCCAAATTCTGAACTACTAGATCAGCTCTTAGGGGAATACTGTTAAAGTGGTTGTTCCCTGGAATAAATGGCTTCCCAAAGGATACAATAATGAATTTTTTTGCATTTAACTTCATTCCATTAATTTGATTTTACATGGTACATTGCAATAACTTATTTTTGTCCCTACCTAGAGGTTGTCACATTCATACATTTTTGGTAATAGTTTCTCTTCTTTTGTACACATTTTTATACAGCTGTATTGCAAATGTGCTTGATCAATAGGCATCTGACCCAGTCTGCTGTATCATCTCTTCTCCTATTCCATTCCATTCTGTCACCTATTTCCAATGCAACTCATTTATGTACTTCTAAATATTTTAAAGTTGAGCCATCCATGTGAAATGTATTTCTTTGCCATTTTGAAACACTTTTTGGTACATAACTCCTTCCCTGGGATACATATTAATCAAACAACTTTAACAGAGTCATAGTAATCTCAAACATATTAAGCACACATTTTGAAAGATACTGCTCAATTCCCATGAAAATAAGAAACATTTGTTTTTCTTTTGATTTTGTCATTTGCTCAGTTCCTCTACTTTTTTTCTATACATAGATTCATTCCCTCTAATGTTATGATATTGCACATGTATTTCAAGCCTGTAATTTAATTTGCTCTTACTTAGTATAAAATTATACTGTTTAAATCTATTTGTCACTTAATCTGCACTTCTTAAGAAAAGCACCATAGTAGCAGATCATATAGCGTGTTTCAATTACCTGTACATAAGCTCTTTGGAATATATCTTGTACTGATGAAACGCACATAGAAACTGTAAGGAAACAGTACATTCTTAAGGGCATATTGAAAGCAAATTGGCATTTTCTTCTCTAGCTTTATTTTCCAGAATCCCCAGTTTAAAGCTAATGCTGAAAAACTTAGCATTTTTAGCCATTAGTTTGTCCATTAATTGGACCATGTCTTCAGTTGTTAGGAAAGTATAATGATCCTTTAATAACAAATTTTATCCTGTTTCACAACAGAAGCATACTGTTCACTTTAGGTTATAGTTGCTTATACTGATACCAAAGCTATTCATTCACATCAGTTAATCTTTACAACCTGCTACTGGTTCTTTCTGTGGTGTCTGTATCACTAGTGTAGGATCAGGATTTATTTTTATAAGATAGTCTCCTTTCCAGCTTCCATTATCTGTAAAAATAGAAATAAAGGATACAATTGGCATAGCTCTGAAATGTTTCTGGTATGTGTCTGTATGTGTGTTACTATGCCTGTACACATTCTCACTGTTTTCATGAAATTAATTAATTCTACCATTCATAGCTCCAAGCCAAATAACCCAAAATATTTGTATAACTTATATCTTTCAATTTCAGTAACTCATGTATTTCTTGTTTTGGATATTGTGCCTTCATCTAGGGTCAATGTAAGAGAAAGAAGATGCATTTTAGACTGAAAGTCTGCATCCTACAACTGTAGCATTTACTTTATTTATTTATTTATTTTATGTTTGTTTACTGGGATAGTCCAACTGGGTGGGTGACCCATTTTCAGTGGAGGCCTGGGGGGAAAGCCGCACTAGTTACAGAGAAAACATAATCTAAAGAAACAACAATCATAGGATAAGACAACACAAATAACCCCACAGAGAATAATAATATAAGAAATACAAATGTAAGTTGAGACCTTCAAAAATGTTCCATAAGTTGGAAAGAATACATATGTAATATAAGAAATGTACAAAACATATGATGAGATGATCAACTTTAGCTCCTTTGGTTAATAATAATCATAACTGTTATAAAGAGCATCATACAATTAGAGAAACAATATCACACTTATGTACAAAGAACATTATAATATTTAGAGAAACATAGATATATTTCTAAGTGGTTAAAAAATTAGGAGTACGAAATTTACAGGTAACTTATAAATTCAAGATCTGTTATTGGGAATTCTCAGGAAGGATTAAATAGAGACAGTGTTCAGTTGGGATTTAAAAAAGTTAGATAGGTGGGACTTGAGAAATGTTTTAAATTTGGGAGGATTAACAGTGGTTAGTATATGTTGGGGAGTTAAATTCTATGTCCTGGAGATGCAACTGGAGTAGAGATAATCTCCACAGAAGTTGTTGGCCTTAGTGACTTGTAACAAAAGCTTGTCAGAAGATCTGAGCTTCCTTGTATTAGTCTGTGTTTTAAGTGGATTTTGAAGAACTGGGCATTTTTTCAGATTGATATACTATGTTGTGAGCTATTATAAGTTACGTGACTCTAACCATTTTAGTTGTTGTAAGGCATTAATGACAGTGATGTGATCTGTATGGGAAGTTAGCAAATCTAGCAACCTTGTTATAGCATGCGTCTAGTTTAGCTAGTTCAGTTTTCTTCAGGTTGGTGAAGATGGCAGAGGCATAGAAGAGGGGAGAAAATAAATGAGTCCTGGCAGTAGACTGTCTAGTGAAGTCAGTGAGATAGATCTGTAGAGAGAGCCTAGATTTATGTGTACTTTCTTTATAATAGTTGACAGATGCTTATAGAATTTCATGCCAAGTAACTTACTGTGTGATACTGGTTCAGTCTTGGTGTTATTAGCTGAATCAATTTGGAAGGGAGAATAGTTGTCAGACAGCTCATTATTTGAGAAGATCATTAGTTTTGACGTTTTGGGATTCAAGATTAAATGAGAGTTAGCAAGACAGGATTCTGCTGCAGAGAAAGCAAGCTAGGTCTTTTTCTTGAAGTTTAGAGAGGGAGGGGGTTCCACAAATGAGTGTGGGTGTCATCATCATATTGTATGATTGTGGCCAGGTTTGTAACAGAGTGGAGCTTGTTAGTAAAGATATTGAATAGGAGTGGACCTAAAATTGAACCCTGAAGCATGCCTAGTGTAATAGGTAGTGTAGGGGAAAATTCATTTTGCCATTTTACTGCTTGATGACAGTCTGATATGTAGTCATGGAACCACTGAAGAGCAGAATGACTTAGAATGAATCATGATTCATGATTTTGCCATAACTGTACAGGTAAACTTGAAAACATTTACAACTGACTTCAAGCTAATAGCAGTAAGTATCACATTTCATGACTGACTTCTTTAATTAATTAGTATTTTCAAAGAACAGGAATTTTCTCAATAAAATTTTTTGAGAAGGAATTAATTAAGTTAAGAGGAATAAGGTAAAACAACCCATATTCAATGATATTCAATGGCTGCTATTTGGAAAGGCCAAATTGTTTTTTTTTTTGTTTTGTTTTTT
The DNA here is from genome assembly GCF_019279795.1 of Protopterus annectens. Lineage (NCBI taxonomy): Eukaryota > Metazoa > Chordata > Ceratodontiformes > Protopteridae > Protopterus > Protopterus annectens. Next base: position 54,842,261 of record NC_056725.1, read on the forward strand.
TTGTACTGTTTTTTTGCATTTATTTGTTAACTAGGTACATGCATTTTGCACACATATATTTTTTATGGGGTGGCAGAAGTACTGTCTAGTTAAATGGTATGCCCATGTTGTACAGTAGGCAAATGGAGACTGAAAATAAACTACAGGATGAAGCTCACATCCTGTTTGGAGCACCTTCAGAACAACAACTTATAGCCTTAATGCCCTGTGTTGAATGGTTAGTAGCAAATTTAGTTAAAGCTACTATACGCCATATATAAAGGAGTTCAGATCGCTAGGAATGAGGGGTGATTTTCACTGTCTGTTTAGAGTGATTTTCCAAAGTATTCTTTTGAACTGGAATCACACCTATTTGGGGGTGATGGCTAGAAGGTAGTGCTGTATAAATTCTACATGTGGCAATAAATTCTGTGTATATACATGCTGACAGAGGTGTCCCAGGCCCTGCTGAGTTGACCAGAGTTAAGAATATTGTAGCTCCCTATGATCTGCGATGGCTCTCTTGACATATATACCACTTATTAATTTGGAAGAGAAAGTGAAAGGAAGGGAAAGGAAAAACTGGTAAGTGGTATTGCTCTGAGAGTTACATTTGCATTTGAGCTGAAGGAAAAAATGTATTGTTTTTTAGTGTGTTTTATTCTGCCACTTTGCAAAGAAAATAAAGACACAGACAGATACCGTCAGCATCTGATATCAACATCCAAATACTGGAGGAGATTTGGGTGCAGATAATCCCTTGAGGCTGCCAGATATGACTTCAGTTTATTATTGCAGATAGGGCTACTTCTATAGTAAATTTACAGTTTATTATATTGCTTTTGGTGTGCAGGTACAAAATAAAAGGGAAGTTTTCTGAGAGTAGCAATGTGGGCAGAAAAAAAGTTGCTTGGGCCTATAAATTAGCAATGCTGTAATATGAATTATATCCCAAAATTGAAAGTTTAAAAAAGAAGTTAAAAACAGAAATTAATGACAAATAATTCATTATAAAATTACACCAAAGCAGCTATCAGCTGATGGTTGTTATTTTTTGTATTTAGAGGAAAACCACCTCATGCTATATGTATACATTTTTTATTATATTAATGTTTTAAGACATATTTCATATTACTGAGCTAATGTTTTAGGACAGTATCTTAGACACATCTTTCAGAATGCTAGATGTTATTCATTATGGCTTCCTTAAGCTGTATCTTGTGGTTAGTTTACAGCAAAGTGTTCAACTGTCTATTCTGATTACATTTAATTTTTAAATGTTTGTTTATTCTCTTTGCCAAGTATCAGAGATTATTATAAAATATGTCATTGTCAGATTTTTATTATCAAGCATTGTCCATTATATTAATATGCCTAACTACAACCTCTGTCTAAATTTACGTGAGTACAGCATATACCATGGAATAATGCTTAGCAGTAAGCTGTTAAAGGATAATTTGCAGAAAAATATTTTGGTGATTACAACACATTCAGAGCAGCATGTAAGAGTGATTTTGAATTTCCCCAAAATGTTAACAATACATGACAAGAGGCTACAGTTAAGTCTCAGTTCGCAGAAGCTGGAATCACTGTAGGAGGCTTCCTAGCTGCAGTAGTTTCTGTGGAAATTTAACTTATAGCCTTAGAGTAACTCCAAAGTTTTATTACACTATCTATTGAGTGATACAATGTCTGGTACTTTATTTATAGCCTTTTTTTTACTATTTCCAATAGAATGTGCCTCTTGGCAGCAAAATGAGTACTTGGTGATTTTGTAAGACATTGCTGCTTGTACAGCAGTGCTGGAAGGTGTCTTGGGACTAATTAGTCCTTTGGGGAATAGTGTGAAACAGCCTCAGGCACCTTTCTTACCATTTAGCCAGCTTTTAGTTGGATTGTTTAATTGAACTTCAGCTGCACAATATGTAAGCTGCAAGGGACCAATTAATGCAGTAGTGGAAGCTGAAGAAATACACAAACTTACAGACAGCTGCAGGTAACATGATTTCAACAGTCTTTTTTACTAGTTTGGTTAAGCTACAGCTTTTACAGAATACCATCATACCCATAAATACACAATGGATTAGAATTCTGATTGTCGTGAATACTCATTTAATGCATGATATACTCTTTTTAACCACATGACTACTCAGTTAGACTTGCATGGGATTGTTCTATACTGTGCATAACCATAATAAGGTCAAAAATGGTTAGAGGAACTTTTTAATATATTGGTGATGTACTACCTTCATAATATGTCAAACACAAGTTGTTTTATCGTTGTAACAATTGTTCTTTTATTTACTGATTGATTGATCAATTTATTTATTTATCATACCACTAAACCTACTAGGTCCAAGTTTCCCTTTTCAGGGACATCTCAAGACAGTTTTATGGTTAGATGACTACATCAGATTTTCAGAGTAGATAAAGGGAGACTGAGAAAAGCAAACTCAGCACCACAGAATAAATCTCATTTACAGGTTATAACTGTAGCTCAGCATGTTCATGAATTGTCTTTGACAGTACAGAAGATGACAGCTATGGGTTCAAGTCCTCTAGGGGTTACATGCAGGCACATTATTGTTACCTTGGGATGTTGTGTCATGATCTTTGCATTATAGTACAGGTAAAATGGTCATACTTTAATTATATCTGCATTTGTCCGGAAGCACAGAGTATTAAAGCTATGACTTATAAATGAGCGGATACCTGTGTCAAAGGTACAGAGTTTGAATCCTTCCACCTTCTTTTGCCTACTGTGTGAACTTGAACAAGTCACTTAACCAGACAGTGCTTTGGGGCAAGTGGGAATTTGGGTTAAGCTCCTCAATAATCTCCTGGATATGTTCCCATGAAGAACTATAGTACTGAAGGAGACATTGGTTTCAAGATGTGTACGATGAGTTGTCTGCAATCAATATCTGTGCAATGTATTTATTACCCTTACTACACACTATTTTTGTAAACTTCAGGTCTTTGTTTATTTCTGAACATAACAGTAACTACAAACTATATAGAAACACTGGTAATAAAACAAATGCAAACATCTATAAATGATAATAATAATGCTAAATAAAGTTAGACATTGCAAATCACTTAGTTGTAGCAACTTATAATGCAAAATAAATTGATGCAGAACCCTTACGTTTCTGTGTAGCATAAAAAGCATTTAAACAACTTCCTTAGCTTTTTGAATACCACAAAATATAACATAACCTTAGCATTCCATACTTAACTTCAGTATATCACAATATTTTATTTTCATATCAGGTCTGAAGTATCCATCTATTGCATTTTTATAAAGAGCTTTTCTATATATAACAGTTGTGAATTCATATTCATACAACACTTGCATTGTACTAAGCTACACATTAAAATGTAGTTTAGGGGATTTTAAATATAAAAGTTGTGAAGAAAATCAAAATTGTTCTTTCTCCTGTCTCTTTTTCAGCAATAGGGAAAAGTTAAAGTAGATGTAGGTGCAGTAAGAGTTTTACATTTGGAGAAAAAAACCCAAACTTCCGCTAGCTTCTGTCAATGCACCCCAACATGACTGTACATATCTCATGAAGATAAATCATAATTTGCCTCTATCTTCTTTGCTGCACTGCCAGCAGTTTTAAGCATACCTCCCAGCTGCACGGATTTGCGCAGAATGTTCAGATTTTTGCCATATATTTTTGAGTCCGGTTTTCATAAAATTGTGGTTTTCTGGCAAATTAGTGGAAAATCATTAAAGACTGAAACTACAAAATAATGACAGACATTTAAGTTATAACTTTATACTCTCCAGAAAATTCATGCTAATGCAAATCCTATTATTTTATCAACTGACTAAGTTTGTAAGAACAATACTTAAAAACTGTCCCTATTTTTGAGCCTTTGTCCAACTTTTATTTATGGCTTTGTCCAGATTTCTTGCTCTAGGAGGTTGAGTGGTATGGTTTTAGGAGGTGGCAATGCTACATTTGACAGCTCTTGTAGATGTATAAAAACTACCCATGATTCTAACATAATGTTTTGGTAGTGTGCAGATGTGGCAAGTTTACTATTCCTGATTATACAAAGTTTCTACATAACTGAAGTCCATGTTCATTTTTAATTTAATGTATTTATTAACTGCATAAGAGAACTGATCATTACTGAACCCTCAATCATGCTCCAGGCCAGGGCAAGGATAAATACAACATATATATATATATATATATATATATATATATATATATATATATATATATGAACAATTAAATACCATGTTTTTTGGAAATGGAAAGAAACCAGATCATTCAGACAAAACAAAAGCAGACACAAGAGTAATGCAATCTCCATACAGACAATGACCAGAAGTCAATGTTGAACAAACGATACTACACCTGCCAGACAGAGAGTGCTTGTTATTAAGTCACAATTCTGCTCATTCACATCACGCCAGTGTGCCCTCTGTACCTCCTTATTCTATGCAACAAATTGAACCTCTTTCCTTTGGAGGAAAGACCAGTTTCGTACTGCAGAATGTAAAATAAAACAGTACAGGACAGGGGAAGGTGCAGTATGCACCTCAGAGAATCCTAGGAGAAAAAGTAAAATAAGAACCAATTGCTGTGATACTGTCTATTTTACCCAAGAAGAAAAAAGTATTTTGTAAACAAGGTTGCTTTTACTCAACATTTTATTATAATGTTGCTTTGGAAAATACAGTTTGATAAAGAATATGAGTGCCTCTTGTTAATCTAAGTATTTAGAGTCACTAATACTATGAAAGGAATGCACCCTATTCCTAAGGAATTGTACTATTAAAGTTCATTAAATTAGTATTGCTTCAGATTGATGTTTCACAAGAGTGGTCTTCTATGCACTCACAATGTGCACAAAAATTGCCTCCTTCTGTAGTTCATTTGAATTACAGTGGCTGCTGGTGACTTCAAATCAAAGGGGAGACAGCTGAATGGGTGGAGCCAGTGGGAAGAGGTAAGGCCAACTAGAAAGGGGTAGGGCTATCCTAAAAACCACATAAACTGGGACATTAATTAAATATGCTACCCTGGGTGCCACTGCCAAACCGTCATTATGAGAGTCCAATCAAGACAAAATGAATTGTAGAAGAAAAAAAATATTTCAATGCATTGGCTACATGACATCTTACTTAATATCTAGATGGAAACAAAAAGGTTGCGAGGCATGAAGAAATACATTACTTTTTAAATACATTACTGGAATGCCAGTCAAAATCAAGTATAAAAAAAACAAGCAGCACTCAACTCAAACCACTTCTCCTTGCACTGCAGTTCTAATTATAATTTATATTCAGCTTTATAAAAGTACCATGTAACATGCTGAAAGTAGCAATACCCCTCACTTGTAAAAATGTTTCTTAACCAAAAAAGACCTGCTGCCTGACAATAACTATCTACTTGTTTCATGGGGAAAACATGATCAAGGTAAAAAATGAACAGCAAACCAGAAATAAGCTGAAGATAAATTGCTTAAAGGATTACTGCACAAGTTATAGACCACACATGATAGATTGGCATTCTGTTTAGTTTACGGATAAAGCCTGAAAAGATGACTGCAAGTCTGCAACAAATGCAATGAGCTTCTGAAAATACTGTAATCCTATCCTTTATTACAAATACTGTATCATGCATTTCAATACCTAAGGCTTATATGCTATCTAGTTATGTAAATATTCTCTGCATGGCAACAACAAAAAGGCTTTCAATGTTGGTAATTCTTATTAAAGCTTACTTGCATCTTACAGTGTCAGAAAAGCTTATCTGGTGGTCATTAAAGCATTGCTACTTAAACACAGAGCAACAGGCACTGCAACAACATGCATTTTCTGAATAAAAAGCATAAATCAACAGTATAAAAATATGACAGAAAAACAGAACATTCTGGAAAATCAGGGACAGATGAAAAGCAACTGTAGTACTTGTATATACCTTGGATGGGGGATACTCTGCACACTTACACTGCATAACTGCTCCTTGCCTTGCTTGGACACATCCAGAGTCACTACGTGGGGGAGTGGAGTGCAACAAACATGTCACAATTTGAAAGGTCTTTGGCTGACAGTGATGGCCCTGACACATTTGTCATACTTCTCAGCCTTGGAGCAAGAAATCTGGACAAAGCCATAAACAGAAGTGGGACAAAGGACCAAAAATAAGGACGATTTTAAAATATTGCTCTTATAAACTTAGAAAGATAATACAATAGTAGGTCTTGCATTAGTATGAATTTTCTGAAGGGTATGAAATCTGAAACTCAAATGTCTGTCATTATTTTCTAACTTCAATCTTTAATGATTTGCCACTAATTTGCCAGAAAACCACAAATGTATGAAAAAACGGACTAAAAATGTGATGCAAAAATATAAAATAGCCACACAATACAGCTGGGAACTTGTCAAAGAAGGGACACTTTTTAATATTAGTACTGTTAACTTGAGCAGCTAAAAAATAAGAGAATCTACATGCATTTCTGAAATTAAAAGTGATCTATATCTCTGATTATTACAATTATTTATTAATTTTAAATCCTCCACGTTTTCTTCCAAATTTGTCATTTTGTGGAGGAATTATTAGGAGGAGAGCAACATTTTGAGCCCAAATCAGGGACAGTTGAGAGGCTTGAATATACCTAATTCTATAAAGTGATTTATTTGCATGTGCCTCTCATCCTCTTAACGCAGAAAATCTGGACAAGGCCAAATATATTGGGGGAACATACAAACACTACTAAAAATTGCTCTTGTATAAACTTAGTTAGTTGACAGAACAACAGGTCTTGCTTTAGCATGCATTTTTCTGAAGAGTATGATGTCTGAAACTAAACGTCTGTCATTATTTAGTGATTTCATTCCTAAATGATTTGCCAGAAAACCACAAATTTTATGAGGAACAAACCAAAAATAAGAATAAAAAATCTATTCATTCTGCAAAAATCTGGACAGTTAAGAGGTATAGTTCAGCTGGGGCTGTCTGAGTTTGCCGCCCTTCCCCCCTCACAAAATCATGGTCAATTGGGGCCTTCCCCCTGCAGCTATTCCAATGTCCCATTACTTGGCTATTTCACCCTATTTACCATAAACACTGTAATGTGCATACTGCTTTACTTCTATGATAATTATGGATTTCATTTAAAAGTTTTATTTTACATTTTGCAGCACAAACACTAATGGACATCTGCTAAACAAAGCAATGCAGTCTCACAATGAAAATAGACTTAGCATTAAAACTTCTCTGCCCTTGAAACTCACATTCATTGAAACAGCACTGAAACCCACATTAACTGTGAGCCATTTTCAAATCATAGGCCCCTTGCACAGGAAACATAGATGTGTTCTTTGATAAACCTTCCTGATTGTATTACATTATATTCCTCGTATAATACAGTACAGCTGTTAGAGGGCATTTTAAATGTATTGTTTTGTACATTATTCCAGTAAACAATGAAACAAAATGCATGCACTAATAATGACAAAACTGCCTAGTTCAGAATATTTCCATCATAAAAGTCTAGTCAAACTTCTACAATCCACCAGTGTCAGTAAATACGCACAGTTTCTGCAGAAGTAAAAGTCATCTAAATAATTCCACATTAAAGAGATCTGTAACTAATGAAGAGGTTGCTGCTATCAAACAACTTTAATATTTCATTGTTTCATCTACAAATAAAGTGTCTATTGCCACTGAATAAATTGTCTATGTTACCATAAAAAAATCATAAGCTAGTAATATTGCAATAGGGAATGGATGGCAAACTGATAACAGGTTCATCGTTACTAGGTATCTCCACCAAAGAGAACATTCTCAGGACTGCAGCATCCACCCCCTTTAAAAGTACAACACAGTACAGTGTCAGCAATGCATCTATATACTGGGGGAGTAGAACCCACAGCCTTCTGCATCAAAAGCAAATACACTACCTGTTGTGGTATTAACAATACAAGCAGACTCAGCATAAGCAGTATTAAACTTCTCTTCAAGCTCTCAGCTCCTTGTAAGATCAACTCGACACACAACTGTATCTCTCAACTTTGAAGTGCAAGAAATATAGAAAAACCCAAAATTTATTTTGGGGGGGGGGGCAAAAGCCGAAAAATTAGGGACACAATTTAAACATTGCTTGTATAATCTTGGAAAGTTGCTAGAATAAAATGCTGTACTACCACCATGCATTTCACTGCCAAGTCTTGAACCCTGGACCCTGTGCACTACAGTCAGAGCAACACACCACTATGTCAAATCAATTGCTTCTTGACCCAGTTCGGCTTTGTTAAGGGCAGATCATGCCTACTAAACCTGGTTGACTTCTTCGAGACAGTCACCAAGGCCATAGGTGAGGGAAAGGTGGTTCACACAGCCTACCTTGACCTCGTCAAGGCTTTCGACACCATTCCCTACTCGGGTATTACAGAAAAACTCACCAGCCTGAACATAAACCCCTACGTCATGAGATGGGTTGCCAACTGACTTACAGACAGAACTCACATGGTAGGAATAGCCAGCTCCAGGTCCGGCTCTAAATCAGTCACAAGTGGTCTCCCGCAAGGCTCTGTCCTGGGACCCCTACTGTTCGGCATATACTTCTCAGAAGTACAGGCAAACACAGGAGGACTATGGCTAACCAAGTTCACTGATGACTGCAAACTGGGAGCCATAATTGACTCTCTGGCTGACACGGACATCCTCCAAAAGGGCCTTACTGAGATGGACACCTGGTGCCAAAGTCATGGCCTCAAGCTAAATGCCAAAAAATACATAGTCATCCCATTTGGGAAAAACAAAACACCCACGAATTACCACATAGGTGGCAGCCCCCTAAATACAGAAGTGGTAATAGGAGATCTGGGGACCCAGGTAGATAGTAATCTCTCCTTTGACAATCATATTGCCAAAGTAGTTAGGAAATCTTTCTATGTAGCCCATCTAATTACTAAAGGGTTCACATCTAGAAATAAAGAGGTTATACTGCCCCTCTACTCGTCATTCATCAGACCCATCATAGAGTACAATGCACCATTTGGGATGTACCTCACAAGACACTTCCAACAGCTGGAAAGACCACAAACGTACCTCACCAAGATGATTACTGGCCTCAAACATATATCCTATGCAGCCTGACTGAAAAAACTCCAGCTGTACTCAGTGGTATATCACTTACTCAGAGGTGATCTCTGCCTGACTTACAAAGCCATGTCCAACTCAGAATTGATGGACATGCTCCACCTAAAGAAATCCAAGTCACTGCGAGCCACATGCTCTAATGAGCTAAACCTTGTCACAACAATAAATAGAACATGCTTGAAGGATAGATTCCTGTCACAGAGACTCCCCATGCTTTGGAACAAAATTCCAAACTACATTAGGCAGAGCCCCTCACTAACACTGTTTAAGAGAAACCTTGACTAGTGGATGGGTAACAGAAAATATACCCCACTTCATTAGCTCTGCTTGATAGAGGATCAGTTAATTAATCAATGGGGTGGCGAAAGCGACACACTGTGGCTAGGCTTATAAATGCCCTCGGGCAGCTAGCCTAGTATCTACCTATGAACCTATAGCTTATGAAAGACAGGTAGACTGAAACTTAAATGGCTATCATTTACTGAATTCAGTTCTCACCATAGCTCTCAAGCTCTTAGTGCAAAAAACCTGGACAAAGCCAATAATGGGGAAATACAGCCACAAAAATAGGGACACATTTCAAATATTGATCTTATAAACAGAAAATTGCTAGAATAAAAGGTTTTGTATTACTATGTACTTTCTGAAGAATATGAAGTCTGAATTCAAATGCCTGTCATTATTCAAAATCCAGAAACATTTCACAAGTGGTGGTGGATAGGGAATTCAAGTTCTTGCTACATGTCTTCCTTTATAAAATAGCCTTAAATGGAAAATCCTTTACTAAGATCAGTCCAGCAACCTGGATCTCATTTTTCAGTGGCATAATATATGAACTGCTCTACAGTCAGAAAGAAAAAATATTAACATATCAACAAAATAAATAAAAGTACAACTTTTAATGCATAATTGTAACCTTTGGGAAGTCACCGTCACAGCTAATTACCATGTTGATAATACACCACTAAGAGTTGACCTATAGTCAGGCATCTGGGTACACATAGACAGCCTTTTCTTTGACCACCACATAGCCAGAGGGATGAGGAAATCCTTTTATGTTGTGCAATTTGTGATGATATGGGCAAGTGCCAGCATAGCCAGCTGGAGTTTTATAAAGAATGACATGTCCTTTGAATATCAAACTGATTTATACAAGATGTTTGTGTTACAAATGCATTAGAACTGTATGTCATTTGTATATCAAACTGATTTTGTACAGATGCCTGTGCTGAAAATGTATTTGTGAGCTTTGCTTGTGTTGAAATGTATCAATAGTGCACCCTGCTGAAATGAAGAGACATGTACATGCATATTTGTAGCTGAATTAAATGTGTATGTTTTTATAGAGGATGCTGGCACAGCAGACTTTAACTTTAAGAAAAATAAGGGAAATGTAAATTAGCTGTTAAGCCATTAAAATTCACCGCACAGTGCTAAATAGGTCCGGAGTCGCTGGGACTGGGGAAGAGCCTTTGTGCATTAACTCAGAGAAAAGAGGGGAGGCCCCAGGCACTGCTATAAACATTTGGATGTGTATTGTGGCCGTCTGTGCTAACTTCCTGATTCAGTTTCAAAGGTGAATACTGTGAGAACCTAGAGTCAGGTGACCAGATGAGGTCATTCTGCCAGCCCTCTTGGAAATTATATTTTAGATATTACAAAGAGAAATCTCAGAGTATTGAGTATTCTGTTTGGGACGCCTGACTAGGAAGACCCTCACTCACAGCATCTTGCCTTGCAGTAGTAAGCAACTTAACTAGGGAATAATAATTTTTTTAGATTCAGTCAGGGATATAATGAAGCTTAGTCTACATATTGCTTTTCTTTAGTTGTCTGAGTCAGTCCATCAGCGTTCTTTTCAATATTTCCTGTGATCTGAACTCTGTGGTTTACTGTGAATACATATTCAGTATTTTCATGTACTTTTATTATTTATTATTAAATATATTTAAAACTTTTATTATGACTGGTCCCGGTAGAAAGTATCTAACCTTGGAGAGTGCTCATGTTTATTTGGTGACACTGTGTGGGCTACTCCAGAAGGCCTAGCTGTCTTGACGAACTACTACTATTTGTATTACTATTAATATTACACAGTATAATTGGCTACCTTTGTAAGAGCCTTGCAGTAACTGACTGGTGGCAGTGATAACTACCTTATAGTCTGGACAAAGTTGGTAGAGCGGGTAATCTGTGCCAGCCTTTCCCAGGGTGTGTGTGTGTGTGTGTGTGTGTGTGTGTGTGTGTGTGTGTGTGTGTGTGTGTGTGTGTGTGTGTGTGAGTGTGTGTGTGAAAATTAAATCTTAAAGAGGGTTTGTGTCAGCTACTTGGGGCAGGGGCATGAACCACTGGGTTTACAGAGAGGGTGCTGGAAGACTTGGCTTGGACACTTGGATGAGGATCTAACCCTACAGCTGTGCCAGTGGGGAGTCTTATTGGGGACCTGGAGGGAGATAGATATAGAGACATCCAGACTCTGGGCTGAGTTTGTTCCCTGTATGCACTTAAGGAAAACTGAACTTGATGCAGAGAGGTCTGCATCTGGAAATACTGGGAGTACCTATTTGTATTCCAAGTGCACGTCCCTCTCCAGTGTCAGTGGTGAGGATTCAGGCTCATAGGTTCATAGGTTGGTACTAGGCTATCAGCCCTAGGGCCTATACAAGCCTAGCCATAACAATTCCCTGGCTATTTCTTCCCACAATATTTACTTCCATGGACCCCTGTCTAGCAGGGCGACTGACGTGACCACTAGGGTGAATTTCCTATCTCCCATCCAAATGTTAAGATTCTCCTTGAAGAGGGCCAAAGAGGTACTCTGCTTGACATGTATGGGAAGTCTATTCCAGAGTCTCTGGGTCAGGAACCTATCCCTCCAGCATGTTTTGTTCATTGTGATGACAAGGTTTCGATCCCTGGAGCATGTGGCTCTGAGGGACTGGGATTTCTTTAAGTGTAGCATGTCCAACAGCTCTGGGTTTGACATGGCCTTGTATGTTAAGCAGAGATCACCTCTAAGTAGACGATATGTGACAGTGTATAGCTGGAGTTTTTTTAGATGGTCTGCATACCGCATCTGCTTTAGACCCATGATTCTTTTAGTGAGGTATTTCTGCGGCTTTTCCAATTGTTGCAGATGTCTTGAGAGGTATATACCAAATGGTGCACTGTAATCTATAATGGGTCTAATGAGGGATGAGCACAGTGGGACAACGACCTCCTTTTTTCTGGATGAAAAGCCCTTACTGATGAGGTGTGCCACACAGAAGGATTTCCTGACTGTTGTGGTGATGTGGTTATCAAAGGTGAGACCACTGTCCACTTGTGTCCCTAAGTCTCTTATCACACTTTTGGTGTTTAGTGTATTACCACCTATGTGGTAATTCACGGGTACATGCTTTTTCCCAAAGGGGATAACTATACATTTCTTGGCAATGAGCTTGAGCCCATGGCTCTGGCACCAAGCATCTGTTTCTGTAAGGCCCTTTTGTAGAATATCCACCTCATTTGGGGATTCAATAATGTCTCCCAGTTTGCAGTCATCTGCGAACTTTGTTAGCCAGAGTCCCTTAGTGTTGGCCTGTATGTCAGAGAAGTAGATGCCAAACAAGATCGTAACCAGGACTGAACCCTGAGGTACTCCACTTGTCACTTGTCTAGAGCTGGATTTGTAGTTGGCTACTTTTACAGTGTGGGTTCTGTCACTAAGCCAGTTGGCAACCCATCAAGTGAAGTAGGGATTAATGCCCAGCTTTGTAAGGTTATCTATGATTCCAGAGTGAGGGATAGTGTCGAAGGCCTTGGTGAGGTCCAGATAGGCTGTGTGGACCACCTTACCCTCATCCACAGCTCTGGAGACCGAGTTGAAGAAGTCAATCAGGTTTAGGCGACAAGATCAGCCATTCATGAACCCAAACTGGGTGGGGTCCAGTGTTTGAAGGTTGCCAATGTCTTTGTTTAAAAGTTACATGATAATACGTTCCATGGCCTTGCAGATCAGGCTTACTGATTACTGGCCCAGAGTGGGGATGACACATATTGGTGGCCATCACATATTGGTAGCAGTGGTGGGCATCACACAACTTATAAGTAAGAGCATGGCATCTACGTCCAAATAGGTAATTATCCCACTGTACTCTGCCCTCATCAGTCCAATCATAGAGTACTATGCTCCCTTAGATATGTACCTGACCAGGTATATGCAGCAACTAGAGCGACCACAGAGTTTCCTTACAAAAAAAATACAAGGCATAATTAACCTACCTTATGCAGAGCACTTTAAAGCCCTTTTTGTCTACTCAGTCTCCTATAGATTGCCAAGGGATGATCTATGCCTGGCTTACAAGGCATCCACAAACCCCACACTTATGAATCTCCTACATATTCATAAGTCAACGTGTACCAGAAATACATGGTGTAGGACCTGGATTTTGTCTATAACAAACAGAACATGCTGGAGAGACAGATAAGTGTCCCAGAGACTGCCCACCCTATGGAACAGGCTTCCCATGCATTTGAAGCTGAGTTTGCCTATTACCCAATTTAACAGCAACCTAGACTAGTGGATGGGGAATAAAAAATTTACATTAGGCCTGACACCCATGTGCCTTATGGATAGAGGTAGCTTATAAATGCCTGTTTCGCAATGTGCTGTTTGGATACAGGACATCATTATTCTTCTGGGAAAACTTGGATAGATTTAGAAAGGTCCCCTGGGTTGTTAACCTAGTAACAATATATGAATTGATGAAACTGTTGTCATGATCTAGGCTAACCATTTACTGCTTTGTAGGGTGTGAAGCAGCAATGTTCTGTCACATAGCAAGTAATGTAATCTTAAATTAGTTTAAATGACTGTGATTATGTAACATGCTGTCTTTTTCTCTCTATATATATTATAATAAACTCAAGTAACCAGTGCAATCTCATTTGTGTATGTAACCTATGACAATTATTACTAGAAACAATGGTTTATGACCATCTCGGGTCAGCAAAATAAATAATTAATTAATTTATAACACACGCATATATATATATATATATATATATATATATATATACACACATAAGCAAATAAACCAATTAACATATACATAAATAAATAGTGTAGAATTACACTGATATTAAAATAGATGCACAGACAGAAATATAGACCACTACAGTTGTGTGCTTTTGAATTATGCAAAACAATTCAACATGTACTCTAACTATAAACATCTAACATCATTGCAGCACTTGTCAGTAGTAATTTTGTCTCTGTTTATGTAAAGGTCACCTGTGCTTTTGTCTTGTATCAAATATTTGTTATTCCTATGTTAATTGCATTTTTTCTAGACATATTTTGCTACATATCACCTTAGCCATGTTCTATTAGTATTGGGCCCAAATGGATATTTAAGCATTGGATCTGCTATCCATAACAATTCATAACAAAGGATTCAGGCCAGCTCAAAGGTTTATGTAATTAAAAAAACTATGTTAATCAAATAAAAGTTATTAAATCACTTCTGTGTTCCAGAGTGTTTGTTTTTGGGTTAGTGGACCAATGCAGGATATTGTAACTTTTTTATGTGTCCATTGGGAGTCCTAAAAGTATTTCATAGTCTGCCTCCAAATGATTTTCCTTCAACAGGATAAGTCCCTTTCCTGCCCTTTTTAATAAGTCTTACCAGGGCCAAATACCATTGATGTAGAACTTTCATTTGTTAGTTTCACAATGTGGGCCATTCATACAGGGTTGAAGACACATTCCAGATGAACTTGCATTTCTTAAATGTTAACTCTACTTGATTCCTCCTTATTAAATAAACTTGCTTTATACTCCATGCTCCCTTATTATACCAAGGTGCTAAATAAGTAGTGCTATGTCCACCTTTCTAAACCAAAGCCATTTTCACCATGGGTTCTTTGGATCCTTGCTTCTGCCTTTTCTTTAAATAACAAAATATACAGAGGTACATAATATGGCTATCACTGAGGTGGCAGAATGGTGCAATCATTAAACTTAAAAAAAGTTGCACAACTGATTGAAAATCAGTTGATTGAATATTTCCTGCTTTGTTTTCATGTGACATCGCAAACAGTGGGGATCAGGGAGTTTGTCTTTTCCCCACTGTAGAATAATCTCAAAACTGATATAAAATTAACAGGGGTGTGGAGGGATTATAAAAGACTTTTTGTTTTTACTTTCAATTCTTTATGGATTGATCAGTTTTTGTCAGTCATCTTATCTCAATTATGAGTATACAACTAAGTGTCATATACTTATATATGCATATATACACACGAGTCTACTTTGATTCACTGAAAACTAATTTCACTGAATTTCAGAACACTCACACCAAATCGCTGAAAACTCAAATCACTGAAAACTCATTTCACTGAATCATATTTCACTGAATGTAAGTACTGTTGGGCAAATAAAATATATATGCCATTTTCCCCAACTGTAGTGCGAACATGGAGTTAGTATATATAGTTAGGGGGGTGGGGGTGGGAGTGGGGGGCATAGCCCCCCCACCTACTTTTGGTTTTATATTGTTAGCTTTCAGTGAAATGAGATTCATAAGTATGAAAGCTAAGTAGGAGGGGGTCCTCGCCCCCACTCCCCCAATGTGGGGGGTTGTGCCCCCCACACTCCCCCTAACTATATATACTAACTCCAGGATCGCACTACATTGGGAAAAGGGCATATATGTTTTATTTGCCTGACAGTACTTACATTCAGTGAAATGTGATTCAGTGAAATGAGTTTTCAGTGAATCAAAGAAGACCCATATACACATAGATATAGATATAGATATGTACACACTGAACAATGTAGAGCAAGGAAAAAATATTTATTTAACCCATTTTAGTGCTTTTGTTCATTAGGACTTATTCAAAAACATCAGAAAATACACCAAAGCTTTCTATAAATACACTGCACAAGTCAATTAATTAAGCAATACAGTCATGAATACTGAACTTAAAAACTATTTGCAACAGATTACAAAAAAATATCCCCAGATCGTAATGTCTGACAAAAATATAAATATAAATCACACAGTCTTATACAATACAGATAATGATAGATTTAATAAATGTATTAATAATGTACCTCTCAACCTGTTGTTAAAATGTACATTTCTTAAAAACTAAAATAAATATTACTGTGAATCATTAAAATTAAGTTAATGATTTTAAAGCTTCACTGCTCTTAATCTTACAGACACTGTTGATTGACATACTGTTGTTTAAAATGGGCATCAGAGTGCCATCTAAATGTAGCTGCCACAACAGGTCCCAATACTCTAAATTTGCTTCCCATGGTCCTCCTCTAACTCTCAGTTGTATTTTTCCAAGGCAAAAAATCAGATGTTTTTAAAATTGTGATACACTCTCACATGTCTAAACAAAGCATTTTTGAATCTTTTCTTTTGATATCATAAATATGTTCCTGGATTTGCTTGCTAAGCTACCTCTGCATTTTTCCTGCAGAATTCTTTCAATTTAATGTGGCCTACAAAAAGGCATGCAGTTTATCAACTACAAGCTAGTCCTCCAAGAGGTGAGGATGGTAAAATTTCTACTTCAACTTTTGATCATTTCACTTCAGATCCTAGATCATAAGACTGTGCTATATCTCACATGATACAATGTGAACATGGTGGACATAAATTGTGGCTAATAGGTCTAGAGAGGGCATTAAGATATTATTATATGCCTCAATATCCTCATTAACATTCTGTATACTGAGACCCTACAGGTTTTGGCGGATAGCAAAAGCGAATGGATCAGGTGTTATATGATTCAGATTCCTACAGACTACCAAATCCTAGTGTGTAAGGGCCAACATAGGAACACTGACTAAGGAGTGAATAAGACTGTGATCAGACAGTGTAGCAGGCTCCACCTCCATGTCAGTGGTCATCATGCAAAACTGGAACACCAAGTCCAATGTATGAGATGAGGAGGTAATTCCATGAGCAAGCTCAAATCCTTGTATCAGGCTCATACTCTGCATCATTACAAATGTAAAAATCACCCAGAATCAACCTCCATTTGTATGACTAGAACATAGAAAACAAGGATGTATGTAAATGGGTCTACTTCACATAATCGAAATTTCACTTATGAAACCTACTTAATTGAGACAAAAGCACTGAATGTTGAATTAACTGAATGTTCCCATCACCATATTTTTACACAGGGAATGTAGGCAGTTTTCCAACATGGTGAAATTTGCCCTTTTCTCCCTATAGTGAGCTCTCGGAGTTGATATATATATATATATATATATATATATATATATATATATATATATATATATATATATATATATATATATATATATATAGTTAGGGGGGTGTGGGCACAAAATACCAAACGTTAAATTAACTGAACTTTGAATGTTGCCCAACTGCCTCCATTCCTGTATAAAAATCTGGTGATGTGAATGTTCAGTTAATTTAACATTTGGTATTTTCATCTCAATTAATTGGGTTACATGTAAGTGAAATTTCGATTATCTGAAGTAGACCCAAATATATATATATATTTATATATATACATATATATACATATATATATATATATATATATATATATATATATATGATATTCTGGAGGAACATCCTTGCCGTACCTGGTGGACTATAGACAAGCATTCTGGAGGAACATCCTTGCCATACCTGGTGGACTGTAGACAAGCCGTTGTTACTAGGTTGCTCCCATTAACATGAAATATTTAAAGGAGATGAAAACCCTAGCTATGACCTCTTTCATCCCAAGGAAGAAGTGAAAGAAAGAAAATGACAACCCCACCATGTATAGTGCTATATAAGCAAATACCACTGTGGTACAACGGCTGCAAGAATGGGCCCACATTAGACATCAAGCTAGATTCCAGTAATAAATGTGCAGTCATGGTCACGGAACAAGTCCTGTAATAGCAAGCTTGTTCTTGACTGACCTGGCATGAAAACACATCTTGTCAGAGGTGTAGGACAACAGGTCCCACTTTGCTTTCTCTGAGTACAAGATTTAACCATGGGCATATACCATAGAAACCAAACCTGTAACTCAGCAACACATTTTGCCCCATGGCAGTTCATAATTACAGATGATGATGGTGATAGTGACAAATGCCCGCCCTATGCCTCTTTCCAATTCCCTGTCTCCTGCATGTGACCATGACA
Source organism: Protopterus annectens (assembly GCF_019279795.1). NCBI lineage: Eukaryota > Metazoa > Chordata > Ceratodontiformes > Protopteridae > Protopterus > Protopterus annectens. Next base: position 54,860,553 of record NC_056725.1, read on the forward strand.
GAATAAATGGTCATGAAGCACATTGTTATTAAAATACAAAATAGCACTTTGTTGTTGTTGTTATTGTTGTGTCTTTTGGCTTTTCCCGGTTAGGGGTCGCCACAGCGGAACTCCGGTCCACTAATGATTGGCAGTAGATTTTTATGTGCCGAGTTGCCAGCTCTGACACACAACCTTCAATGAAGGTATGCCCATTCATGCATGTCTCCCCACAGAAGTCGCTCTAGCTGAGAATCAAACAGGATAACGTCTTACTGTGAGGTGACAACGCTACCGCAGCACCACCACCGCAGTCCTAAAATACAAAATAGCACTAATGTCATATATTGTTAGGTGTGCTTTTCTCTGGTACTTGCATTGCATCTACACTTGCTTGTTTCTTTAGTTTATGTATCTGGTTTATATTACTAGCAATTCAAGTGTTTAAGGTTTTTAAATGCCATAGTTAGCATTACCCCATTCCCATCTCTGGGCATGTTAAACATTGGTAATATTAATGTTGTTTCGGTCATTGATGTCTGACAATACTGTTGTAAAATGCACTGCCAGGTGTCCACTGAAATGGAAGAATCCTGTACCTTCAGAGCAGGTAACCAGTTCTATAGCTTCAGCAGTGCCTTCTATCAGGAAAGAAATTAAAAAAGTCAGCTCAAATGCATGAAAATTCAGCAAACTTTATTAAGAAAGAAATATATATATATATATATATATATATATATATATATATATATATATATATATATGTATATATATATATATATATATATATATATATATATATAGTTGAATTAGGAAATGCAGAAATTTTCTGGAAGAATCATTATGATACTATAAAGGGTAGGGAAAATAGAGAAAGTCACTGACAAATCATAGATACTAAGAACACTTTTTTGCTAAACAGTCACAAAAATCAGAGAAAATGCGTTTAAATGTACAACAAAGATAATCAGGATGGTGGGAGGTGCTGTCCTTTAAGGGCAATACATGATTCTAAGGGGATTATTAAACTTAAAGTAGACAAACCAGCATTGAGGTATGAAGGGATTCACAACAAGGAAAGAAAAAAGGACCAAATTGAAGGTTAACCTTCACAGTATAACAAACAGCAATAATGTCCACAAAAAAATCCAGTGAAGGAAACACTCGACCTTCCAAGAAATGCGATAAAACAAAGTTTACTAGCTCACAAAGCTTTCGGGCTATGTCCTTCTTCAGTGTGACACACTGAAGAATGATGTGGTCTGAAAGCTTTTCAGGGCTATGATGAGTTTAGGTGATGTCGTGGTTAAAGAAGTCAATAGAGCATAAGTTTTAAGTAAGAAGGTGCCAGTTTTTATAGACTGACAACTTTTTAAGATGCCGAGGACAGCTTTCCAAAGTTTGGTTGCATGGAAGGCTGTGGTGTAGTCACCAACATGCTCATTAGATAAGAATAAGAAACAAAGAAAGAATGAAATATAACATGGAGTATGCCTGTGTATGTTAGTATGAAGGGAAGAGCTTTCATTGTCATAACTTAATTGGTGTGCTAGGTATTGTTTAAAATAAGGCCCAAGATCTGAGTTTTAAGGCACTACATGGACAGATACTTTACTCCATTTTACTGTTTGCTGAAAATTGTCCAGATGGTTAGAAAAACAATTAATAAGCTGTGGTTGAATTCCTAACTGTGTAAGTCTAATAGTAGGATGAACTTGTTTATTAAGACAAACTCGTTAGACAATTTTTACTGAGAAACATATAGATGAAGTCTGTGATTATTTATTATGCACCAGACTCCCACAGATTCTTTGATTATTTGTGTATTTTTTCATTTCTGTTTGTCAGTCAGTTCAGTGGGGCAGTTTTATATTTTTTCATATACGTTTAGAACAGTAGTAGTGTTTTTCATTTTTCTGAATGATAAGGGAATAGTAGCTTAATTTAGGTCAAGTTTCACATTCAGCCTGTTTTAGTCTGTTTCCATATAAGTGCATAGAAAATGTTTTCCTGATGTATGCTTTTGGAGTATTAGGTCTTATTTTTTATATTAATTTGTATATTATTGTAATACTGCATTTTATCTGCATTTTAAAATATTGCTATATTTAATTTGATTTTAATTTTAATACATTTTCTAGCATTCTGATTGGATAGTTTATTGGTTTGTCTGTTAAGCATGATTTTTCTTATTGTCTTAGGCTTTTTCCTGATGTATGGATATGTTCTGAGTTTGCATTAGGAGGCAGAAACTGTACTAGTTGCTTGGTAGTGTGTATTATACAGTATTGTGACTGGTAAGTTTCTGTTTTTTTATTGAAGTGAATTAGAGACTGCCTAACATTTTTTGTATTTTTTTCCTGTCATATTACTATGGACAATTGTTTTGGACTGGATTTAATGTTCTGGAGTACTGTGTGTGTTTTTTTTTTCGGTTGGGGGTGGGTTGTTTTGTATTTAACATGATGATTTTTATTGTATTTTCCCATTGTAGTCTAAGGGTAAGTAGATCTGGTCTGGTTTGGTCAGTTTTGTTAGGATAATAATGTAATCAACTATAGATATTTTAGCAGTGCATATGGGTGGATTATATATTGGCAGAGTCAAGGTTAAAAGACTATTATGATGCTGTTATGCTATATGAAACGAAAAACACTCAATCAGTCCTGGATAAAGTGCCTTTCAGAATAAACATAGAAAAAATCCAAAAATAACTGAAAAAGGCAACACCAAAGCAGATAATCCTTTTAAAACTAACTTTTAATCCAACAGATTATAAAGACAGTGAGCGCTTTCATGTTATCACAACGTTTCATCAGACTTTAAGTAAAAACCATTAACTGCCAACCATAAATAGTAAATTCAAACCCTTCTGGCCTATGGTTCAACAGAAACAATTATGACATCATGTTGAAATTTAAAATTTAAAAAGACATGCTTTATAAACAACATTCTTCAAAATATATACATAAATAAAGCATGCATCATAAGAAACACTTAAAAAGCACATGTGCATTCGATATATAAATATTAATATAATACATATGCTCATAAGTATCACAAAAAATACACATTTTTATATTTAAATAAATTTAAAATTAAAAAATGTATGTAGTATAGTTCATTCTAACAACTAACTAAAAACAGTATATACGTATGCTTGTGTCTAAAAATCATCCACATGAAACTGTGAAAATTAAAATTCTATTTAAAGTGACTAATGTGCATGTGGTCTGGCTGATAAAAAGGTTTTAACGTCATCCTATCATTCAGTCCACTCACTTTATATGCTTGCAAGCGTATTATCCATCTACTTTCTCTACCCTCCGTGTAAGTCTTAACATTCCCTAATCTGCCTGATTTCTTAATCAATTCTAATGCTCTAAACTTAAATTTATGTGTCATACCATAGGTTAGCACATGTTTAGCTAATGCGTTCTTATCATCTTCTTTGTTTATAGCATAAATATGCTCTCTTACTCTTTCTCTGAGGGTCCTATTGGTTTTACCTACATAGAAGGACTTGCATGCCTGGCACTGTGCCAGGTACACCAAGTCCCTCGTCTTACAATCCGCATATTGTTTAAACACATAATCCTGTCTAGTATCAGGGTGAACAAATGTATTATCACCTGCCATGTATGGGCACTGGTTGCAGCCCCTACAAGCAAATGTCCCCTGTCTGTCTGAATATCTTATAGTATGAATGTTTTCTTGCTCATAACAAAGTAATTGCTTAAGTGATTTTGTGTTTCTATAGATGTATCTCGGCCTATTACCTACTATCGTAGTGATATCATCATCTACATTCAATAATCTCCAATTTCTGTCTATTACTTCTATTACCTTATTATTCCTATTAGTAAACGGAATAATCACTTTAAGCCCCTCATTTCCTCTTGCATTCAAACCTTCTTCATCAACCTGTCAATATTTGTATTACTTTGGAAGTATGATCTTCCTTTTCTATTCCTATGTGACCTACTATTATACATAGATCTCTCTATCTCACCGTCTTTATAACCTTGTTGTTTAAAGTTATCTGCCAATGTCTTACATGCTTCTCTGTAAGATTCATCATGACTAGTAAGTCTTGATATCCTTAGTATTTGACTCTTCATTATATTAGGATAAATGTGAGTTGGATGCATGCTGCTCTGATGTAACAAGCTGTTTTTCCAACATTGTTTCCTAAACATATTAGTGTGTAAACCATCTTCCTCCTTCCTCAACTGCACATCTAAAAATTTTAATCTCTTCTGGGAACTAACACATTCAAAAGAAAACATCATCCACAAAATGTTTGTAGTAACCAATGTACTCTCCATAATCTCCACTGTTCAATACATATGTCTTCTCCCAATATGCCAACACTAGGTTGGCATATGAGTTCGCACACAGCGTGCCCATTGCCACCCCCTTGGTTTTTAAAAATATTCCTCTTAATATATGAAGACATTATTATTCAATACAATATCCAACAATGACATGTATCTCATAATGAGATCCCTTGGCACTCCTTCTTCAATTAATAAGAGCTTAACATACTCCATTCCTGTGTTATTTGGCATGGATATAAATAAAGAAACAACATCAAGTGAAACCAAAAGTTCATTACCATTGTCTGCATCAGAAAAAACATACCCAGTATAGGTCTCTAAGAACTGTTGTGTATCTCTAATTATAGTGGATATATCATCTACCACTGGTCTAAGCTGTTTCATGTGGATGATTTTTAGACACAAGCATACGTATATACTGTTTTTAGTTAGTTGTTAGAATGAACTACACTACATACATTTTTTAATTTTAAATTTATTTAAATATAAAAATGTGTATGTTTTTTGTGATATTTATAAGCATATGTATTATATTAATATTTATATATCGAATGCACATGTGCTTTATACGTGTTTCTTATGATGCATGCTTTATTTATGTATATATTTTGAAGAATGTTGTTTATAAAGCATGTCTTTTTACATTTTAAATTTCAACATGATGTCATAATTGTTTCTGTTGAACCATAGGCCAGAGGGGTTTGAATTTACTATTTATGGTTGGCAGTTAATGGTTTTTACTTAAAGTCTGATGAAACGTTGTGATAACGTGAAAGCGCTCACTGTCTTTATAATCTGTTGGATTAAAAGTTCATTTTAAAAGGATTATCTCCCTTGGTGTTGCCTTTTTCAGTTATTTTTGGATGCTGTGATGCTATGACAATGTGGTGTAATAATCACAGCTCGTGTATAAATACTGTGCAATATAGTATACACCAAATATTAATGTCTGATTTAAGTTAATCACAAAACATTATAAAAACAAGGGTTTTGTCCCAAGATAGCAGAGACATTTAACTTTTATTGGGAGGTAATTGTATAGCCAAGAGTAGAGACTGGGAGAAAAGGAAGAGAAGAGAAACAAAGCAAAGAGATGGATGGGACTGTAGGAGAGACCTGTGATAGTCGGGCATGATCACTGAGGAAAGGCAGAGTGGCACCGAACTGAGAAAGACATGGTGACAGCTGACGCAACACCCCAACCCCATGTAGAAAATGGGAAAAAGGGGCTTCACAATAATGAAGCCGTTGCTTTTAGTGACTTAGGACTTTTGGAGAATATCAACCAGAAAGGTGACAGGAAAGGTACCCGGGAGTATCAGAAAGCTACCTATGGATAAACTAGTAGGATTGCCAGAAGTTTAATTGCAGAATGTTATGGATTACCTGGGATTTACTGTGGATGTGCCAGTGTTTTGAAGAAAAACAGAGACCATTTAAGTTTTCAGGATGAGGAGGAGAAGGAGGAGTAAGAGAATTATAATACTGGCTTTTTTTCCTAAATGTCAGGCATAACAGAAGTATGCTGTTTTTGTTTTCTCTCACTGTAAATAAGTATCTGTTTAATCTAGCTATATATTTACTTTATCTATCTATCTATCTATCTATCTATCTATCTATCTATCTATCTATCTATCTATTAATCTACCTATATATTTAATCTACACGCACTCACAGAGTACCAATATACTGTGTTTGTAATAACAACAGCAGTCTGGGGAACCATCATTTCAGTTTTAAATTTAAGTTTATTTTGAAGGATGAACATAAAATTTTCTTGCAAAAGCTATGAATAGTGACAGAAGAGAAACACAGTCACAGACCTACTGCTAGTCTGTTTCAACAAATATTTTTTCTAGAAAATTCTCTTGTAAATGCAAATCCACAAAATTGTACCTAGATTCTTTTCAAAGCTGAATTCAATGTGTCTCTTTTAGTGAACCCACGTTCAATATTCTTCATACTGATTGCAAGTGCTTTTTGTAAAACCAGGCAATAAAATAAAGAGAAATTGGAGACAGCTGATATTAGTTTATCCCTTTCAGTACGGTTTACTTTAAAGGCAAGGCAATAACTTTAGTTTCTCCTTTTCAGGACAACACCTATTGTTTAACAGTTTTCATGGACACCTACAAGAGCAAAAGGAAGGAGAAAGACATAAGGCAGGATTCATGAAGCCTCTGTGTAAGAGATACAAGGCTTACACGGAGGCTGCAGTTAAACGGTGTGATGTCAGCATGTCATGCATATGCATGAGGGCATGCTGAATCACACCTAAGGCTAACACGGTCTGTGGAAGACAGTAGGGGGCGTGTCCGTAGGCCGAGCCCTGCAAGCGGACACGCCCCCAGAAGAGTAAAAGTGCTCAAAGTAAACACCCACGACAGAGTCCATGTAAATGTGAATAAACACAACACAACACATGCCCCCACAGACTATGAACATAAAATATATAAATGAACATGTTATATATTTTTTTTAAATTGTAAAGATGTTTGCCCATGAGTGCGCTCGTTTGCGCAGGCGTGCCCGTAGCTTAGCCACAGTTAGCAGTCAGTGGAAAAGCATATAAGAACTAAATATGCAAAGTAAGCCAAGAAGCAATAGCGTAGCAGTAGAGACATCGGCTGAAGAGCAGGCAGTCATGTTTGGAGCCCCCACAACATCAATTTTTATTTTTAGTAAAATAAGCGCGAAACAAGTCCCTGACAAATATGTACACATATAAAATTATATTTTATGTAAAATGTAATGAAATAGGCCATTTATTTTGAAGAAATGTGAGATAACAAAATAATAAAAAATGCCAGATGTGCCTATAGCTGAGCTACAGTTTAACAAAGTGAGTGCATCTGCCCGTAGGTGAGCAGTGGTTTAACAGGTGTAAAATGAGTGCCCGTAGGTGAGCAGTGATTTAACACGCTGAAACTGTGTGCCCCTAGCTGAGCTGAGCGTAATATGCATGCTAACAGCCAAATGAAGCGTAAACCAGCGTACCCCGTTTGCGCGGAGCTGCGCACCGCGCCAACAAGCTAACTGACAGGCAACGTTGAGCAAGCTGTATCAAAACTGCCTTTACACAGACACACCCCCTAGCCTGTCTAGACAGTCATAAAATATAAAAAGCAGTGGCCAGGTTTGAACCCAGGATACCATGCACCATAGTCAAGGTAATGAACCACTAAGCCATGACAGCTGTACTTAGAAATGCAGTAATAACAAATATATAGAAATGAATAGAAAGTGGAGCATGACAAAGCAGATTTTGTGAAGTTGATACAATTCCAAAATGGCCAATCACAGATAAGTGCGGGAAAAATGGCAGATATAAGCCCCATACGCGGTTGATTAAATAATTCCCAAAATTTTGGGCCCAATTTACGATGTAATTGCTTAAGTGATTTTGTGTTTCTATAGATGTATCTCGGCCTATTACCTACTATCGTAGTGATATCATCATCTACATTCAATAATCTCCAATTTCTGTCTATTACTTCTATTACCTTATTATTCCTATTAGTAAACGGAATAATCACTTTAAGCCCCTCATTTCCTCTTGCATTCAAACCTTCTTCGTCAACCTGTCAATATTTGTATTACTTTGGAAGTATGATCTTCCTTTTCTATTCCTATGTGACCTACTATTATACATAGATCTCTCTATCTCACCGTCTTTATAACCAAGTTGTTTAAAGTTATCTGCCAATGTCTTACATGCTTCTCTGTAAGATTCATCATGACTAGTAAGTCGTGATATCCTTAGTATTTGACTCCTCATTATATTAGGATAAATGTGAGTTGGATGCATGCTGCTCTGATGTAACAAGCTGTTTTTCCAACATTGTTTCCTAAACATATTAGTGTGTAAACCATCTTCCTCCTTCCTCAACTGCACATCTAAAAATTTTAATCTCTTCTGGGAACTAACACATTCAAAAGAAAACATCATCCACAAAATGTTTGTAGTAACCAATGTACTCTCCATAATCTCCACTGTTCAATACATATGTCTTCTCCCAATATGCCAACACTAGGTTGGCATATGAGTTCGCACACAGGGTGCCCATTGCCACCCCCTTGGTTTTTAAAAATATTCCTCTTAATATATGAAGACATTATTATTCAATACAATGTCCAACAATGACATGTATCTCATAATGAGATCCCTTGGCACTCCTTCAATTAATAAGAGCTTAACATACTCCATTCCTGTGTTATTTGGCATGGATATAAATAAAGAAACAACATCAAGTGAAACCAAAAGTTCATTACCATTGTCTGCATCAGAAAAAACATACCCAGCATAGGTCTCTAAGAACTGTTGTGTATCTCTAATTATAGTGGATATATCATCTACCACTGGTCTAAGCTGTTTCATGTGGATGATTTTAGACACAAGCATACGATATACTGTTTTTAGTTAGTTGTTAGAATGAACTACACTACATACATTTTTAATTTTAAATTTATTTAAATATAAAATGTGTATGTTTTTTGTGATATTTATAAGCATATGTATTATATTAATATTTATATATCGAATGCACATGTGCTTTATACGTGTTTCTTATGATGCATGCTTTATTTATGTATATATTTTGAAGAATGTTGTTTATAAAGCATGTCTTTTTACATTTTAAATTTCAACATGATGTCATAATTGTTTCTGTTGAACCATAGGCCAGAGGGGTTTGAATTTACTATTTATGGTTGGCAGTTAATGGTTTTTACTTAAAGTCTGATGAAACGTGATAACGTGAAAGCGCTCACTGTCTTTATAATCTGTTGGATTAAAAGTTCATTTTAAAAGGATTATCTCCCTTGGTGTTGCCTTTTTCAGTTATTTTTGGATGCTGTGATGCTATGACAATGTGGTGTAATAATCACAGCTCGTGTATAAATACTATGCAATATAGTATACACCAAATATTAATGTCTGATTTAAGTTAATCACAAAACATTATAAAAACAAGGGTTTTGTCCCAAGATAGCAGAGACATTTAACTTTTATTGGGAGGTAATTGTATAGCCAAGAGTAGAGACTGGGAGAAAAGGAAGAGAAGAGAAACAAAGCAAAGAGATGGATGGGACTGTAGGAGAGACCTGTGATAGTCGGGCATGATCACTGAGGAAAGGCAGAGTGACACCGAACTGAGAAAGACATGGTGACAGCTGACGCAACACCCCAACCCCATGTAGAAAATGGGAAAAAGGGGCTTCACAATAATGAAGCCGTTGCTTTTAGTGACTTAGGACTTTTGGAGAATATCAACCAGAAAGGTGACAGGAAAGGTACCCGGGAGTATCAGGAAGCTACCTATGGATAAACTAGTAGGATTGCCAGAATTTTAATTGCAGAATGTTATGGATTACCTGGGATTTACTGTGGATGTGCCAGTGTTTTGAAGAAAAACAGAGACCATTTAAGTTTTCAGGATGAGGAGGAGAAGGAGGAGTAAGAGAATTATAATACTGGCTTTTTTTCCTAAATGTCAGGCATAACAGAAGTATGCTGTTTTTGTTTTCTCTCACTGTAAATAAGTATCTGTTTAATCTAGCTATATATTTACTTTATCTATCTATCTATCTATCTATCTATCTATCTATCTATCTATCTATTAATCTACCTATATATTTAATCTACACGCACTCACAGAGTACCAATATACTGTGTTTGTAATAACAACAGCAGTCTGGGGAACCATCATTTCAGTTTTAAATTTAAGTTTATTTTGAAGGATGAACATAAAATTTTCTTGCAAAAGCTATGAAGAGTGACAGAAGAGAAACACAGTCACAGACCTACTGCTAGTCCGTTTCAACAAATATTTTTCTAGAAAATTCTCTTGTAAATGCAAATCCACAAAATTGTACATAGATTCTTTTCAAAGCTGAATTCAATGTGTCTCTTTTAGTGAACCCACGTTCAATATTCTTCATACTGATTGCAAGTGCTTTTTGTAAAACCAGGCAATAAAATAAAGAGAAATTGGAGACAGCTGATATTAGTTTATCCCTTTCAGTACGGTTTACTTTAAAGGCAAGGCAATAACTTTAGTTTCTCCTTTTCAGGACAACACCTATTGTTTAACAGTTTTCATGGACACCTACAAGAGCAAAAGGAAGGAGAAAGACATAAGGCAGGATTCACGAAGCCTCTGTGTAAGAGATACAAGGCTTACACGGAGGCTGCAGTTAAACGGTGTGATGTCAGCATGTCATGCATATGCATGAGGGCATGCTGAATCACACCTAAGGCTAACACGGTCTGTGGAAGACAGTAGGGGGCGTGTCCGTAGGCCGAGCCCTGCAAGCGGACACGCCCCCAGAAGAGTAAAAGTGCTCAAAGTAAACACCCACGACAGAGTCCATGTAAATGTGAATAAACACAACACAACACATGCCCCCACAGACTATGAACATAAAATATATAAATGAACATGTTATATATTTTTTTTAAATTGTAAAGATGTTTGTCCGTGAGTGCGCTCGTTTGCTGGGCGTGCGTAGCTTAGCCACAGTTAGCAGTCAGTGGAAAAGCATATAAGAACTAAATATGCAAAGTAAGCCAAGAAGCAATAGCGTAGCGGTAGAGACATCGGCTGAAGAGCAGGCAGTCATGGCTCGAGCCCCCACAACATCAATTTTTATTTTTAGTAAAATAAGCACGAAACAAGTCCCTGACAAATATGTACACATATAAAATTATATTTTATGTAAAATGTAATGAAATAGGCCATTTATTTTGAAGAAATGTGAGATAACAAAATAATAAAAAATGCCAGATGTGCCTATAGCTGAGCTACAGTTTAACAAAGTGAGTGCATCTGCCCGTAGGTGAGCAGTGGTTTAACAGGTGTAAAATGAGTGCCCGTAGGTGAGCAGTGGTTTAACACGCTGAAACTGTGTGCCCCTAGCTGAGCTGAGCGCAATATGCGTGCTAACAGCCAAATGAAGCGTAAACCAGCGTACCCGTTTGCTGAGCTGCGCTGCACCGCCAACAAGCTAACTGACAGGCAACGTTAAGCAAGCTGTATCAAAACTGCCTTTACACAGACACACCCCCTAGCCTGTCTAGACAGTCATAAAATATAAAAAGCAGTGGCCAGGTTTGAACCCAGGATACCATGCACCATAGTCAAGGTAATGAACCACTAAGCCATGACAGCTGTACTTAGAAATGCAGTAATAACAAATATATAGAAATGAATAGAAAGTGGAGCATGACAAAGCAGATTTTGTGAAGTTGATACAATTCCAAAATGGCCAATCACAGATAAGTGCGGGAAAAATGGCAGATATAAGCCCCATACGCGGGAATACACAGCATAAACGATTGTAGAACTAACTTGCAGACAGAATTTCAGGAGTAGGTGAGGGTAGTTGCTTTCGAGCACAGAGGTGGGGTGTTGAGGAGTCCAGATACATGGTCTGGCTCCTAGTCCACAATCATGAGGCCCAACTCATGCAGGGCCAGATCCTGTGGGGAGCATATAGGGCTGAGGCGTGGGACCGGTTGGCTCATGATCTCACCAGTGCCACAGGGATTCCAAGGACTGGTGAGCAGGTCCGTCACCACCATGCGGACCTGAAGAGACGTAAGCAGGACCAATTGAACCTTTGGATCCAGGAGGCCCGGCAAATGCCCAATGCCCCACTACTGAGTAAGTTACATTTAATTATGTATGTAAGAAATTAAACTAGCTGATATTATGGAGATGTGTATTCCAATATTACTTCATTTATATTACAGCTGCAGGTGTCCGTTCTGCGAACCGCAGAGCCTATGGCGATAGGCTGATGCGGTTGCACCACCAGGCAGGTCAGTAATCCACTCCCAGTAACTGTAAAGAAATATAAAAGTATGACAGTTAGCAAAAGAGTGCAGTGTAGTCACTAAGTAATAAAATGTGCAAGTAACAGTGTAAGAGTGTTTGCAAGTATTGCTTGATTACAAAAGTGTGTTGCAGTCTGTAATCCAAACAGAAAAATGAAAATGTCTGAAATAAAGTCTGAAATAAAGATGCCCCACCTGTAATATAATAGTACACAACCTGCAGCAGGCTGAAAAGTACAGCTGCAGAAGATGAGCAAATCACATGTGTGAAATATATCCCTGTTGAAATACTGAAACATGACAGAAGTGAGACTGCTGGAAAGGATTGTAATAACTACAGGTAAAACATGTCAATAAAGCCTAGAAGTAAGTACCATCCTGAATAGTAAAATGAAAACAAGTGAGAGAGTGTGAGAAAGAGTTATGAATCCACCAATAAAGTAGTAATAACCCCTGAATAAAGTATACTGCAGTCAGTACAGAATGAAATTAATGTGACAAGTAGAACCAAACTGCGAAATGTGTTCAAAGTGTTGCTGCAGCTGGAATGTGTATCCCAAAATCTGGATATGTTGCTCTCAGTCTGCAATATGCAAATAGTATGATTGTCTGAAATACCAAACATCCACAGTTGTCTATAGCTATATAAAGCAAATGTAGCAGGATGATGTAGCTGAACAAAGCCAGATATGAACGTGTATGAATAACAATAAAATGTATATTGATGTAGCAGTAACAGTCCTATCACCAAACTGAAGTAGTTATCATATAGGAAACTGTAGTTAGAACAGTAGTGTGTATATATCTGCAGCTATTAGAAATGTACAGCATATGTATTGGTATTGAAGGTGTTAATAATATTTTCTTCACCCCACCCTATAACCACATATAATCCATTCCACGTGAAATTGGTATGTGCAATCACAATTAACACCCCTGGACATTTGTCCTGTTGGGTCATAAATATTTGCATGTACGTTGATGCATCTGCCCTGTTCATACATCCAAACCTGATGGCCTGTTGCCATCAATCAACCCTGCATGTTGTTGGACTGTGCATTGCTGTTCAAATTATGCATGTGTTATGCTCGCTGTTCAATGGTGTGAATATCTGGGTGTTTGGTTAATGGGAATACTAATGCATGCTGTTACAACTAATTGCGAATGGTATTGTATGTTACTAACCCAAACTGTCATGACATAATGCAAAACATAGGATGACAGGGAAGGCGGGTTCCAGCGGACCCACCTCTCCCACCTCAGCTGGCGAGTGCACCTGGCACTAGTGCCCAGTCTGGACCCTCCTCCGGTGACCCTGTGCCACCTGCGGGTGGAAGCACTGCAGGGGATGGGGCCCGTCCCCCCTCTGCAAGTGTGGCTGGAGGAGAACCACCACTCACCCTCTGTAGCGTCCGGACTGTGGTGAGTAGGGAGATCCGGGACTCTGTTCTTGGGCCCCTACACCAGCTTGAGGCACAGGTGGCACAACTTACGGGCATGCCTGTTGCCCAGCCTACACAGCCCCCAGCACAGCCCCATCCTGGGCAGTGAAGGAACAGTGGCAACTGCCCATGGGTGGGGATATCAGTTCCACTGTTGCCATCTGTGGGCTCATGGGCTCTGGATATCCAAACATCCGTCCCCGTCAATTGTGTAACCCCCCCACATGTGTCATACACCGCCCCTGTATGCATCTTGTTTGTCTTGTCTGTTGACCTACCCAACCTACCTCCCCAGCTATACCGACTTCCTTCACCTGACATACCACTCTCACCTGAAAAAAAAAAAAAAGGGCACTCTGTACCCACAAAAAAATTACGCCCCATACATAGCTGCCCATTCTGCACACATGACTGCTGGACATGGAAACTATCAATTACAATTGGCTGTACAACAAGTATTATTGTTGTCCTAACACCTCTCTCAGGGGTGGAAGGTTTCAAATTTCACACCAAATTACATACATATGCACAGCTGTTGCTGATGAAGAAATGGACAGCTATGGGCCTTACCTACATCCCTCCTGCAAAACCCAAGCTTGTTTCCCTACTGTCTTACCCTCTTTGTGACCCCTTTTTCACCACTTTCCTGTATCCTCATTTTCATTTCTTTCAAAGAAAATAGCGCGGGTGTGCACCAGAGTAAGCACTGTTAAGCGGTTGTAAGCGGGTGTGCGCAGAGCTGAACGCCAGTGCGCATGCGGGAGCTCCACGCAAACCAGCGCTAACCCGGTTACAACTGCTTAAAAGTGCCTTAGTCACTCTGATTGACAGGTCCTGTAGTCAGTTCAAAAGCAAAATAAAATCCCACTGTCAGTCCCGAACCCAGGAAACAGTAGTCTGCATGACCTACCACTAAGCCATGACTGTTATACAAGAACATTGTGCTAAAATAAATATATCATGTAATAGTAGGAATGAATGTAAAGGGAATATAGGATGTGTAGTACACAAACAAAGCATGTCATTTATACTTACTGTCAAAACTAGTGGATTTCCATAATAGTAGTGTGTGAACAGAAACAGCCATGCTAGTTGGTAGCTAGTAGGTAATAATGTCAGTTAATGTACATATATAAATGTATGTATATTTACATATATATATATATATATATATATATATATATATATATATATATATATATATATATATATATATATATATATATATATATATATATAGTTGTAGGTGTCAGTGTGCATACACACTTACTACAGGAAACAGGAGAGAGGAATGGAGAAATGTGAATCTACAACACAGCCTGAATCATGAGAGAGATACTAACCTTTACACTCACAGAACAGTGTCCACAGCATACCCAGCATGGTCCCCGCCCTTACAATCTGAAAGGGCAATGCCTATCTCACATACCCTTTATAGCACTGTCCTGAAATCACAGTGAGAACTGCAATCAGTACACAACTGGCTGCATGCAATTAGCAAATGCTGGCTTACAATTGGAGCAGAGGCCATCACATGGACTTATGCAGATACCTACAAAAGCATCCTGTACTCACACTCCACACATGCAATACTTTCATTGCACTGTCTGGAGGCAGACAGAGAGAGAGAGAGAGAGAGAGAGAGAGAGAGAAAGAAAAAAATAAAATAAGAACACAAACAACAAAACACGGTACACAAACTAAGTTGAAGCTGTCAGCAGTGTCAGTACCAAGCTGGGCTAGCAGCAGCAGGAAGCTGTAGTAATGGTAACGCAACCAGCTGCGACAAACACAGGTAATGTAAAGTAACAAGTTAATAGTCTACATACTGTGAACCCTCCATATGTGTCATAGGTCTGTATCTATAGGTATGTCCATGTGATATGTTGTGTGCACGTAGTTCCACCCAAAGGGGATGACTATACATTACATGTCATTCAGTGTTAGGCCATGATCCTGGCACCAGTTTTCCGTTTCAGTGAGGCCTGTCTGTAGGATGTGTGTGTCAGCTGGTGTAACGACTATGGCGCTTAGTTTGCAGTCATCTGGGAACTTTGTCATCCATAACCCGCACATGTTTGCTTTTACATCTGAGAAATAAATGCCAAACAAGAGTGGTCCTAGGACAGAGGCCTGTGGGATACCACATGTGACTGGCATTGAGTCTGACATGGCTCCTGCAATATCGATATTATGGATTCTATATGTCAACCAGTGTGCAACCCATCATGTGACATATGTAGTAACATGTAAGCTAATGAGCTTGTCTATGATGCCTGAGTGGAGTACTGTGTTGAAGGCCTTAGAAAAGTCCAGGTAGGCTGTATGGACTGCGTTGCCCTCATCAATGGCTGTAGTGACTGTTTTGAAAGGTCAACCAGGTTCAAAAGGCAGGATCAGCCCATCACAAAGGCAAACTGGCTGGGAACAAGTGTCTGCAGGTACCCAATATCGCTGTATATGCATCCCATACTGAATCATTCCATAGCTTTGCAGAACAGGCTGGTTAAGCTTATGGTGCGGTAGTTCCCAGGGTCAGTAGAGGTGCCTCCTTAGTGGAGTGGGACCACTATTGCTGTATTCCAGTGTTCAGGTACATATCCAGTAGTACGGCCAAGGTTAAATATCAGTCTTATATGCGGTTGTATGTCCTCTTGGAGTTCACGTAGCACACATCCAGGGATACCATCAGGTCACATTGATGCTGTGTGTTCTGCTTTGCTGAGGGTGGCCCTCACCTGGACATGTGAGATGATAGGGAGGTTACATTCAGCTGTGATAAGTATTTCTAAGTGTGGGGAGAAGGAGGGGGATACATGCACGAACCTGTCTGCAAGAATGTTGCCAATATCTGTGTGTTCGATGAATGTTAAGTAGGTGTGTAGTAACTCAGAGCATATCTGAGGCATTTGGTCCATATGTGTAACATAACTGAAGAAGGCCTTGTGGTTATCTATAGTGTTCGTGGCCATTTCCCTCCCAGAGTAGGCCGTGGATGTTGTTATGAGAGGCCGTAGCTTATTACCAGTGCTGACCACAGATGCCTTCCCTTTATGTGAATCTGCTCTGTTCTGCAGTAGCCTCCTTCTATCGTTATACAATCTGCCTTTGGCTGGGGTCCACCAGACAGGATGCCTAACCTTTGTGCATAGGGTCTGGGTTAGATATGTGTGTGCATGTTCCATGCATTCTTTGGGATGTCCATGGGAAGCATTTGCAAAGGGGTCAGCAGTGTGGGTTGTGGCTTCCACTGGCCCAGTGGGCTGCATGGATACCATGTCAGTCCTAACAAGTGAATATCTGTCTAATCACATATATATCAAAGTAGTCTACTGTGCTGGTGGTGGTGGTGGTGGGATATGTATATCCAGGCCGAGTAACTTGTGTCCAGATCACACTGGTGGATGGCGTTCCACATACAGTACCTTGGTATGAACCCCCAGAGTGAGGTTGTGCATTGGACCTGTCGCAGTGTGCTGACCGATGGGGCATGCTACTATGTTGTATGGAATGTGGCAGGTATTGTTGCACAGGTGTTGGCTGAGCACTGATATCTGGCCATGTACTTGTGTATCCACCAAGAGACACACACATGCTACATATGGGAGTAGTAGTATATCACTACAGTTGAGTATCATATATAGTATGTGTGCCATATATTGCTGACATAGTCTGCTGATATCCTGTTTGTGTTCTCTTCCAGGGACATGGCGCGTCAGCGTAATCCTGCCTACTCTGCAGCAGAAGATGAGGAGATACACCAGAGCCTGGTGCGGGATTATGACATACTGTTTTCCCGCACCAGCCAGAATCAGCAGGAGAGGGCTGCACTGTGGCAAGACCTTGTCCGTAGGGTAAATGACATTGGCATGCATAATAGGACATATGAGCAGGTACGACATCACTGCAGTGATTTAATCAGAAATGTCTGTCAGCGTGCGTCGGATATCCACAGACAACAGGTCGCCACAGGAGGTGGGGTGGCCACACATCCCCCCCCCCTCACCAGACTGGAGGGGCTACTCCTAAGTGTTGTGGCTCCAGCCCCGGAACATCAACAGCAACACACCTGCATCATGATGGAGGCTGGATCCACACAGCAACACGACATGGAGCATGCAGGTAATATGCCATATGTATACTTGACTGTTCTGTACACTGTTAGTTTATGCATGTGTAAGGTGTGTCCGTGGTATGTAGCTGTCAACATAGTAGGTAATTGTGCAGGTGTGATATTGCCAATATCAGCAGCTGACATGTGAAAGGCAACTGGTGTACTACTGCACTGTATCATATGCAGTATCAATGGCACAGTTGTGCCCACTGACATTAATCTCCTCATTTCTGCAGGTCCCTCCGGTGTTACAGCAAGGCAGCCCATCCATGCTGGTGAGTGTGTTTTAACAATACCTATAATAGTCCTGATAGTGCTAGTAATACTAGTGTAACTCAGTAGTGCTCTGTGTGTATACTGCGGGGTGTGCATGTGATCATGTGTGCATGTGTGCCTGTGTCCACGTGTGCATGTGTGCCTGTGTCCACGTGTGCATGTGTGCATGTTTGCATGTGTGCCTGTGTCCACGTGTGCATGTGTGCATGTGTCCACGTGTGCCTGTGTCCACGTGTGCGTGTGTGCGTGTGTGCCTGTGTCCACGTGTGCACATGTGCATGTGTGCCTGTGTCCATGTGTGCATGTGTCCACGTGTGCATGTGTGCATGTGTGCATAAGTGCATCACTGGTAACATTGTGTAGACATTGTAAACTGTGTTTCCTGTCTTCCTCCCACAGGTTCTGGTGCTGCTCTGTTGTCCTGCAGCAGGGAACCTGAATCTGGTGCCACAGGTACTGATAATGATGATATCTGTGTAATGGCACAGGAAGGTGTGTCAGGGTCCGTCATTGGTCAGCCAATTGACAGTACACAGCTGTCAACCCCATCATTGCGCACAGTCATCCTGCCAGTACATCCTATGTCACCATTGTCCCTAGGTGATGGACAGGATACAGTGGGCATTGACCAGGGTAATGTGGTATCTGTGGCACATGCTTCCCCACACAGCAGCCATGGGCAGGGTCCTGCGATGGTACCACACAGACAGTTGCCCATGGGTTCTTGTGGGAGCATCTGTGGGCATACTGCCTCTGGCAGACATGCCCAAAGAGGTCTGTCAACCTCAGCTATGTTTCGGGCTGTCATGCAGGCTCAGTCGTGTATGGAAAGGTACACCAGACAGGGTCTGAGGGAGCTGAGAACATGTCGCACAGCCATGACTGACAGTATGTGTGACATCGCGGATGCTATCCATAATTTCACCGATGTCATAGACAGACGTTGTGGGGACATATTACAGCAGTTCCACAACCACATGTCCATGAGCCAGGGCAATGGTGGACGGTTGCGGCGTCGACATGGCCGTATGCCAGCAACAGCAGCAGCTGGCAGTCGGCGCGGACGACAACAGGCCCGCGGACGCCCCCATAGTGCCAGCAGCAGCCCCAGCAATGCTGGGTCTGTGCTGTCATCGGAACGCCCCAGGAGACCACATGCACGTGGCTCTGGACAGTCCCAACAGGGACCTGTGTCCAGTCAACACACTCCCGCTTCTGATGACAGTACCCAGTCTGGCTTAGTACCGGATAACCGATAGATACTGGATATAGGGGTAGCACCCCTGCCAGGCACAGGTACCGTGTCCGTGCCCACAGACACTGATCTGTATGACCTGCCAGGTGCAGTCTGTGGCTGTCCACAAACTCCTGTATATGGCAGCCATGAGGTGGAACTGTGTGCGTGCATACACACATGCAAAATGTTAACACCTAGGGCTACCACATACATGCACACACTGCACCAACAGTGCCCCACCCTGTACTGCTGTCCCTCACCAACACACATACACACACATGTCAATTGGTGGTATCAGTGGCAGACTCAGGCATATCTAATTCACACCCTGTGCATATGATGAAACTGTGCCACCTCCTGCAATCTCCAACATCAGTGCAGGAACAGGTAAACACATTGCTGATGCACAGGGTGACTACATAGAAGTGTATTAGTAGTATCATGTTGGTAACAGTACAGTGTGCTGATATGACTGTGTGTATATCCCAGCATGCCTGATGCAGTAACTGTATGACTGTCCTGAATTGTTATCTACACCCATAGTAAGTACCATAGTGTAACAGCTGCACATTATTGCATACCAGTGGTAAGGATGTCAACAGATAGCCACATACATAGGTAACACAGGGGGGAAGCTAATGCAAGTAGTGATACGCAATGATGGACATGTACAGTAATGGTGGCAAGTTGCCCACAACGACTATGCAATGTGGATGTTTAGCATGTTGATATGTGTGCAGTACCAATGTAATACAAATCACAATTAACTATGACATAATATCAGTTCTACCATGGACATCTGAGCTGTGCATTCCTGGGTACATGTTGATAGTGCCTACATATTTGCACTTTGACCTACTGTAAGTGTTACCCCTTCTTTGTTGTACAATGGACTACTTCCAGCCCTGCTTACTGTAGCTTTGTTTGCATGCATGTTCGCTTGGGGTTCTCTGGAACACTGCTTCCACCTGCAATGCAGAGTTACAGTGCTTCTGTGGACTCCTAGTGACATCTGCATAGCGTACTATACGTATGTCAAGTTCCCACATGACAGAACGTCACTGTCTGTCCTGTTCGCATGTACATTGCCTGTGACACATTGCACATGACTTACCTGGCATTTACCCACGTGTGCAGTCATATATACCAGTGCTATGAAATCAGTAGCAGTACACCCACACATATACACCTTCAGTATGTTGTTCCCCATTGGCCCTATGTGTTGGTATTCACCATGGCAATCACACTACTATGGTAGCATGTGGAAAGGTAACCTGTGAATCACCTCTATGGTCCAGTTGTGGTTTATGTGAGTCATGTGGCAATGTCAAAGCTGCCACATGTATGCAGTCAACCCTCTCCCCTGGCCAGGAACGTACAACACATGTGTGGGATGCCACCACATAGCCAATCTGGGGACTGAGCACTCTGAACCCAGTAGTGCCATACCCTGTCAGGTGGCATGACATACTACAGTGACTACAATACCAGTCTGACATAGACCTGCACTGACAGCAATCTGAACACACTGGGGCATACTTGGAGACTCAGAATAGCATCCTGCCTGAGCATCACACACCTCCGCAGCTGGCACACAGGCATACTTTACGTCAGAACAGAGCACATGCCACACATTGGACACACATCCCATGTGCCACACACTCACAGCCTGTAGGGCTACACAACACACCTGCTACAGATGTGTCAGGTACCTCTCTTGGCTGCTGCAGTGGGGTCCCGCTCAACAGGCTGTACATGATGAAGGTCACAGTGATATGCCTGTGGGGCACTATGGTCCACCACAAAACACATGCATACAGGTCAGTCAGAGGCATGGACACATATGACTCAGTCATTGACCATGCCACTATGGATGACCTGAGACATACCTCCCTGGACTACATGATAGGGAACATAGAAGGGATCTCTCAGCATGTGGCACGGGCCAGTATGAGCCTGATCTTGGTTGCCATCATGCCCTCACCAGGTATGCTACCACAATATGTAGGAAGGGTGTTCTATGTCTACATTCTGCTCAATCTCCAATGTCATTCATAGGGTATCCAATGGCTGTCAATGGGTGCTTACATGCTAGGGAAGCCACAATGATTTGCGAGGGGCAGCTTGCACGTGACACCCATGGGCCATTGTATATTGGCGAAGCCCCTTGATACACACATAGTGGCTTTTGCTGCAGGACACGGATTACATAGCCACCTCCATGGGTATCACACAGGATAGGACACTAACAGTGATGCTACACAACACCAGCAGTGTACACCACAAGATGCATGCACTGGACACTGTCCTCAGCATGGTGAACTGCAATATCTGTGCAGTACCAGATTCCTGATTCACGGCTCACAGGTGCAACCCATCACTGCCAGGTTATACCTCATACCATGCCTGTCATCCCCTACACATGTAACACACATGGACAGGGGGTGGTATCCCAAGGCACCATAGATACACACACCTCCAGGTTGTTGGCACAGCACAAAGCATCAGGGCCTATCCATGAGCAGCTAACAGTGTGTTGGACTGCCTTCTGGTTCATAGCCTGGCACACACAACCCTCCCATACACAGGAAACCCACCTATCCTCCCTAACAACACTGGCAATATGACAGTCTCAAGAAATGTCTTTATATGGCTGGACTGCATCCAGCCAAACATTGTGCGTGAGCATTACTGTAGCTACAACACACTAGCTGACAGGTTCCCAGCATGTGGTCACTGAATTGCAGTGGAACAACATGTTACCACTCCCACAACAGGTGGGAACATGCAGCACCTGTTCATCGACTACATGTAGACTATATGGCCCAGACCAGATGTGTATCCCCTGCTGTAGGTATTATACCATATACAACCCACACTGTGTAGACACATACCGCGTGCGGCCCCTGCACAGTAAGACACAGTCATATTGTTATGCATTGCGAATACCATTTATCCACTTGAGGCATGTGTCAGACATGGTAACTACTGAAGGTCACAGGTATATATGTGTATGTGTCACACACATACATCACGTGTGCATTGCCATTGCTGGTTTAGGCAGTGGCATGCATTGTTATGCACAACAACCCACACATGGTCATATTGTGTGACACAACCACACGTGGCAGTTGTGGGTTTCCAAAACATACCTATCTGTGCTCTGACAGTGGTAATAGACCCAGTAGCGGAGTGCACTATTGGCATTACTGGCCAAGTAGCCCTGTTTGGCTGTACTGATAGTGTGGTGACATCCCCTGTGTTTACTGGGAGAATATGCAGCATCTGGTGTATTGTAGTATTTGCCAAAAGGATCTGTTTTCTCACACTTGCAAGTACACACACCCTACTACCCCCCCCACACACACACACACACTTGCAGGATTTATACCCCTACGTAACTATGTCACGACACGTGAGAGAGACACATTAGCGAAGTGCACTATTCGGATTACTAGGAGGTTCCTCTTCTCCGGCTGTACTTATAGGGTGCTGACATCATCAGTGTTTGGAAAGGGTAATGTGCATCATGTAGTGTGATCTCCTGATTGCGAAAAAGCACATGTCTTTCATACAGAATTGCACACACACAAACTTCCCTCATCCAAACACACACACTTGCCATTTGCAGGTTTCAAACCCCTACCTAACTATGTTATGACACTTGTGACAGACGCATTAGCGGAGCGCTATTCGCATTACTGGGAGGTTTCCCATCTCCTGCTGTACTTATAGGGTGCTGACATCATCAGTGCTTAGAAAGGGGAATGTGCATCCTGTAGAGTGTTTTCCCAGTTGCCAAAAGGGACACTTCCCTCACACAGGCTTGCACACACACTAACCCCCCTTCACACACACTGGGCAGTTACAGGATTCAAACCCCTACCTAACTATGTTATGACACTCGTGACAGACGCATTAGCAGAGCATGCTATTTGCATTACTGGGAGGTTTTCCTTCTCCTGCTGTACTTATAGGGTGCTGACATCATCAGTGCTTAGAGAGGGGAATGTGCATCCTGTAGAGTGTTTTCCCAGTTGCCAAAAGGGACACTTCCCTCACACAGACTTGCACACACACTAAACCCCCTCCACACACACTGGGCAGTTGCAGGATTCAAACCCCTACCTAACTATGTTATGACACTCATGACAGACGCATTAGCGGAGCACGCTATTTGCATTACTGGGAGGTTTTCCTTCTCCTGCTGTACATATAGGGTGCTGACATCATCAGTGCTTAGAAAGGGGAATGTGCATCCTGTAGAGTGTTTTCACAGTTGCCAAAAGGGACACTTCCCTCACACAGACTTGCACACACATCAACCCCACTCACCCACACACACACACACACACACACACTGAGGATTTGCATGGTTCAAACTCCTACCTAACTATATTATGACACTTGAGGGAGACGCATTACTGGGCATCTGTTCTGCACCTGCAGTATTTATAGGGTGCTGACATCTTTATTTCTACAGAGGTATGTACATCTAGTACTACCTGTCAGGTGGGGGATAGCATATATATGCATTTGCAGCCACCTACTTCAGGGTCAGATATGCACATCGCACTGGCAGGTTATGTTCTGTACCATGCTTCATGCCCACAGGACCTGTAACACACAACGCAACCAGTCCAGAACACCACTCCCACATCCAGGACACACACTTTGCTTCCCTGGGAAACAGTGCCGGGATATGCAGGTGTTCACATACACCATTCCAGTTGTTAACATCAGGTACAGGCATATTGTGTGTGGGAACTACTCAGGCCTCTACAACTTGACCCTACTGCCACTACAATTTGTGGGTCCATGTGCTATACAGTACCGGCACGACACTTCAATCCCACATACTCATCACAACACAGTGTTGACAGTGGAATTGTCCAGACAATGCAGATAGGGCTCCCCTCAGTCTGTTATTGACGCCCACTTACTGTTAGAGGTCCTCAGCAACCCTCTTCCAGCACACACCAACAACATGGATGTGGCTTAGCACATTCAAACCCTGGCATCTCCACTGTGCCCCTGCTTGACAGAGGCACAGCTCACTAGCCTCACACGTTGCCTTATGTGACCTACTTTACAGTGGCACAGTAGCCTACTGTACTGGGGATGCAGATGCCAAGTACACTCTGGCTAAGCTGTCATTCCCTAGGGCAAACAGCCTAGTATTGACCTCTACACCCATATGTTTAATTGTCAGATGCACAATATTTGTTGCTGTTAGACTGTTTGCATGTCTTTATTGCCATAGCATTCCCTGTTCCTATGAACAACTTGTGTATCTGTGGAAGATGTTTGAATATGAGGGCGATCCACTATATCACTTATGTCTCTGTAGTCATTTACTGTGTGCACTGGGCAGATTGCTGTGTTGTGGTTGGTTCCTGGAATGACACGTATAAATGCCAGATATGTGTGGCCAACTGCTAAACGGAGATATGGCCTAAGTGTGTGAGCATGCCCAGTTCAGCCTTTCCATGGCATGTTGTCTGACATATGCCTCATTTATCAAAGTGTGCGAGCATGCCCAGTGTGAGCTTTCCATTTGTTGACCTCTGCAGTCCACAATATATTTGGGTGGGTGTGAACTTCAACAAGTTCTCACGTTTATGGTTGTGTGTTGGGTGTCATGTTGTGTACTTACTGGCCAACTGCTTTGTGTCTGCCACAACAGGGATTATACTGTGCCTGCAGGGATTGCATGGGATACTTTGCATACAGTTGTCAACATCCTTTCATAATGACCTAACACTGTAGTACCGTATAGTGTACTGGTTCAGTACTTTCACTGTGGTGGACAGTATCCTGGGCTTTAGTCCTATCACTGCTTGACATCTTCATAGTGAGCACAACAGACTGTGTAGGGGCCAGTTGTGCACATATGACCATGTTGCATTATGTTCAGATATGGACTACCTACACCAGGCTTGTCCAACATTGGTAGTGTATTCCACAACATAGGTGGACATTGGCAAACACTAGCGATGTTCCCTAGGCCATTTCTGATGCTAGTCACAGAGTGTGTTTGTCTTTCTCACACATTGTAACTGGAGTTTGCCATGACATATGTCATGGTTAGTATACTGTGCCTCCGTCTACCTCTGACATAACAGTGATACCCAGGGTTAACCTACCATCTCCCATCCACTCATCAGGATTCCTCTTGAGGGGTGTCGATAGGTGACTCTCTGGCTAACCTGTACTGGGAGTTTACTCAAGAGTGGGGGTGGCTTCTGTGTTATGGATCATTCAGTACAGCTTGTCCTATGTATGTCAGTGCTGGGGTTCAGGTCTCTCATGTGCATAGCTCACTGCCATTCAGATTGTACAAGGTGCAGCATGTTCATTGATTCCAGCTTGGACATGGCTTCATACATCAGGCACAGCTTGCCTCTGGGTGGGCAGTATGGCAGTGTGTGGAGCTGCAGTTTGTTTAATCAGGCAACACATGGCATCTGTTCATGCTCTTTGCTACTCCTGGTGAGGTACTGTTGTGGACTTTACAGTTGATGGAGGTGTCTGCTGAGGTATATCCCACAGGGGCTATTGTAGTCAATTGTGATGCTGATGAAGGATGACTGCAGAGCCACAGTGACCTCTCCTTATCTAGATCTGACAACCTTCATGATTGGGTGGGTATATGGTATGTTTCTGCGAACACTACAGCCACATGTTTGTCCAATGCAGGATATCTATCACCTTGTGTCCCCAGGTCTCTCATTACATGTTAGGTATGTAATGGGTTAACACCTGTGTGGTAATTGGTGGGCACTTACTGTATATCCACGGTGGTTGTCTATACACATTTCTGCAATTAGCTTGCTGACATGGCTATGGCTCCAGTTGTCTGTTTCTATGTGGCCCTTTTGTGGGTTGCTTGTGTCAGCTGGGGGTCAGATATGGTGGGTAGTTTGTACTCCTCTGCATACATGTTCAGTCACAGTCCTTCCATGTTGGCCTGTACCTATGGGACATATATACAGAATGGGGGAGGTCCCAGGACCAAGCCCTGTGGGATGCCACTCATATCTGCTTTGTAGTCTGACATGGATGCAGCATGTCTGACCATGTCAGTTCTGTCCTTGGTCTGGTTTGCAACCCCTCTACTGACATAGGGGTTTATATTTAAGCTGGTGAACATAATCATACTGAACTCGTAGGGTATTGTCTGGAAGCATTTGCATGGTCCAGCTACGCTGTGTGGACCACATTGCCCTCATCAATGACATTAATGACTGTTTCAAATGGGTCAAACATGTTTAGGGGCAGGATCTGCACTTACGACAGCCACACTGGGTAGGGTCCGGTGTCAGTAGGTCCCCGATAGCTTTATGTCTGCGGTACATACTGATCCTTTCCATAGCTGTGCAGACCAAGCTTGTCAGGATCCTGGGGTGGTAGTTTCCAGTATCCATTCAGGCAACACCTTTGTTGTGAAGGACCACTGTTGTTGTACACTGCTCTTTGGGTACATATCCTGTGGTAAGGCTGACATTGGGCAGTAGTGTGATTTGGCATTCCATTCGTCTTGGAGTCCATGTTGGCCTCAGCCCAGGACACCATCTCATACCTTTGCTGCTGTGTGTTTTGCTTTGTAGATGATGGCTGTTACCTCAGCATCTGCAATGTCAGGGGCCAACAGTCTGCTGGGATAGATATTTTGCATTCTGGGGTTGCACTGCACCTGTCAGGTTGTATGTTGGTAATATGTGTGTGTGTTTGGTATGTTGTTTGTAATATCTGTGTGATTCGGAGCATATCTGTGAATTCCCAACATGGTTCCTATCATCAGTTGAGTAAGCCTTGTGATTATCCTTAGTGTCCTGTACAATTTGTATCTTTATAGGTTCATAGGTTCATACTAGGCTATCCACCCTAGGGCATTAGTAAGCCTAGCCAGAGTGTGTGTGTCTTTCGCCACCTCTTGCTATGTGAATATTATGGCCATTTATGATTTTCTTTACTGTGCCTCTGTCTGGACGTGACACAGTGAAGACCCCCAGTGTACATCTACGATCATCCATCCACTTGGCAATATTCCTGTTGAGGGGTGTCAGTGAGGGGCTCTGCCTAACATGGATTGGGATCCTGTTCCAGGGTGTGGGGAGCCTCTGGGTTATGTATCTGTCCCTCCAGCACATCCTATTTCATTATGTGTTGAGGCTGACATCTGTCACTCTCACAGCTCCAATGGCTTTGATTTCCTGGGGTGGAGCATGTCCATTACTCCTGTGTTGGACATGGCCTTGTACAACAGACATACAATGCCTCTGTGTAGGCAGTCTGTGACTGCATTCAGCTGGGGTGTCTACAGCCAGGCAGCATATGACATATATTTGACACCCTTTATCCTCTTGGTGAGGTACCTTTGAGGTCTTCCTAACCACTGCAGATGTCAGGTACGGTACATCCCATATGAGTCATTGTAACAGATTATGGGTCTGATAAGGGAACAGTACAGGGGCACAGTGACCTCTGTTGATGTAGATGTGAATCCTTTCATGATACGGTGTCCAATATAGACGGTCTTCCTAGCCACATTGGCATTGTGAGTGTCACATGACAGGTTACTGTCGACTTGTGTCCCTAGGTCCCCGATTACTCCTTGCATACATAATGGTTTACCACCTATGTGGTAATTTGTGAGTACCTTGTTTGGTATTTGGTGGGACATTCATACTGTCCAGTGTCTTCAGGATGTCTGGGTGGGGCTCCTGTGTGTGAGAGTGTGGTCTGTCGCATGCTACAGACTGTACAGCAGTTTTGACTACAGTTAGGTGCACATGGGTGTTCTCCGCTGCTTCATGCATTGTCACTTACCTGGCTGTATGGGTGTCTGTGCTGCATATGGATACTCCCCCTCCTTTGATGTTTTGGTCCAGTTGTTGGGGCCATAACGCATGATATGTGGTATAACCTGGTAGTGCTGGTGTGCTGTCAGTAGGCTTGCAGCAGGCTTCTGTCACTGCACAGACATCGATGTTCTCCATACTGGGAAGTGCCTCGGGAGCATGCATATTGCAGTTTACACATCTGGCATTGGTCAGCATTACCCTTATGTTTCTTACCACTTATGTTTTCTAGGGTGGTGGGTTAGTCTTTTCGGCCTTGCCTACGTACGGCTCTATGGAGGTGGCAAAGGCCTTATCCAGTATCCAGATGCCCAGGGGTGACAGGTGCAAGCCATCCCTGGAACAGCAGCATGGCTTGTCATGCATGACATCTCAAGCAGACAGACATTAGACCCTCTTGGACTGACAGCTGTAATTGTGCCACCTGTTAAAGCTGATCATTCTGTGTTTGTACTGTGGCATCATTCTTGGTGAGGGTTGGATGCTGCAAACGGCCAGTGTCATACCGGCCTGGAGTACATACTCAGAGAGCTCATCCATGTCTCTTTTCATGTAGTCCAGGGAGGTACATCTCAGGTCATTCACACCAGCATGGACAATGGGTGCATCATATTTCTGCTTGCTTTGGGGTGACCTGCATACTTGTGTTATGTGGCATATTGTGGCAGCCTACAGGCAGCTTACTGTACCCTTTCCCTTGTTCAGTCTGGTGAGTGGGGCAGCAGTGTGTCTGCCTATACAGACACCTATTACAACTGTATCAGGCATGTTGTTTCTCCTTCTGGCCTGTGACTGTTTGGCACACCAGCTTTGTGTACTAAGTGTTGCATGTGCTATGTTTGGAGGTTGTGGTTGCTTGGGGTCTGCTTTGGAGGCCTCTGTTGGTGTGGTGTGTTTGTAATTAGGGCCTCCGGGAATGTTTTCTGTGTTTATGTGTTTGGTTTACAGTTGTGATAGGTCTATGTGGGACTGGGTTTGTGGTGTATGTGGTTACCTTCTCCTCCTGACTAGTTTTGACAGTACTGAGTTGGGGGAGCTCAGCCTCCGGTTTGGATAAATGGTTGCATCTCTCACATATATTTGTATTTATTGGGGGGAGTTGAGGGTTGTCTGTGTACTTGGGGCAGGTGTCACATTGCCTCTGGATTCACAGATTCTACTTGTTGTGGCTGGCCTTAGTGGATTGTATGTGTGGACATATTTTATTGCCATACTAATGATCAGTGATTACTTCCCTTTTTATGTTTGCTCTCTCATGTAGTAGCTTCCTCATTCTCTTGCATGGTTTGGTAATGGCTGGAGTCCAGCATGCCAGATGCCTGCGTGTATGGCATTGTGTGTTGTTGTTATTTGTGATTGCATAATCCAAGCATTCCTGGCTGTGTTCATGGAATGCCTGTATAACATGTTCTGCGGTGTGTCCCATATTCTGCACCTGCACAGGGCCTTTCGTGGATTCCACATCAGTTTGGAGGGGTGCAACTTATGCTTTACACATGTTTTTCACTGTGGTTTTCTGGCCAGGGACTGTGGTCAGGATGTGTATATCCGGTGTGATTACTCTATGGTCTGGTCTTACCAGTGAGGGATACACTTCTCATCTTGCCATCCAGTGCGCATGTTGCTGATTATCACATCCAGTATGCTTACCCCTTTTGTGGGAGTGGTACATTGTTCCTGAGCATTTTGGTTTATGGATTCTGGGAACTTTTCTCCTACTGTGCTGGTGATAGTATAATGCTCCCAGTGTATGTCTGGGTATTTTCAGTCACCCAATATAATGTGGTTTGGGGGGCTTGATATATTCATGTATTCCAACATAGGCCAGGTGCAGTTCCTGGTGTTAGGACAGTAGTCTGCAGCAGGCTATATACTGGGAGGCGGTTTTAGCCATTGGTATTTGACCATGGCTAATCCATGCTGCTTCTTGTTGTGGTACCAACATGGGGGTGTGGTTATCCTTGACAATTACTGCTAGTCACCCTCCTTTTGTAGCTTGTTCCATGTTTTGAGGCTGTACAGCACAGTATGAGGTGTAACCTGGTAGTGTTAGGGTGCTGATGTGAGCCTTGACCCAGTTTTCTATTACAGGACTGATATCAACATTCTCCATACTGTGCGTTTACACTGCACATCTTGCTGTTTAGACTTCTGGCATTGGGTAGCATTACATCTAGGTTCCTATCCCTTGTGGTACCTATGAAGGTGGGTTTGTGTTTTGAGACTTACCTATTCAGGGCACGCTGTGGGTACTGACAGCCTTTGCCAGTATCCATGGGGCCTGGACTGATAGGTGCACACCACCCCTAGCAGGTGGTGCATCATGTCATGCTCAGCATGTCTTCCCAGGCTGAAACACATTGGCTCCCCTTTGACTAACTGCATTACTTCAGCCAGTTATTGCAATTGATCATCCCATCGTCATTTTGTGGCTTCATGCTTGGTGAGGGTGGATGTTAGTCAGGGTCCTCAAGTGTGCATATAGTACATGGTGTTACATTACTTAACACATGGCATTCATGCCTCAGGTGGTGCTGCAGGGCTGCCTCTGTCGGATGCACATATTACACTCCCTGTACATGTTTGTGAGCAGGTCATGTCATTTTAGGCATCCCTGTTATTATTTGAGTGAGTCAGAGAGGGATATCATTCCCAGGGTTCCTACTGAGCCAGTGTATGTGCTATGCATTGCCTCTTTGCCAAGGCCAGGGCATACTGGGCACACCTCCTTCTGCCTACTGGGGCAGGCTCAGGTTGTTCCTCCTCCGAGTCACGCTCTGCCTGTGATGGCCTTGGCAATGGTGGGGGGCTGTTTGGCCCAGCCCTATGCTGGTCCTGCTGCAGCTGTTTTGCAAGATCATATTATGTAGCATAGCACATACCATGACAATTTGGGTACATGTAGTTGGTGAGTACTGCAAGGCTCCACCAGATGTGTCCAGACACCATGACTTGAGCAGCCCAAACACACGCTCTATTACATTACGTGTTTGTGCGTGTGCCTCATTATGGCGTTCCTGTTCAGGTGTGTGTGCGTTTCTGATGGGTGTCATCAGCCACGGCTCCAGTGCATAACCTGCATCCCCCACTAGGTGTCCGTGTGGGATGTTCCCATTGGCAAATGTCTGGTACAGCTGCGTCAAATGCCAGATGTGGGAATCATGGTAGCTCCCAGGGCAGCCAGCACACACATTCATTATTATGCCCTGGGCATCACACATGACCTGGCAGTTGATGGAGGGGAAGCCCTTGCGGTTAATGTAGGCCATACCCCGCTCTCCGGCTGGTGCTTTGATGCATATGTGCGTGTAGTCTATTGCACCCACTACCTCAGGGTATTTCGCTATTTGCTGGAAGAGACGCATATTGCTGGCCAATACCTCACGGGCATTGGGGAAATATACATGATCACCGACATGTGCTGACATGGCATCCAGGAACTGGTGCAGTACCCTGGAGGCTGATGCCTGTGATATCCCCATCATATCACCAGTTGGTCTCTGGAAGGTACCTGTTGCTAGTATTCTTAGGCCAACACATACCTTGGTTTCCACTGGGATGGGTTCCCCTCTGTTGGTTCTGTGTGTGAGGCGTGGCCTCCTCAGCTTGACTATTTGCTGCAGGAGCTCTCTGTCCACTCTATAGCGCTCTACTATCTCTAGCTCATGTAACCCATGGTAGGTGACCCTGGGCCTGTACACTCTTCTCCGTCTCCTCACTCTGGGTTGTCTGGCACCATCTGCATTGTCACCACCCTCAGCAAGTCGCCTATGTCTCATTATGACAGCTATGGCAGCCCCTAGCATTTCTGCTCTGAGTTCAGCTTTTTCAGTTTTCACTTCTAATAGCTTACTCCTGTCTTGTAGTGTCTCTTGAGAGAAACATCCTGCACTGCTGTTTGCAGAGTTTTAAGTGCTGGGCTGGGCTAGCTAGTATTCTGCCTGTGTAATTGCCTGCTTCTAATTGTTTTCACCTGCTAGCTCCAGCAGTATTCCCTGCTAGCTTCCTACTAATTCTATTGCTTCCTTTTTCCTTTTTGTTTCCTCAGGGGGGAGCAGCGTGCATACCAGCAGAAACACGCTCACAGTGGCTTACACGCACGCACACATGCATACACGGTTCAGGATCTGCCTATTCGGGTTAAAATGTGCGCACACCAGCGCAAACAGTGTTACAAATCTACCAACACGCTCCCACATGCTCAGTCTGCCTTACACGCGCGCACACTGCCCTACTCGCGCTTCATGGTGCGCACACATGCGCATGCACGCCCAGCAAGAAACTTTGGCGTAAGTAACAGTGTACACCTGAAAAGGAAAAGAAACAGACGGTAACGACCATCAGCTAGGTTCAATAAGGCAGCGATGAGACACCGGCTCGGACTAAATAAAAACTTTAATAAAACACTTCCAAAACTAACTTCCACGTTAAGCGCTTTCATCTGCTAAGCATGCAGACTTCATCAGAACAAATAACTGTGTATCAATACGCTAATTTAAAAACTTTTTGGCGCCAAATGTGCTTCACAAATTTAAAGTGCAAGTGCTAATATTTAACAAATAGATAAATAAACAATTAATAATATATATATATAAAAACCTGACATACTTAATCTAAATCATCAATTTACAGATTATATATATATATATATATATATATATATATATATATATATATATATATGCACTATACTAATACTATATAATATACACTATAATTTAAAATAAACATCATATTATTCCTACAATAAAACTTTGCTGTAACATCTAATGTGACTTCACATGAGTGTACTACACTGTCATTACTTATAAAATACTGCGTGAATCATATATTATTCTAATGGTACTTTGTTATCAATAATTGTATGCATAAACTTATTAACATACCTTATATCTAAAAAATAAATATTACCATATAATGGTAGGGGATGTAAAGAATAAAATATAAAAATAGAAATAGTAATAAAACTTCATACTATTATTTCATATTGTATGTAATTATTTCGCAACAAGGAAACATTTGTTACATCTACCCTTACTGTAATTCAAGAAAAGGTTTTATAGATATATACTCATTTAAGCCTGGTTCCCTCGTTGCATCTGTTCTTATTTGCCAGACAGTCTCCCTCTTACTTAATACTGCCTTTGAATTTCCTCCCCTCTGTCAGTTATTTAGTCCGTGCCGGTGTCTCATCGCTGCCTTATTGAACCTAGCTGACGGTCGTTACCGTCTGTTTCTTTTCCTTTTCTGGTGTTGTTCTATGTTTAACAGTGTACACCTTCCATTTCA
Source organism: Protopterus annectens (assembly GCF_019279795.1). NCBI lineage: Eukaryota > Metazoa > Chordata > Ceratodontiformes > Protopteridae > Protopterus > Protopterus annectens. The sequence goes on from NC_056725.1 coordinate 54,893,931, forward strand.
TGACTTTCCCATGCTTATCTTGTGGCACTCCTCTTTCCATGATCTGTGTCTGTCATCTGTCATGTAACACTGACCTCCAATGAACTGCATTTCTTTCTACCATTCCCCCATGTGATGTCACCTATCTCCTACTCTATTCCTCCCCCTTATGTATCTCTTACACTACTCAGACTGTGCTCATTTGCTATGTGACTGTGGGATTCAGTATCCTAACCCTCATTTACATCAGATTGCCTACTAATGCTTAGTTACATGTCTTAGACTCAGCTTCCCCCCTTAGCAACCACTACACGGTGGCCATGTTGTTTTTGGTCAGCTGGTCCCTGCATTGTCATTCCATGTATTGCATAAAACCCACATTTGTGGGTTTATAACCTTTATTTTTATGTTTTATACAGCACAGCCCGTTTGTGCGGGGCTGCGCTGCATTTAAACTGCGTTTAAAATTTTTTTAATATTTGCATCGGGGTACCTTGCCAATGGCCACATATTTGGCCATTGGCATGCTGCCTGACACATATGCACCCTTTATTTGGAGCTGACATGGCTCCATTGTGTTTTTTGCAGAAACGTACTCAGTTGTCAACTGAGTACATTTCTACAGCTAACATGTCTCTTACACGGGCTGGTTTCTGCTTCGTGGATCGCTAATATACCTCATTTGCATACCTTTTGGCTGCAAGTGAGGTATTTAGCATATCCACACCCAGTCCATGTAAGAGACGTTTTAGCTGGTCTCTTACATGGAGTTTCGGGCTGTTCCTGGATCGTGAGGCTTGCATGGAGTGTTACACGTCTCTTACACTCCGTGCAAGCCTTCGAGAATCCTGCCCATACTCTAAGTGCCTCCATTTTGATTTTTCATAATTTACTGCTCTTTGCACTTTTTTTTCTTTTTGCCATTTGTAATTTATCTGCATTTATTTAAACTGCATTTGCCTTAATATTGCTACACACTCAAGTCTGCTACCTTGTACTGCATTTAAAGTGTTTTTGATACTGTTTTACCTGTAAGTTTCTGAGCCCCCAGACCTTTTTGTGTTGGATGGAAGCCTTCTAGCTTATCAGTGGGAGTGGTAAGCACTGGGTAGCCTATCTATCACAAGAGGAGTGGTTTCTGGCCCAGAAATTGTAGTTTATTGGCCGTTTTGGGCAGTTTTTCTATCTACTTCAACTTTCTGGTTTAAAAGCCTGTGGTTGTGTGGGTTTGTGCTTGTTTAAGGTCTGAGGATCCAGTTTGCAGACTACAGGAGCAATAGGAAGAAGAAAGAGATTTTCTAAGTGTCTCCAGTTTGATTTTTTCATAATTTACTGCTCTCTGCACTTGTTTTTGACATTTTTAATTTATCCGCATTTTATTTAAACTGTATTTGCCTTAATATTGCTACACACTCAATTGTGCTAGCTTGTACTGCATTTAAAGTTTTTTTGCTACTGTTTTAACTGCTTGTCTGCAAAAAAAAAAAACAGCTTGTTTCCCACTTTTCCTGTAACTAGTCCAGTCCAGATACAGATTTGCTGTATCCAGGACTGTTTTTTTAAGTTTCTGACCCCCCCAGACCTTTCTGTGCTGGAGGGGAAGCCTACTAGCTTATCAGTGGGAGTGGTATGCACTAGGCCTATCTACCACAAGAGGAGTGGTTTGTGGTCCAAATATTTTAGTTTATTGGGCATTTGGGCAATTTTTCCATCCCTTTCAACTTTCTGGTTTAAAAGCCCGTCTTTGTGTGGGTTTGCACACCGCACAGTGGCGCTCAGCTGAGGTAAACTATTACCTGTGCCAGAAAGTCTGATCTTCAATTTTTCCCTTAGAACATGCTTGTTCTTTTACTTCTTGCGCTTCAGTTAGCTTAATCAGCTAGCATTTTAACAAGCTGTTGTAGCATTTAACTATCAGCACTAGTTGTTCCTATGCAGTAACAGCACCAGTACTTATTAGTTATGACCACCCCTCCTGGTATCATCATAGGGCGATTTTCTGTGCTTTCCCCAGCTAACTTGGTGCACTTGGGCATTCTGAGACAGTGTGGCATCTGTCTAATGTACACAGACAACCCTCTCCTCTTACCTCCCAACACTTATACATGTGAGAAATGCACTTATACCACCAAACTGGAAGCAATGCATGCTCCAACCAAGACCAACTAGCTGGTCAAGAGGAGAAGACCAACACCTGCAACTCACTACATAGAACACACAGGGCTCCAAAACACCAACCATCACAACCCACACAAAGAAACACAAACCATACACCCACCTTGGCAGCGGAGGCTCTCAATAAACATTTACCCAAACAACAGAGATCCCTGGGACAGAAACTCACATGACCACTATTTATTTTATTTTTATTTATTTTATTTAACATTTGTTAACCGGGCTAGTCCAGCTGGATATATTTCCATTTTCAGCAGAGGCCCGAGGAGAAAAGCTCCAATTGTAAAACATACCACCACCACACCAAAAGGTTTAAAATAGACAAAAAGGAATATTTTATTTAACATTTGTTAACCGGGCTAGTCCAGCTGCATATATTTCCATTTTCAGCAGAGGCCCGAGGAGAAAAGCTCCGATTGTAAAACATACCACCACCACCACACCAAAAGGTTTAACATAGACAAAAAGGAATTAGCTATAAATTCTAGGAAGACAAAAAGACATACAATACTAGATACATCATACATTTACAGAACATTTTACAGCATGTAAGTCTAGGGCAATCCCAAGACATTATTAGGAAATACCTTTAAATCTTTGGTAAATCTAGTTTATGCAGACAGTTACTTTTCCTAAGGTTTATTTGCTAGACATATTATTAGAAAAAAAGGAAGGGAGAGAAAAAAAGGAGGGTATATTAATCAAGAGGCAGGGAATACTACCAACAGGGTACATTGATAGCTCAGCAGAAAAGATATCTAATTGTTATCAAGTAGTAGAGATTACTTAAGTACCTTCTAATTTAGGGGAGAATATAGGAAAGAGAGTAGGAGAGTGGGAGGCCAAGAGATGACAATGAGAAGTCCAGAGGATCAGTCTGGGTAACAGCAAGGGCATAGCCAGTGATTTTTAAGGTATGTCTTAAGACTTTGCTTGAAGAGAGAGAGGGATGGAAGTGTGGTAAGGTCAGAGGGCAAAAGGTTCCATTGTTTTCCCACAGTATTTGAGAATAGTGAGTCACCAGCTAAGTTGTTTGACTTGGTGGTCCTAGTAAGTAGTTTATTGGAGGAGCGTAAGGACTCAAGATTCCTATAGGGTGATATAAGGTTGTTTAGTACTGGTGTATTATTAGGTTGATAAAAAATTTATGAGTGATGGTAAGTTGGGAAAGTATCAGAAGGTTTTTTAGTTCCAGCCAGTCTAGTTGATGAAGGTTATGACAATGGTGAGTTCTATATGGGTTTCCAGTGGCAAATCTAGCAATACTATTATAGGAGTTGGATAGTTTGGTAAGATTACTTTTTTTAGATTAGTATATATGGGAGCTGCATACAGTAGAGTTGAAATTAGGTGGGAGTGGGCAATAGTCTTTCTGGCAGTTGGAGTCAAGAAAGGTTTTATCCTATATAGGGAGCCCCGTTTTTTATTAACATATTTAATAATGTTATTAATGTGAATGTCAAATGTGAGATTATTATCAATTGTAATTCCTAATAGTTTGGTGGAAAAGTCTGGGGATATAAGGGTACCATTGCTAGCTTGAATGGAGAAATCTATGGGGGGGAATTACTGTTTGGCGTAAACAATAGTAGCTTGGTCTTTTTTGTGTTCAAAAGAAGGCACTGTCTAGAGAACCATGACTCTACAGTGTTAAAAGCTGTTTGGGTTAAAGACTGAAGTTCAGATATAGAGCTGGCAGAGCATACGATTGTAGAATCATCAGCATATTGTATACAGGTGGTTAGAGGAATGGCTATTTGATGGTCATTGATGAATAATGAGAATAGCAGCGGACCAAGAATGGATCCTTGAGGGACACCTAGGGAAATGGGAAGGTGAGAAGATAGCTGATTGTCCCAAAGGACTGCTTGCTGTCTATTACTAAGGTAGGACTTAAACCAGAGAATTGCTTTGGTGTCAAGAGAGAAGGATGACAGAGTATTCAAGGGTAGGCGATGGTTAACCATATCAAAGGCTTTAGACAGGTCGAGAAAGAGTGCTGATGAGAGGCTGTTATTATTGCAGTTATTATTAATGGTGTTGGTGAAGAATAGGAGAGCTGAGGTGGTACTATGATAAGGCCTGAAACCATGCTGACAGTTAGCTAGAATGTTATGTTTTAGTAAGTGGTTCATAAGCTGTTGGTGAATACATTTTTCCATAATTTTGGCTATTGGAGAAAGGAGGGCTATAGGCCTGTAGTTAGAATAGTCAGTAGCGTTACCTCCTTTGTGTAAGGGAATAATATGAGAGATTTTCCAGAGATATGGAATGGTTCCTTCGGTTATGGTACGGTTAATCAGGATGGATATAGGATTGGCAGCTTGCTGAAGGTATTCAGATGGTAAGTTATCGGCAGAGGGGGTGCAAGGTTTGAGTTTGTGGATAAGTTTATAGATGTAGGAGGTAGGGATGGGTTTTAGCTGGAATGTAGGCTGAGTATGAGGTAAGGAGTTAGGTAGATCAGAGTTATCTGTTGCTAGTTGGTTGGCTAGAGATTGTATGGTATTTGTGAAGAAAGTGTTAAAGGTATTGGCAGTTTGATGGCAGGTATTGTTTTCTGACCATAGAAGGGAAGGAGTGCTAGATTGGCCAGGGTGAAGGAGGTTATTTAAGCTTGCCCAGAACTTTTGTGGATTAGTGTGGTGATTTTGCTGCAGTTTGAAAAAGTAGCTTTTTTATCAGAGAGAATTGCTTTTTTTTGTAGCATTTCTCAACTGTCTAAAGGTTTGTTGATCTGTGGTATTTCTGGTTGCTCTCCACTTAGTCCAGGACTTATTTCTAAGTAAAATATTTTGTCTGGTATCTTTTGAGAGCCATGGGGCAGGTTTGGATTTTGTTCTAATAGATCGTTTAGGTGCATGTCTGTCAAGGATTGTTGAATTTGTTGTTGAAATATTTAGCAGCTTCTTCAAGAGGGAGAGTTTTTAGAGGGTTCCAGTCACAGGCACTAAGTTCTGTTTGAAATAGTGCAGACTGAAAATTTTTCTTGGATCAAAAGTTCCTATAGTTGGGGGCATTTGTAGTGTCATGCCTTTGTCTAATGATGTAGGTGAGCATGTGGTCACTGACATCATCAGGTAGGGTTCCTACTTTATAAGTATGTTCTTGTTTATTGATTAGTATCCAATCTAGTATAGTTTCTTTATTATTTGGTTTGTTAATTCTAGTGGTGGTAGAGATGGTTTGATAAAAGCCATGCAGATTTATATGAGAGGAAGGATTGTCTGCATTTATACTATTCCAGTCAGTGTTGACATCTCCTAGAATAATAGTTTCTTGTGGAAAAGTAGTAGATAACCAACATAGGGTATCCTCTATTGTAGCAATGTTATTGCCTGGTGGTAGGTAGATGCAGATTATATACAGCACTTTGTTAGAATTGAGTTGGAATTTGGTGATTAAGAGTTCAACTTTACTATTTTCAGGTGGGTTATAAGGTATAGAGGAGATGTGTAGGTCATTTTTGAACAGTAAGGCTACTCCACCTCCTTTGCATTTTACTCTATCGAGTCTTAGTATATTATACCCTGGGGGGGATAATTTCAGTATCCTTTGTTGTGGGTTTTAACCAGGTTTCTGTAAGACAGAGGATGTCAAAGGAGTGAAAATCTAAAAGGGCATGGAGATGGGCAACTTTGTTGTTAATACTGCGGATATTAAGATGACCTATTAGTAGGAAGTTAGAGGGACTGGTCTGGGAAGTTAAGGTGTTGGGAGGGGTGCTAAGAATAGGTGAAGTAGAGAGATTAGAAGGGCTTGGGTTAGGGTGGATGTCACCATCTTTTAAGGTGGGTGATTTTAGTACAGAAAGAGGGTGAGAATTAAGGCTAAGTAGATTTTTGAATTTTTTTATTGAGGGCTGGTTTAATTTCATGGGTGCAAGACGATGATATTTAGGTAGCAAGTAGCTAGAAGTAGAGGTGATATTTATTTGGGGATGTGTAAAGGTGGTGTTATATAGTAATGTTTGTTTAGGACAGTAGTTAAAGTAGTAGCATTTTGCATTTTCAAAAGAGGTGAGGGGATAGGTAGTGGTAAGGATAGGTATAAGAGTGGCTGAGAGTATTACTAAGGATAGGATAGTTTTAGTTAATGTAGACATATTACTTAGTAAATGCAAACTGTTTCTGGTGGGAAAGGCAGGAAATAATATTAACAGATGAGAAGTTAAGGTAGGGTATTTGAGAGGAAATGAATGTTACAAGTAAAGGAGTATTCTTTAAGTAGTATATAGATAAGATAGGGAGGTAATAAAAGAGAAATGAGAAGGATAAAGAAGTTGTAAGAAGATGGGATAGGGTAGAAGAGATAAAGAGCTTGTGAGATTAATACTAGTAGAGCACTATTGCTCAGGCTCTGATTGCATTGCGTAAGTAGAAATTCCTTAAGATTCCAAGAGCAGGATAAGTTATTTCTTACACTTTTATTTCACTAAACTGCACTTCTGAAACACTTATAATTGTGCTATACAGTTGCTCTACACATTTTGCACTGTTATAAAGCTTTTTTTATTGTTTCACTGCATTTATGTACTGTTTTATACTGTTTTAACATTACTTAATTGTAAACTGCTTTTTCATACTGAGAGTTGTATTTTCTGTTTGTGAGTGCTCTACCCGAGCTTTTCTGTGCATTTATGATAATTGTTTACAGTTAAAAGCATTCTCGAGTCTGCTCCTTGATCTGTTTAAAACTTTCATTTAGTGCATACAGCTAGAAACTGTAATAGTGTGCATTACTGTAATTGCACTTTTTATTTAATTACTAAATTGTAAACTGCTTTTTCATACTGAGACTTGTATTTTCTCTTTGTGGGTGTTCTTTCTATGATTTTAAAGTGAGGTTTCTGTGTTCTGCTCAGGTGGCATAATCTTGATAGAGGCCTGTTGTCTAGGCTGGTAGTTTTGTTTGAGTTTCCTGTGTTTCTGGCAGCCATTTTCTGCTGATTGTCTTCATTATTATTGAGAGTAACAAGGCCTCCTGACCTTCTGTAGTACGAGTGATTGGGTAATAGCAGGGGCTGAGTAGTAATCTGATCTTCCAACTCTTCCATTCTTACTGCTATATAAACCCTGTGTCTTATAAAGGTTCTGCTTGTATTGCTCAGGCACTGATTGCATTGCATAAGTAGAAATTCCTTAAGATTCCAAGAGCAGGATAAGTTATTTCTTACACTTTTATTTCACTAAACTGCACTTCTGAAACACTTATAATTGTGCTATACAGTTGCTCTACACATGTTGCACTGTTATAAAGCTTTTTTATTGTTTCACTGCATTTATGTACTGTTTTATACTGTTTTAACATTACTTAATTGTAAACTGCTTTTTCATACTGAGAGTTGTATTTTCTGTTTGTGAGTGCTCTACCCGAGCTTTTCTGTGCATTTATGACAATTGTTTACAGTTAAAAGCATTCTCGAGTCTGCTCCTTGATCTGTTTAAAACTTTCATTTAGTGCATACAGCTAGAAACTGTAATAGTGTGCATTACTGTAATTGCATTTTTATTTAATTACTAAATTGTAAACTGCTTTTTCATACTGAGACTTGTATTTTCTCTTTGTGGGTGTTCTTTCTATGATTTTAAAGTGAGGTTTCTGTGTTCTGCTCAGGTGGCATAATCTTGATAGAGGCCTGTTGTCTAGGCTGGTAGTTTTGTTTGAGTTTCCTGTGTTTCTGGCAGCCATTTTCTGCTGATTGTCTTCATTATTATTGAGAGTAACAAGGCCTCCTGACCTTCTGTAGTACGAGTGATTGGGTAATAGCAGGGGCTGAGTAGTAATCTGATCTTCCAACTCTTCCATTCTTACTGCTATATAAACCCTGTGTCTTATAAAGGTTCTGTTTATATTGCTCAGGCTCTGATTGCATTGCATAAGTGGAAATTCCTTAAGATTCCAAGAGCAGGATAAGTTATTTCTTACACTTTTATTTCACTGAACTGCACTTCTGAAATGCTTATAATTGTGCTTATACAGTTGATCTACACATTTTGCACTGTTATAAAGTTTTTATTGTTTCACTGCATTTATGTACTGTTTTATACTGTTTTAACATTACTTAACTGTAAACTGATTTTTCATACTGAGAGTTGTATTTTCTGTTTGTGAGTGCGCTATCTGAGCTTTTCTGTGCATTTTCGATAATTGTTTACAGTTAAAAGCATTCTCGAGTCTGCTCCTTGATCTGTTTAAAACTTTCATTTAGTGCCTACAGCTAGGAACTGTAATACTGTGCATTACTGTAATTGCATTTTTTATTTAATTACTAAATTGTAAACTGCTTTTTCATACTGAGACTTGTATTTTCTCTTTGTGGGTGTTCTTTCTATGATTTTAAAGTGAGGTTTCTGTGTTCTGCTTAGATGGCATAATCTTGATTGAGGCCTGTTGTCTAGGCTGGTAGTTTTGTTTGAGTTTCCTGTGTTTCTGGCAGCCATTTTCTGCTGAACTTCATTATTATTGAGAGTAACAAGGCCTCCTGACCTCTGTTGAGCAGTGACACTGAGGTAATCCCTAGTATATCTGATCTTCCAACTCTTCCATTTGCTATATAAACCCTAAAGATTAAAGATTCTGCTTGTATTTTGTAGGGCTCTGATTGCATGCATTAGGAAATTGGAAAGATTCTCTAAGAGCTAAGGAGGATAAGTTATTTTCTTTTTTTTTTTCACTGAACTGCACTTGAAATACTTATAATTGTGCTATATACAGTTGATCTACATTTTTTTTTGCACTATTGTTTCACTATTTTTATGTTGTTTTTTTGTTTTTTTTTTATTTTTAACTGTAAAATTTTTTTTTTTCAGTACTGAGAGTTTATTTTTTGTTTGTGAGTGATATTCTGTTTTTTTGTGCATTTTCGATAATTGTTTACAGTTAAAAGCATTCTCGAGTCTGCTCCTTGATCTGTTTAAAACTTTTATTTAGTGCCTACAGCTAGGAACTGTAATAGTGTGCATTACTGTAATTGCATTTTTTATTTAATTACTAAATTGTAAACTGCTTTTTCATACTGAGACTTGTATTTTCTCTTTGTGGGTGTTCTTTCTATGATTTTAAAGTGAGGTTTCTGTATTCTGCTCAGGTGGCATAATCTTGATAGAGGCTTGTTGTCTAGGCTGGTAGTTTTGTTTGAGTTTTCTGTGTTTCTGGCAGCCATTTTCTGCTGATTGTCTTCATTATTATTGAGAGTAACAAGGCCTCCTGACCTTCTATAGTACGAGTGATTGGGTAATAGCAGGGACTGAGTAGTAATCTGATCTTCCAACTCTTCCATTCTTACTGCTATATAAACCCTGTGTCTTATAAAAGTTCTGCTTGTATTGCTCAGGCTCTGATTGCATTGCATAAGTGGAAATTCCTTAAGATTCCAAGAGCAGGATAAGTTATTTCTTACACTTTTATTTCACTAGTGTTGTGTGTTCTTATACTTGGTGGATTTGCAGTTGCCCACCCATACTGTATATTTGATCTGTGACACTCCTCCCAATCTAGTGTCATTAGTTCACTCAATCTAATAGAGAACATTTTTGAAGGTCAGCCCACTCAGATTCTTAACATTGAATTAACTTCTGTTCCAGCTTTCTCCATTTCCACTTTACTGGAAAAAAAAATCTAAGCTTGCTTCCCCCTTTCCTGTGGCAGGTCTTGTCCAGATACGGATTTGCTGTGTCCAGGACTGTTTGCGAGCTCCTAAGCCCCCCCCCCCTCACTTAACTGGGATTAAACTATTCCTGGCACCATAAAGTCTGTTCTTCAAAATTTCCCTTGCAACTAGCCAGCTTTTTAGTTTTAGCATTCATCTGTTTCTTTGAGCTCAGCACTTGTTCAGAACTCATTGTAAGCACTAAATAAGTTACAAATTACTACAGCGCTCAACTTTGCTCACTTGTCTAGAGGAAAACAGTTTTTAGTACTTAATAAATAAGCACTTATTCATTTATGTCTAAAGGTCAGCTTCTGGTGTTTTCTCCTGTCTACCTGATGAATCTGGGCATCTTTGGACAATGCAGCAATTGCCTCATGTACACAGACAACCCTCTCCTCCTACCACCCAACACTACGACCTGAGAGATATAGCCAAACTGGAAGCAAAGCTCTCTTCACCAAAGACTGGCCTAGACAGTCAAGAGGAGAAGGTAAACACATAGTCCCTCAAAACCTACACCACTAAAACACACACACAGAAGCACAAAACACACGCCTACATTCACAGAGGCTCTCAGTATAAATCTGCCCAAACAACAGAGACCTCCAAAGCAGAAATGCAAGCAACCTCCATCCCCCAACACAACCCAAATGACACATAGCCCACATACTCAGTGTGCCATTCAACTACAGCCCATAAGGCATAATGTACCCAACACTCTAGTCATAGGTGACTCTATAGTCAGGCACACTGATGTTCCACTCACCAAGCTAAACAAGGAAAAAGTTACTGTCAGCTGCCTGTCAGGTGCCAGGATCCGCCACATAATGCATGCACTTAGGTCACTCCACAACAAGTACAAATATGACTCTGTCATTGTCCATGCTGGTGTGAATGACCTGAGACGTACCTCCCTAGACTACATGAAAAGAGACATGGAGGAGCTCTCTGATCTTGTAGCCCAGGCAGGTATGACCCTAGCCCCGAGTAGCATCCTGCCATCATCCATAATGACACCACAGTACAAGGACAAAATGATTGACTTTTAACAATTAGCTAAGCTTCTGGTGTCATTCTAAGGGAATCCAGTATCTGTCTGTCCGGGATGACATGATCGACAGACCACGCTGCTTTGCCAGAGATGGCCTGCACCTGTCGCCCTTGGGATTCCGGATACTGGCAAAGGCTCTTGCCACCCCTATAGTGCCTTTTTTAGGCAAGGTTCAAATGACAAATTCACCACCGTAACAGGTACAAGCAAGCAAAATCTGAGGGTAATGCTACTCAATGCTAGAAGTCTAAACCTCAAAATGCACTCACTCAATGCACTCCTTAAAATGGAGAACATTGACATCTGTGCAGTGACAGAGACCTGGTTCAAAGGTCCAGAGAGCACCTCTGCATTACCAGGCTATAATTCATACCACACCTTTCAGCCACCAAACCTGGACCGAAACACTTAAGGTGGAGGCATGTCCATATTCATTAAGGATATCCACACCTCCACGCTAGTTGCTCAGCATAATGCATCCAAGATTATCCAAGTTTAACTAACTCTGGGCAAAGCCGCAATCCAGACTGTAGCTTGCTACAGACCCCCCACCATGCCCCAGGATTCCCACTCCTCTTTTCTTGATACACTGGAAAATATTAAGGTACAACCCAACACTCTAATAATGGGTGATTTCAACTACCCTGCTATTAACTGGGAAAACTACTCATGTACCAACTCTTTTGCTCAATGTTTTCTGGAAATCATCAATTTCAACGCCTTGGATCAACTTATCCACACCCCCACCAGGGGCAGCAATATCCTAGACCTGGTCATCACCAACATGGGTGACTGGTGTTCCACACCAGAGGTCAGCTCCTCAATGGTCAGATCCGACCACAAGCTAATCACCCTAGACATCAACATCCCGCTCCCACCCCCCATTAGGAAAACAACCATAAAAAATGTCTCCAAAGCCAACTTCACGCTTCTTAAGACAGAAGTGGCAAACTTCACAACACCCATGCAGATGGACAATAGAGGTACGACTGCTGAATATTACACAAATGCACTTTATAAGCACTTACAAGAGTGCATGGATCGTGCTATCCCTAACAGAACCAAGATGCTATCCTCCAAAAAAGGAAGCCAATCTGGTGGTCTTCTCCCATAAACAAACTCTATAACAGAAGAAAGAAACTGTTGCAAAAAAGAGTAAAATCCCACGATTGGAGGAACTCCTTGGTCAGCCTCAGTAAGAAGCTGAGATTCCTCATAAAATCCTCCAAAGCTAGTTATGGAAACAAAATTGCCACTGATTCTAAAGACAACCACAAAGCATTCTATAGCTATGTCAAGAATCTCAATGGCAACACTCAGATCTGCTCTGAGTTACAGCACAATGACACTAAATATACAGAACCAACTGATATTGCCAACATCCTGGCATATATGTTCAGTGCTAACTTTACCCCCCTCTCACCCCCTAAAGGGCCCATCTTTATACCGGAAGAATGCAAAGTTCCTGTAATCACAGCTGCACAGGTAAAAACCTCACTCTCCAAAGCCAAGAACACAGCATCCATGGGACCTGACAACATCCCAGGCAGCCTTCTACATGAACTACAGAATGAACTGGCACCCCACCTAAGTACCATGTTCAATCATAGCCTCACCTCAGGCTTTGTGCCCATTGAATGGTGCACCGTGACAGTTATCCCACTGCACAAAGGGGGGGGGCACAACAGATCCCGGGAGCTACCGCCCCATTAGCCTGATGAGCCTCATCTGCAAGGCCATGGAACGTATCATCATGGAACTCATAAACAAAGACATTGGAGATCTCCAAACTCTGGACTCCACACAGTTTGGGTTTGTAAAAGGCAGATCATGTCTCCTAAACCTGATAGACTTTTTTGAAGTAGTCACCAAAGCCATAGATGAGGGTAAGGTGGTTCACACAGCCTATCTAGATCTCACCAAGGCGTTCGACACCATCCCCCACTCTGGAATTATAGATAAACTCACTAAACTAGGTATAAATCCCTATGTCACAAGATGGGTTGCCAACTGGCTCACTGACAGAACCCACACTGTGAAAGTAGCAGACTCCAAATCCGACTTCAGACCAGTGACAAGTGGAGTACCACAGGGTTCAGTCCTGGGTCCTGTTTGGTATCTACTTCTCTGAAGTACAGGCTAACACAGAAGTTCTTTGGCTAACTAAATTTGCAGATGACTGCAAACTAGGAGCCATAATCGAAACTCCTAACGATGTGGACATCCTACAAAAGGGCCTCATTGAGACAGATGCCTGGTGTCAAAGACATGGTCTCAAGCTCAATGCCAAAAAGTGCATTGTCATCCCCTTTGGTAAAACCTCTGTACCCATGAATACCACATAGGCGGTACTCTACTTAACACCAAAAGTGTGATAAGAGACCTTGGGACACAGGTGGAAAGTAGTCTCTCCTTTGATAATCACATCACCACGGTGGTCAGGAAATCCTTCTACATGGCACACCTCATCACAAAAGGTTTCTCATCCAGAAATAAAGAGGTCATCATTCCCCTTTACTCATCACTCCTCTACTCATCACTCATTAGACCCATTATAGAGTACAACGCCCCTTTTGGTATGTACCTCACAAGACATCTACAACAACTAGAAAGGCCGCAAAAATACCTCACAAAGAGGATTACTGGCCTCAAACAGATACCTTACGCAGACCGTCTCAAAAAACTCCAGCTTTACTCCATTACATATCGCCTACTCAGAGGCGATCTCTGCCTAACATACAAAGCTATGTCAAACCCAGAGCTGCTGAACATGCTCCACTTAAAGAAATTCCAATCCCTCTGAGCTACACGCTCTAGGGACCTAAACCTTGTCACCACAATAAACAGAACATGCTGGAAGGATAGATTTCTGTCCCAGAGACTTCCCATACTCTGGAACAGACTACCTATCTATGTCAAACAGAGCTCCTCATTAGCACTCTTCAAGAAAAATCTTGATGATTGGATGGGTAATAGGAAATTCACCTCGGGGATCACTTCTGTGGTTCTGCTTGACAGCGGCACAGGAAAATAATTTCCTTGGGTGGCGAAAGCCAGGGTACCTTTTTGGCTAGGCTTGTATAGGCCCTAGGGCCAATAGCCTAGTACCTACCTATGAACCTATGAACCAATACAACACCAACCCTAGAACACATAGCTCACCACCACAGTGTGCCCCTCAACCTAAGCCCTTAAGGCAAAACACTTTGCCCACTGTACTAATCATAGGAGACTCAATTGTGAGGTCACTGATGTCCCACTCACTAGGGTGAATAAGGAGAAGGCGACAGTCAGTTGTCTATCAGGTGCCAGTATCTGCCACATAACACATGCACTTAGAGCACTCCACAACAAGTACAAATATGACTCAGTCATTGTCCATGTGGGTGTGAATGACCTGAGATGTACCTCCCTGGACTACATGAAAAGAGACGTGATGGAACTCTCGGATTATGTGGCCCAGGCAGGTATGACCATAGCCCTGAGCAGTATTCTACCATCACCCAGAATTATACCACAGTACGAGCAGAAAATGATTGACCTCAACAATTGGCTAAGTTTCTGGTGTCATTCTAAGGGGATCCAGTATCTGTCTGCCAAGGACAACATGATCCACAGACCTTGATGCTTTGTGGAGACGGCCTGCATCTGTCACCCCTGGGATTCTGGGTACTGGCTAAGGCTCTTGGCACCCCTATAGTGCTTTTTTTAGGCAGTGTTCCAAAGACCAAAATTCCACCACAACAGCTACAAACAAATGCAATATGAGGGTCATGCTGCTCAATGCTAGAAGTCAAACTCTCAAGATGCACTCAATCGAAGCTCTCCTCAAAATGGAGAATGTCGACATCTGTGCTGTAAAATAATGACGTTTCCCAGTTGGTTGAGGCTGAACCCCTTTTTGTAAGCAAACCTGGTAGGAACTTTAAATATATCTTAGAAAATATTAAACAAACAGACAAAAATGTTGGTACTGGTACCACATCTTGTGGTAGTTGTGCATATTGTATGTACATTATGAAAGAGAAAACAATATTTTTGGACAATGTTTTGCATACCAATGTTTCCTTTGTAAAAGGGAATTGTAATACCAACAAACTAGTGTACCTAGCTAAATGTGACAGTTGCTCATGATACTATGTTGGAAAGACAAAGAGATTTGAAATCAAGAATTTATGAGCACCTTTATGAGATCAGGAAGAAAAAGGAAGTTATTGCATTCTACAGGCACTCTGTTGTGTGTAGTAATTTTGTTAAGTTTAGCTTTGGTATACTGGAAGAAGTGCAGATTCATTCCAGAGGTGGTGATTGTCAAAGACATTTGTTAAAAAGAGAACTTGTCTGGCAGTTGCAACTAAATGCATCATCCCCCCCAGGTCTGAATGATCAAGTATTTCTCAAACCCATACTGAGTGAAAAAGCAGATTTGTTAACATAACTTTTAAAAGAATTCAACATGATTTTTATGTATTTGTATTTATGTTTCATAGTTTATTCTATTTTGAAAAATGTTTTTGCAAGTACTTGTGATTGGAATAGGTGCTTTGTACACCTTCAACACATGGGATTTTTTTAATTGCTAGCATTTCATAATTGGTTGATGAACTTCAGCTAGTTTATAAATAAGATGATGAATGTGAGTGTATTTTATTTGAAAACATTTCCATGACAGATGAAAGTGCTTATGTGATGTGTTTTAACTAATACAAATAATAGTATTTTATTCACGTTGAAGTACAATTAATTCCAACCCAATACTCTCATACTGGGTGACTTCAACTACCCTTCCATCAGCTGGGAAAACCACTCAAGTACCAATGTACAGACCCAATGCTTTCTGGAATTTATCAATTCCAATGCCCTCGACCAGCTCATTCTGACCCCCACTAGAGGAAGCAGCAGGCACAACCTGGTTATCACCAACATGGGAGACCATTGCTCCACACCTATAGTCAATTCCTCCCTGGTTAAATCTGACCATAAACTGATCATCATGGAAATCTCCATCTCACTTACAACCTCCACTAAGGTGACCACCCTGAAAAACTTCTCTAAAGCTGACTTTGGGCTCCTAAAAACAGAGATGGCTAACTTTTCGGCATCCATGCTAATAGAAAATAGCTGCACGACTGCCAAATCATACACCAATGCACTGCACAAGCACGTACACAAATCAAATGCATGGACCTTGCCATACCAAATAGAACTAAGACACTCACCTCCAAAAATACGAAGCCAATCTGGTGGTCTACAGCCATCAATAAAATCTACAACAGAAGGAAAAAAACTGTTGCAAAAAAAATAAAGTCACAAGACTGGAAAACCTCCCTTATCAGTCTCAACAAATAGCTGAGATCATTTATTAAATCCTCTAAAGCCCACTATGAAGGTAGAATTGTGACTGACACCAAAAACAACCACAAAGCCTTGTATAGCTATATCAAAAACCTCCAAGGCAATACCCAGATTTGCTCTGAGTTATTGCACAATGGCACCTCCAACACATATAGCCACCATACTGGCTAACAGATTCAGTGCCAGCTTTACCCCCCCCCCCCAAGGGCCCTATCACAATACCAGATGAAAGCCTAGTACCCACCATTTCTGAGACTGAGGTAAAAGCTGCATTGTCCAAAGCCAACAATACAGCATCCATGGGACCTGATAATATCCCTGGCTGAATCCTACATGAGCTACAAAATGAACTGGCACCACATCTGTATGTCCTGTTCAATCACAGTCTTACCTCAGGCTATGTCCCTAATGAATGGCGCACTGCTGCAGTCATCCCGCTCCATAAAGGGGGAGCAACTACAGACCCTGGGAACTATCACCCCATTAGCCTGACGAGTCTGGTATGCAAAGCTATGGAACGCATCATCATGGACCTGCTTAACAAAGATATAGGCAATCTCTAAACTCTTGAACCCACACAGTTTGGCTTTGTCAAGGGGAGATCCTGCCTACTGAACCTGGTTGACTTCTTTGAGGCAGTCACCAATGCTGTATACAGCCCACCTTGACCTGGCCAAGACCTTTGATACCATTCCCCACTCAGGTATCATTGATAAACTCATCTAACTAGATATCAATCCTTACATCACTAGGTGGCTTGCAAATTGGTTCACAGACAGGACCCACAGAGTGAAAGTTACAAATTCAAAGTCAGTCTGTCGACCAGTCATGAGTGGAGTCCCACAGGGCTCAATCCTGGACCCTCTCCTGTTTGGCATCTACTTCTCAGAAGTCCACGCCAACAAAGAAGGACTCTGGCTGACCAAGTTTGCTGATGACTGCAAGCTAGGAGTCATTATCAACTCCCCAAGTGATGCAGACATCCTACAAAAGGGCCTCTCTGAGACCAATGACTAGTATCGGAACCATGGCCTGAAGCTTAATGCCAAAAAATGCTTTATCATCCTCTTTGGAAAAAAAAATCAGTTCCCACAAATTACCATGTTGATGGGTGCCCAATGAACACTGAAGGGGCAATAAGAGATCTGGGCACCCAGGTCGACAGCCACCTCACCTTCAATCACCACATTGCTACTGTGGTCAGAAAGTCCTTCTACGTGGCACATCTTATAACCAAATGTTTCACATCCAGGAAGAAAGAAGTCATCATCCTTCTCTACTCATCCCTCATTATACCAGTCATTGAATATAACACCCTGTTTGGCATGTACCTGACCAGATACCTACAACAGCTGAACAGGCCACAAAAGTACATCACAAAAAGGATTCTAGGCCTTAAACACATGTCCTACATGGACAGACTCAAGAAACGTCAGCTGTTCTCAGTTTCATTGTCTACTTAGAGATGATCTCTGCTTGATTTACAAAGCCATGTCCAACCCAGCCCTACCTGAAATGCTACACTTAAAGAAATCCCAATCCCCCCGCACCACATGCTCCAAAGATCACAACCTCATTACCACAACTAACAGAACATGCTGGAGGAACAGGTTCATCTCCCAAAGACTGCCCATACTCTGGAATAAGCTTCCCATTCATGTCAAGCAGAGCACCTCGTTGGCCCTCTTCAAGAGAAATATTGGATGGGTGGATGGGTAACAGAAAGTTTACCCCAGGGAGCACTCCAGTTGCCCTACTGGATAGGGGCACTGTGAACCAACATCGGGTGGCACGGTGCCTAGGCAATTTTTTGGGGCAAGGCTTGTAAAAGCTCAAGGGCCATTAGCCTAGTACACACATATGAACCTATGACCTTCTTAACCACCTTCTTCCTTCTCACATAGCTCCCTGGAGACTTCTCTTCAAAACTCTCTCCAGACTTGGAGATCAAAAATCTGACTCTGTCAAAAGGTGATGGTTTCAATATTCTCCTAGAGTGTAACTGATCCTTATCAAATGCCACAGAGCATTCCTGTTTCTCATTTTCCTGCCTGCTTCATGCATAAAAGCTTTGCATTTCTTTCTCTCTGCATTTCTTGTTTGCTCCTATACTGATAAACCATTTATTTCCCTTCTATAGCACACCCTCCTGTGAGGGTAACCCCAACATGTGGATAAATAGCAGACACAGACCACAATAAGCAGTGAATATCCCATGCTCAGCACTCACTATGCCACATAACCTTCACAGTGTAGAAATTTTGGTTCTAGGCTAATAGGGCTGCAAATGCCAGTGTCAGTAGAACGGCTCCTTTTATGTAAGTACATCACAACTGTTATTCCCCAAAGGTTCCTTTTTACCACATTGCTTGTTTTGGGTAAATTTCCAAAGACAGTGATCTTCCATTTATTTGGAAAACATAGCATATTTCTATTGTGGATTATCTGCGTTTTGGCAAAATATGTGATTTTCATGGAATTTGTCAGTCCAGGACAGAACATTCCTTCAACATAACCAGTACTTCTCATTTATTGCTGTAGGACTGCCAGTTTGTTTATGTAATATTGTGGATTTATAATCAGTTTTCATTTCTGCACATGCAGTAACCCAGCCACTGGGGATGCACAAGCCAGTGCATTTCTTTGTGCCGGTCCCAAGCCCAGATAAATGGGGATGGTTGCATCAGGAAGGGCATCCGGGGTAAAATTTTGCCAAATCATACATGCGAACAATAGTACAGATATACATACCGGATTGGTCAAGGCCCGGGTTAACAATGACCACCACCAGTACTGTTGGCCAACAGGGTGCTGGTGGAAATTGGGCTACTGTTGGCCGAAGAAAGAGAAGAGGGGGAAGACATGCCTGAAAGCAGGTAAAGGCTAGGACTGTGATAGTGAGGGTCGGAACTTTGAATTTTGGCAGTATGACAGGTATAGGGAGAGAGCTAGCTGATATGATGGACTGATGGAAGGTTGGTATATTGTGTGTGAAGAGACCAGATGGAAGGGGGGCAAGGCTAGGTGTATCGGAGGTGGGTTCAAATTGTTTTATCATGGTGTGGATGGGAGGAGAAATGGCATAGGGGTTATCCTGAAGGAACAGTATGCTAAGAGTGTTTTGGAGGTGAAAAGAGTGTCGGATAGAGTGATGTTAATGAAGCTAGAAATTGATTGTTTAATGATGAATGTTGTTAATGCATATGCTCCACAAGTTGGATGTACGATGGATGAAAAAGACAAATTTTGGAGTGAGCTGGATGAAGTGGTGATGACTGTACCCAAGGGTGAGAGAGTGGTGATTGGAGCAGATTTCAATGGGCATGTTGGTGAAGGGAACAGAGGGGATGAGGACGTGATGGGTAAATATGGTATTAAATAAAGGAATGCAGAAGGTCAGATGGTAGTGGATTTTGCAAAAAGGATGGACATGGCTGTGGTGAATACGTATTTTACCAAGAGGGAGGAGCATAGGGTGACATACAAGAGTGGAGGAAAATGCACACAGGTGGATTATATCTTATGTAGTAGAGCCAGTCTGAAGGAGATTGGAGACTGTAAAGTGGTGGCAGGGGAAAGTGTAGTTAGGTAGCATAGGATGGTGGTTTGTAGGATGACATTGGTGATCAAGAAGAGGAGGATGAGTGTGAGGGCAGCACTAAGGATCAAATGGTGGAAATTGAAAAAGGGTAATTGTGAGGTGGAGTTCAGGGAAGAGTTAAGACAGGCACTGAGTGGCAGTGAAGAGTTACCGAATAGCTGGGTAACTACAGCAGAGCTAGTAAGGGAGACAGCTAGAAAGGTGCTTGGTATCACATCTGGACAGAGGAAGGATGACAAGGAGACATGGTAGTGGAATGAGGAAGTACAGGAGAGTATACAGAGAAAGAGGTTGGCGAAGAAGAAGTGGGATTGTCAGAGAGATGAAGAAAGTAGACAAGAGTATAAGGAGATGAGGTGCATGGCAAAGAGACAGGTGGTGAGACAGGTGGTGAAGGCTAAGGATAAGGCGTATGAAGAGTTGTATAAAAGGTTGGAGGGAGAAAAGAACATGTACCGATTGGCTAGACAGAGGTACCAAGCCAGTAAAGATGTGCAGCAGGTAAGGGTAATAAAGGATAATGAGGGAAACGTACTCACAAGTGAAGAGAGTGTGTTGAGCAGATGGAAAGAGTACTTTGAGGGCTGATGAATGAAGAGATTGAGAGGGAGAGAAGGTTGGATGATGTGCGGATAGTGAATCATGAAGTGCAGTGGATTAGCAAGGAGGAAGTAAGGATAGCTATGAAGAGGATGAAGAATGGAAAGGCTGTTGGTCTAGATGACATACATGTGGAAGCATGGAGGTGTTAAGGTGAAATGGCAGTGGAATGTTTAACTAGATTGTTTAATGAAATCTTGGAAAGTGAGAGGATGCCTGAGGAATGGAGAAAAAGTGTTTTGGTACCGATTTTTAAGAATAAGGGTGATGTGCTGAGCTGTAGTAACTAGAGGGGGATTAAATTAATGAGTCACAGCATGAAGTTATGGGAAAGAGTAGTGGAATCTAGGTTAAGAAGGGAGGTGATGATTAGTGATCAGCAGTATGGTTTCATGCCAGGAAAGAGCACTACAGATGTGATGTTTGCTCTGAGAGTGTTGATGGAGAAGTACAGAGAAGGTCAGGAGGAGTTGCATTGTGTCTTTGTGGACTTAGAGAAAGCATATGACAGGGTGCCTTGAGAGGAGTTGTGGTATTGTATGAGGAAGTCGGGATTGTCAGAGAAGTATGTAAGAGTGGTACAGTATATGTACGAGGGTAATGTGCCAGTGGTGAGGTCTGCAGTGGGAGTGACGGATGCATTTAAGGTGGAGGTGGGATTACATCAAGGATTGGCTCTGAGCCCTTTCTTATTTGCAATGGTGATGGACAGGTTGACAGACGAGATCAGACAGGAGTCCCCGTGGACTATGATGTTTGCAGATGACATTGTGATCTGTAGTGACAGTAGGGAACAGGTGGAGGAGACCATGGAGAGGTGGAGATATGCTCTAGAGAGAAGTGGAATGAAGGTCAGCAGGACTAAGACAGAATATGTGTGTGTGAATGAGAGGGAGAATAGAGGAATGGTGAGGATGCAGGGATTAGAGGTGGCAAAGGTGGATGAGTTTAAATACTTGGGATCAACAGTTCAGAGTAATGGTGAGTGTGGAAGAGATGTGAAGAAGAGAATACAGGTAGGATGGTGTGGGTGGAGAAGAGTGTCAGGAGTGATTTGTGACAGACGAGTACCAGTAAGAGTTATATGGGTTGAAGACAGTGGCATTGACAAAAAGGCAGGAGTCAGAGCTTGACGTGGCAGAGTTGAAGATGTTAAGATTTGCACTGGGTGTGACAAGGATGGACAGGGTTAGGAATAAGTATATTTGAGGGTCAGCCCAGGTTGGAAGGTTTGGAGACAAAGCCAGAGAGGCAAGATTACGTTGGTTTGGACATGTGCTGAGGAGGGATGCAGGGTATATTGGGAAAAAGATGCTAAGGATGAAGCTGCCAGGTAACAGGAAAAGAGGAAGGCCTAAGATAAGGTTTATGGATGTGGTGAGAGAGGACATGCAGGTGGTTGGTGTGACAGAGCAAGATGCAGAGGACAGGAAGAAATGGAAACAGTTGATCCGCTGTGGCAACCCCTAATGGGAGCAGCTAAAAGAAGAAGATACATATAAATGCAGTAAAACTTATAATGGAATTACAGCATTGACCAGAAATTACACAAAGTTATAACTTTATCTGTTAGATTTTATGTCCCAGAAATGGATTATTTTTTTTAAATACAAATCAGTGTTACTGATCATTTCATATTCTTGCAATTTTAATGAGTACCTCTACAGTATAGAACTATGCATCACCTGCAGTGTCAACTGTCCTTGTAAATTAATATTAAAAGATGCAGCTAAACTTGAAAATTATCAGCAAAAAGAATATTTTTATACCCTTCAGCAATACACAGACTTGGGTCATAAATGCTATTTTTATAATAAGTAGATACAGTGAACTAGCCAAATCATATAAATTACTACTTTTCCTCAGATGGATAAAAGGAAAACAATTATACATTAGGATACAAGCACCCCTTACTTAGAAACTATATTAGTATTAAATAACTACTTCTGCCACTCCCGAATCAAAATAATCTGTAATTCTGTAACTGTCTTGCAAACTGGAAAATTATTCACTTTTTTCTCTAAATCCTTCCTCATATGCATTCCTCTCTGATTATTCTTTTTCCATCTCATTCCAGTTCCTACCTACTCTGGCTTATAGTGTATCTTTACCTTTCAAAACAAAATATTTGCCTTCCTATTGCCTACCCTCCATGTCTCATCCCAAAAAATCCATCACATTTTCTATATTTTCTCCAACTCATTCTGCAGATTATCTCAGTCTACCAGACATATAGACAGGTCATCCACAGTCCTGGGCAGCAGACATATTGCTATGGTGGGAAGAAGCGGGCAGCAGCCCACCCAAAAGATGTTAAAAGGTTCATTCAGCAATGGAGGACTAGTTGTCAGCACAATACCAGCTCAGTACTGCACTGGTAGTCAGAGATGAAGTGTTTTAGTACTGTGTGTGTGGTCTAAGCTATAGAAATCCACTTGTTACAAATGTTGCAAATTTTCAAAGGAGGAAGCTTCTCTTTTCCTGCTTCCATCATCCATACTCACTCTCACATACAATGTCATATGGAAGATTCTTATCTCTCCCCCTCCTCATCTCCCGAATGAGTCAAGTTTCTTTGCCCCTTTCTGATGATACCTTCTTGGGAAAATAAAACACCCATGTAAAATCCTTATCTGCTGGTCACAATCCTTTGTCATTGCCTTCATATATACACCGATCTCCATTACCTTTTCCCATTCCTCCTTCCATGATATTCCTTTTATTCCAGTACCGCCCCTTCAGACACCGTTTCTCCCTTCTTCTCCCTCATTGTCTAACTGCACCACCTGATTAACACCTATGTGGTGTGCAATGTCACACCTCTAGCAGCCTGCACAAATCCTTGCATTCCAGAGCATTTTCTGAAAAATCAACTTAAAAAGCATAAATACACAGATGCAAATATTTTGTGAAGAGTAAAACCTATTAAAACTAATCAAACTGCAATGTTATCAGTAAGAAGTATTTTCACAGTGAGAACAGTCAGTGCACTCGTCTTTTCATAAAGGCTATAATATAATGCAGACAAACCCATAATTTTATTTTTTTTTTTGCTAAACTTTCAAAAACAAATTGTCATATCTTAGAAACTCCACAGACTAGACATACAGTGGATATAAAAAGTGTACACACCCCTATTAAAATGCCAGTTTTTTGTGATATAAAAAATGAGACCACAATAAATCATTTCAAAACTTTTCCCACCTTTAATGTAACTTATAACCTGTACAATTAAATTGAAAAACAAACAAATCTGTTAGGGGAAAAATATAAAAAAATAAAAAAAATACAATAAGCTGGATGCATAAGTGCACACACCCTTAAACTAATAATTTGTTGAAGAACCTTTTGATTTAACTACAGCAATCAGTCTTCTTGGGTAGGAGTCTATCAACATGGCACATCCTGACTTGGCAATATTTGCCCACTCATCCTTCCAAAAGCACTCAAAATCTGTCAGATTGTGAGGGTGTCTTTTGTACACAGCCCTCTTCAGGTCTTCCCACAGACTTTCTATTGGATTTAGGTCTGGGCTCTGGCTGGGCCATTCCAAAACTTTAATTTTCTTCTGGCAAAGCCATTCTTTTGTTGATTTGGATGTATGCTTGGGGCCATTGTCGTGTTGAAAGGTGAAATTCTTCTAAATCTTCAGCTTTCTAGCAGACGCTTTAAGGTTTTGGGCCAAAGGTGACTGACATTTGGAACTGTTAATAATTCCCTGCACTTTGACTAAAGCCCCAGTTCCAGCTGTGGGGATGGTGTTCTCTTGGTGATGCGAAGTGTTGTTTTTGTGCCAAACTTACCTTTTGGAATTGTGGTCAAAAAGTTCACCCTTGGTTTCATCAGACAATAACACATTTTCCCACATGTTTTTGGGAGACTTGATGCATTGTTTTGCAAATTTTAGCCAGGCCTGGATGTTTGTCTGTGTAAGAAAAGGCTTCTGTCTTGCAACTCTACCTCATAGGCCAGACATATGGAGAATATGGGAGATTGCTGTCACATGTAGTAAACAACCAGTACTTGCCAGAAATTCCTGCAGCTCCTTCAGTGTTGCTGTAGGTCTCTTGGCAGCCTCAGTGACCATTTTTCATCTTGTCTTTCTATCAGTTTTGGAGGGATGCCCAGTTCTTTGCAATGTCACTGTTGCCCATATTTTCTCCACTTTTTGATGACTGTCTTCATTGTATTCCATGGTATATCGAATGCTGTGGAAATTTTTTTGTACCCTTCTCCTGGCTGATACCTTTCAACAATGAAATCCCTTTGATGTTTTGTAAGCTCTCTGTGAACCATGGCTTTTGCTGTAGCAGGCAACTGAGTAAATGTCAGGAAAATCCTACTAAGACAGCTGAACTTTAGTTGGGGTTAATCAGAGTAATTTTAATTGATGGCAGGTGTGTACCCAAGAAGACTGAATGCTGTAATTAAATCAAAAGGTGCTTCAACAAAGTAATTTATTTATTTATTTATTTACATTTGTTTACCGAGAAATTCCAACTGGACACAGGTCCTTTTTCAGTGGAGGCTCCGGGAGAAAAGCTCCACAGAACAATAAATGACAAGCAGAGTACATGAAAAACAACTGAATATACATACAACAGCAAATAATACATACTGCAGCAAACATTAGCTATACATACAATATGAAACATAGTAATAAACAGATATACCAATATCTAGCTAGAGGCTAGGAATAAAGGCAGGATGTACATACAGATAGTACTAAACTCAAACAGATACTGTTCTAAACTCATATACCTAAATCTTATATACAAATATTGCACTAAACTCAAGCAGATATAAAACAGAAGCTCCACAAGAAGGTGGAACAAGCTAGAAGGGCTAATTTGATGAAAGGGGAAGATAGAGGAGTAAGAGAGGAGACTGAGTGAGTAGTATATGTGGTAGTGAGAGGAAGCTAGGTGTAAGTCAGTTGGATATGTATCTGGAGTTGAGATTAAGCATGTTATAACAGGTCTGAGAGACTGAATGCGGAGAGAAGGGGAGGGTAAAGGGCAAAAGTATTAGTTTAAGGGTGTACACACTAATGCAAACAGCTAATTGTATGTTTTTTATTGTTTATATCTTTTCCCCTAAAACATTTGTTTGTTTTACATTTGAATTGTACAGGTTATAGGTCACATTAAAGGTAGGAACAGTTTTGAAATGATTTATTGTGGTCTCATTTTTTTATCACAAAAACCTGGCATTTTAACAGAGGTGTATACACTTTTTATATCGATTGTATATAATTAGTGCACTTTTGTTAACCAGACATAAGTTTTCAAGTGACATTAAGAAGTGCATGTTTATTGAGATATTTACACAAATATGAAAGCATATATATATATATATATATATATATATATATATATATATATATATATATATATTTATTGAATTGTGTATTTACAATATATGTAAGAATGAATCTCTCTCATGATGTGCAACTTACAGTCCGAGTATTGAGGAGAGTATTTTTAACAACAACTAAGGTTTTACCTGGGGCCATTTGATACTTTGTAAGTTACTTGTTTTTTGAAGTATTAAGTACATATGGAAATATTATTTGTTTTCATAATTGTTAACAAACAACTAGCAATATCTGCAGTAAAGTGATATAAATTGACACCGACAATGAATCTTCCTGTTTTCCAGCATGGAATTTCTTACCATATCCCTCCAAAGCATGTAGGTCTCTTGGTTTTAAAAAGTATGGCCATAAATATGAAAATATGAATAATAAGTACAAACAGAGGGTCATTTCTCTGCTGCCTGAAATTGTAAATTAACAGTCGTAGTGTCATTTTTTTAACAACTCCTTGCCTTTTCTATACTGCTGATTATGAGCTGGTAAGTCACTTAGTTAAAGAAGACAGACCCAAAAAGGTCTGGATACCATAAGGCGCAATGGGCATTACATGGAAGTATACAAAAAAGGTGTTATAGGCTTGTATGACTTAAAAAATACAGCAAACTTTGTTCTGAGTCCTTTGCCTATCCTTGAAACCCTCTAAACCCCTAAGCTTATACTTCCCACTAGGCTGTACTTTTCCCAATCTTACAGTTCCCCTCTCTTCTTCCAATTTTCTTTATTTCACATACCCCCTGCATTTCTTACATTATCCTTATATCACTAAACTTACTCTGAGTTACCACTTTTGACATATCATAGAGTCATCCTCTTAACCACCTTCTCCCCTCTTTTCTAACATCTTCCAAGTACTCTGCTCTTCTTCTCCAGTCCCCATCATTAAATGCTCATTTTTTTTTTGCCATTTTACGTCTTCCCACTCCTACTTCAGAAATTGCCCTAATGCATATTCTAGTGAACAAACTGCAAGTCTCAGCTGTAAGAGTTACTATCACATATCCTCCTGTGTACACACACACACACACACACACACACACACACACACACACACACACACACACACACACACACACACACACACACACACACACACACACACACAAACACGGATATGTAAATGTCTATATATCTGCTTCTCTTTCTCTCTCTCTCTCTGTAGACATATATATTAGTGTAGAGTTATGATTCCACTAGGAACATGTCTCACAGATGGTATTGGTAAGCATAGCTGTGTCATATAGTATCTGTAAGAAGAGACAACAGGGCTATACTGTGGGACAAGGCTTAGAAGCAAAGAATAGGGACTGATCCCGTTTAAGTGAAAAAACTGTGGCCAGGTAATGAGAAATAGCTAAACACTGCTACCTTTATAAGGCCAATGAATTCACATGATCAATGTAAATAATTAAGTTGACAAATAGATTCTTACAACATTACCCACTTGAGAAGCACAGGGCCTAAAATATAAAGGCCAGATTTGACTGCTGGTGAAGTACCCTTATAAGCTTACCCAAAAATTTCCTCCACATTTTAGGATGCCTAAATAGAACAGTAGACACAGTTTCCCTTTGTTGTTTCAAGTGCCTTTTAAGCATCTAAAATGAAGAAAGTTGCAGGAGTCCCTTGCTTAGATGAGAAACCAGTTAACAACAGAACACGGATTTGCTTCCCAGCAACTCTCTGCTAGTCCAGATCACCATATTAGTTTTTGTAATTTTTGTATTTAAGAGTAATTGGATGATAGGACCCAGGATTTTTTCTGGGCTTGCTTTGTTTTTAACATAATCACCATTGCTGCAGACTTACACAAAGGTGGGATTACTCCTTTCTCAATTAAATGGTAACAGGCATTCAAAAAATCCTGTAATATATCACCATACATGGATTTATAAACCAGGCTAGGGAGGCCATCTGGGGATTACATACCTGTGGAAGCATGGAGGTGTTTAAGAGAAATGGCAGTGGAGTTTCTAACCAGATTGTTTAATGAAATCTTGGAAAGTGAGAGGATGCCTGAGGAATGGAGAAAAAGTGTTTTGGTACCGATTTTTAAGAATAAGGGTGATGTGCAGAGCTGTAGTAACTATAGAAGGATTAAATTGATCAGTCACAGCATGAAGTTATGGGAAAGAGTAGTGGAAGCTAGGTTAAGAAGGGACGTGATGATTAGTGATCAGCAGTATGGTTTCATGCCAGGAAAGAGCACTACAGATGCGATGTTTGCTCTGAGAGTGTTAATGGAGAAGTATAGAGAAGGTCAGAAGGAGTTGCATTGTGTTTTTGTAGACTTGGAGAAAGCATATGACAGGGTGCCTAGAGAGTAGTTGTGGTATTGTATGAGGAAGTCAGGAGTGTCAGAGAAGTATTTAAGAGTGGTACAGGATATGTACGAGGGTAGTGTGACAGCGGTGAGGTCTGTGGTGGGAGTGATGGATGCGTTTAAGGTGGAGGTGGGGTTACATCAAGGATCAGCTCTGAGCCCTTTCTTATTTGCAATGGTGATGGGCAGGTTGACAGACAAGATCAGACAAGAGTCCCTGTGGACTATGATGTTTGCAGATGACATTGTGATCTGTAGTGAGAGTAGGGAACAAGTGAAGGAGACCCTGGAGAGATGGAGATGTGCTCTAGAGAGAGAGGAATAAAGGTTAGCAGGACTAAGACAGAATATATGTGTGTGAATGAGAGGGAGGATAGAGGAATGGTGAGGATGCAGGGAGTAGAGGTGGCGAAGGTGGATGAGTTTATATACTTCGGATCAATAGTTCAGAGTAATGGTGAGTGTGGAAGAGAGGTGAAGAAGAGAGTACAGGCAGGATGGACTGGGTGGAAAAGAGTGTCAGGAGTGATTTGTGACAGATGAGTACCAGTAAGAGTGAAAGGGAAGGTCTACAAAAGGGTAGTGAGACCAGCTATGTTATATGGGTTGGAGACAGTGACATTGACAAAAAGGCAGGAGTTAGAGCTGGATGTGGCAGAGTTAAAGATGTTAAGATTTGCACTGGGTGTAACAAGGGTGGACAGGATTAGGAATAAGTATATTAGAGTGTCAGCACAGGTTGGATGGTTTGAAGACAAAGCCAGAGAGGCACGATTACGTTGGTTTGGACATGTGCTGAGGAGGGATGCTGAGTATATTGGGAAAAAGATGCTAAGGATGGAGCTGCCAGGTAACAGGAAAAGAGGAAGGCCTAAGATAAGGTTTATGGATGTGGTGAGAGAGGACATGCAGGTGGTTGGTATGACAGAGCAAGATGTAGAGGACAGGAAGAAATGGAAACAGATGATCCGCTGTGGCGAACCCTAACGGGAACAGCCAAAAGAAGATGATGATGATGATGATGATGACACCGAGGTGCTTTCACCCTGATGGGCTTTGCAAACTTTGCCTGCTCCTAAAAAGAAACTGGTGGCAAATATTTCCCATTTAAAAACATTTCTGCCTCCTCCATATCTACTTTTAAACTGGCCCCATATATCTTTTGCAGATAACACTGTACCTCATCCAGAATAGTCTTTTTATCATGGACCAGACTGCCTGAATGATAGTAAAATAATGTATGTCACAGTTAATCTATAGCATTAAAAACAATTCCTTGTGCCCTGGGTGGCAGGGTGAATAGTGCCACCTAAGTTTCTTTAGACAAACATTAGTTCAGTTCACAAATAGGGATTATATCTTTCCCATCAATCTTTTATCCACCTCCTCCATCTCCCTATTACCCTCCCCTACTGTCTCTCTTTATCTAATTACTTATTCCTTTCTTGCTTCTCCAGATGTTTATTCTCTCATTTGTTAACTCCTTCTTCATTGATTTGCTCAACTAAAATGCATGTCATTTTAATGCCTCCCAGATTATGGCTGGTGAGGAGATCCTAGAAGTATTATAAGCCCGATTCTCCGTCAAATTTTAGCAATCATTATTTCATGGATCAAATACATTCAAATAATTTAATTCAACCTCTACAGACTAAGGGGGAAGGGGCTCCCTAACCCCCTGCTCAAAACAGCATATAACAGTCCATGAAAACAGCTGGAATAACCTCCTAATTTTGGACTGGATCAAAGAGAAATTTTTACCTATATTTTATGTCTAAACTCGAAAATATTTTAAACCTGCAAGAACTGCATGATTCAAGAAAAGGATGTCTGATAATTATACTGAAGTACCAAGTTGAGCAATCAAGATTATGACAAAATCATAAATGCTGCTTTGCCTAATGGCATTTTTTTGAAGTTTCCAAGTTCAAATCTCTTCTTGGGTAGTAACATGATTAACATTCCCTTCTGGGATAACCCCATCCTCCATCCATGCTAGTAACTGTAGACCAATAAAGCCTAAATAAGCTGCAGAACAATAGGCAGAAGGTACTGCAACCAACTTGCCATTACACCATCTCTTAAAAGACAATAAACACCTCTGGTCCTCTCTCTGCCTCTCTAAATAATCAAATTTTAGATCTTCTTGGCTAATATAGCCATACCTTTCTGCTTCTCTGAACATATAGACATGTTGTACAGCAAATCTAAAACTCACTTTTGACAGCTCAGTATGCCTCAGAAAGATGGGCTTCCTGAAAGAGAACCAGGTCAACATGATGTTTTGTCATGCATCAGACATCCACAGTTATCCTGATCAAACTAGCCCATTTATATTTTTTGCTGTATACACATAATGACCTTGCAGAAAATCCTACCACAATTGTAAGGTTCTCTAAAACTAAAATTTACAAATTATTGCTGACCAATGTTTCTAGGTGTGTTAAAACAGTACAAACACTAGTTTCTCAGTACCTAAATGGCCCACTGTCAATCATCAACCCCCTCCCTAAATATTACTCTTTTAACCTTCTAAATTAAAGTATTAAAGCCGTGTCAACTAGAAGAATAACAAGAAGATACAAATTTGTGAAAAAAATATTTTCATCATTATTGTGTAAAGAGGATATAATCTCTCCCCCACAGAACTAAGGGCGAACACACAGCAAACCTGCTTGCTGACTTCTCTCCAGAACTTACAGAATGCAAAATGCAGATACGCAGGCTGCACATCAGTCTCCTGTAGGAACAGAGCCTACTCATGAGCATCCTTTTCACATTACCCCATCTTTGTCATGTATGGGTGCAGCTAGCAGCTCTTGATGTTACTGTACTGCCATGCCTTTGAACTCCAGCAGGACTGTTAATATCTCAGCATTGCCAGGCTCCTACCAAAGAGCCCACTGTCCACACTGCCGCCAATGCTGCTGTATAGCCTCCATCATTGCACACAACTGTGAATACCTGCAACTTTCGGTGGTAAACTGTGTTGTCAGATTCCTTGATTCTCTCCCCATTTTTGCATTTGCACCCAAAAATGCTGACTACCAAACTCAGCACTTTTTAATAAAAAATAATCAGGGTGCATAAAACAGAATGACTGTTAATTTTGCCCATGCACAACACCAGAAATTTTCGTTCTATTTGCTACCTGAATTGGTAGACCTGAAACATTTGGTAGAAGGTAACAGGAGTTTGAGATGGGCAAGCAGTGGCGTCACAACATACTTGGGGAAGATGAGGGTCACTAGAGTCATAGTGTATGACTGAGTATTACGATAAGCAGGCTGCCTCCTGGGGTGCACAGTGGGTAACTGAGGCATCAAGGCTGCCTTGCTCATGTTAGATATGAACATTTTACCGAGCTATAATTTCTAACACTGTAATAGCAAAATACTTAGTAGAGTTACATTATCTGAATGAGAAAATATTTGAACATCTTGGCTTGTAGCAATGGCGGAAACCAGAATGGTGAATTCAACATTAAGTTACTTAATGACAGCAGGCCGGACATTGGATTGCTTGATATCTGATTGATGTTATATAGGAAGGTAGAAAGGTGCTATCAACCACAATTTCAGGAATTATAAAGCTATATCATTTTGGTTAAGAGGACTTGATTCTAGCTGAACTAGATGACCATTGTTTTCATGGAATATAGCTTGAAGAGTATAAATGACTTATTATTACCATTTAACTATAAGGTGGTCAATATAGTGCATCCAAAAAGTGACACACTGTAACGCAAGTATGAAAACAAACAGACAGGCCTGAGAACAGTATGGGATTCTCAATAAGTCTTTCAAGCTTCAGTTCTGTGGCACAGAGAGATATATCTATGGCCTAGGTGACCAAGTTCTTTTAGTGGCCTTGGCAGTGGAAGATCTCCTACTGGAGATAGTAGTAGCAAGAGGGGAATGATGAGACTAAGCTGGCTTACTTCTCGTGGGAGTGGGAGGGGTTAGGTGTGCATGAATGTGACATGAAATATGTATTTGAGTTCCTCATGGAGACTAAAGACCATGCAAAAGCACATGTATCAGGTTCATGGAGCCTTTGAAGGTAGAAGCAGTCATGAAAGTGAGTGATACTCTTCACTGTGTTTTATTGAATGACCACCCCTTTGACTGTAGGGAACATAGGGCCATAAAGAAAACTCTAAGCCCCCATGTGGATTATAGCAGATGTCCTAAAGACCTCTCTTCTAATATGTTTCATGGACCATAGAGCTCTCATCCCTGCAGCAATGAATGGATTACTACAACAGCTACAGGGGGTGGCTTCACTGGTCTGAAAATGGCAGAAGGAAAACAATTATACTTTCCAAAATGTCTTTCAGTTTTATGTGTTACTGCATTTTCAAACTCTACTTGTCAATTCAATACAAGACACAGACCTATTTTCATGGAAGACCAATGGACATCTATTTGTAATTACTGATTAACACTTTGGCTATACTGACCTTCAAAGGCCGTTATCCATTTTACAGCAGTAATTACATGATTGACAGGAGTATTTAGATTGCAGTGCATTATTCATATATATAAGGCCATGTGCAGCAGACTCTCGAAGGAGTTAACATCTTAGACTCATTTACATGATTGTTAAATAGTGCTACAAGTAACTACAGCATATTGAAATGATGTGTTGTATGCTGTGGGCTTCATGTCAGAAGTTTTACTTTTGCAAAACAGTGTAGGAAACTTCTCTTTGTGGAAGATTTTCAATCCATATATATCTAGTTAATCACTGTATATTAATCAGATCAGATAATGGTAGTAGAAGTAACAAACTTAAACTCGTCCTAAGTCAAAAAATAATAAACAAAATACTTTTTATCAGGCAGGAGAGTGGTTTATTCTGCTGTAAACAAAGTGTTATTGGTATACATGTTAAATTCACAACCCCTTCCCCCATCAGTCAGAATATCTTCCACAAAGGAAGTTTCTTACACTGTTTTGTTTTTGGACCCACTAGTTTAGTGGGTTGTTTGATACTTCGGGGATACCACGGAGATTACAAGTTTAACTTTTGCATGACAGATAGTTAAAAACTATTAAAAGGGTCTGTCAACATCAGTACTTGGAAACTGTGATAAACAATGACCTGGTAATGGTAATGTATTATGGCCCACTGCTGTCAGAATTATATACTGCAGTACACTTCAAACCCCTTCCCCAAGCCCTACCAACCTCTTAGCTCAAGAATCAGGTACAAAGATCCAAAAGTAGGGATAGACTTAAATATTGCTCTGATATACCTAGAAAGTTACTTGTGTAACAGGTTTTAAATTAGCAAGCATTTTCTGAAAGATATGAAGTCTGATACTCACATGTCTGTCAATATTTAGTGACCTCAATCCACAGAAATTTGCTCAAGGACCACAAAGTTTACTAGGAACACATAAAATATATAAGGCAAAATCTGGGGCATTTGAGACTTATGCTCTCTGCACACATGCACGTGCACACACACACACACACACACACACACACACACACACACACACACACACACTCTCTCTCTCTTGGCCATCTTTTACACCTACTTGTATGACTGTGTATATCTGAGATATTTCCTTGAGATCAGATGAATGAATAAATGCATAAATAATGGCTTCAAAATGTAGTTCAGCATGTTGCTTTCAGACCCATACAGTGTAACGCACTGCAGCCCTCTGTGCTCTTCCAATATTTTAGCATAAGGATCATGGACAAAGATATTATCAGGAATAGATTTAAAATACTGCTCTTACATACTTAGAAGGTTACTACAATAGCAACCTTGGCTTTAGCAAGCATTTTCTGAAGGATATGAACTCAAACTCACTGTGTAGTGACTGCAGTTTCTATTTATCTGTTTGTTACCCAGGTAAATCCATTAGACAAAGACCCCTTTTCAGAGGCAACAAAGTTGCATTGTTTAGCTACATGAGTCATACAATAGATAAATGAAGGTGAAAGGAATCAGTCTATTCAGGAAACAGTTTGTTTACTGCTGAGAGCCCTAATTACCTGTGCTGCTACAAAGCTCTTATTCACTTAGTAAACAGAACAACAAGGGTAGCATCAACATGTACTTTCTGTACAATAAGTATTAGACTCTAATCAAAATCATGCACATTTCAGATGCAAAAGTACACTTTCTTTGACTGCGTGCATGCATACATTCACACATAAAATAAATAGTGTATATACGTCAAATGCATCAGATCTGCAATAAACACTACATATTAAAGCAGTGTGACATATCAGGGGTCTATATTAGAAAACTGAATGTTCAAAATTTCGAGTGTTCTAATATCAAACCCTATGAATTGAAAATTTAAAACATCGAACATACAGAACAGCAATTTTTTTCCTAGGAAAACAAATTGCTGTTCCAAAACACATACACACAACACAAGCACACCAGACAAACAGCAATCCACACACATACACCTAAACTCTTACACCTAACCCTACACTAAACTATACATACACTACTAACTCTCCACTTACATTAACCCAAACCCTAACCCTAAGGTCCGTCACTATCATATAGTCATCTCACCCACGCCATAACCCTAACTCATCTACTCCGCCCTAACCCTCACATCCACACAATCGCACACTTACCTGACCCACACCCTAACCCTGACTCATCTAACCTGCCCTAACCCTCACGACAACACAATTGCACACTTACCTGAACCCGACCCATAACTTTCCACTACAGCACTGAAAATACAGAAGCAACAGAAACGGACAACTGAATTCTTTCCCTAGGAAAAAAATTCAGTTTTCTGTTTCTTCGATATTTTCAGCGTTCACTGAAATGGGTCGATATTAGAACACTCAAAATGTTGAACTTTCGGTGTTCTAATATAGACCCACATACCAGTTTTTATGCTAGTGCTAGATTGCAAGCTTTTCTGCTGCTGTTTCAGGAAGTCTCTCTCTCTCTCTCTCTGTCTCTCTCACATGTCAAATGAGATCAGCAGAGTGGGCACAGATTTTAGAAGTTAAAATCAGAACTCTCAGCTCATTGTAGAACAAGTGAGAGGCATGTCATGCACAAGGGGTAATGAAAGAGGTAGAAGCAGCATTGAATGCGTTTTCAAAAAATAAAGCAGCAGGTGTTAATAACATTCATATTAACATCTTCTATCACTTGGAAACAGCTGTTATGTAATTACAAGGCACTGCCAGGATATGGAAGCCATATTGTGGTTTGACAGGAAAAGATTTGCAATTTATCTTAAGGAATGGTAATCCAAAAGACAACGGACATTATCACACAATATATCTGATTACATATGTTAGCAAGATTCATCTTAAGATTGCTCACTGAATGTTAATGTGGCCTGCTGGCCTTCTTATTAACCAGGACAATGGCAGTGCCATCAACACCTTTCTGGTAATATGGTAAAATGACTACAGACACACTGGATATCACTAATCCCTACACTTTGAGGGCTGTATGGCTTTCTCAATAACATCTGCATGTTAAGCAAACTTTTCCTATAATTAGAAACATCCAAAATGACAAATGTCTTGGGTAAGACTTGAAAATATTGTAAAAGCAGCACCCAAGTGTTGTGCAAGTTTAGTGTCATAGCAGTGAGTGCCTGGTGCTTTGTTGTTTGTTAAAGCAGTCTGTGCCTGGTGCTTTGTTGTTTGTTAAAGTAGTCGGTGCCTGGTGCTTTGTTGTTTGTTAAAGCAGTCGGTGCCTGGTGCTTTGTTGTTTGTTAAAGTAGTCAATGCCTGGTAATTTGTTGTTATTTGAAGCAGTTGATGGCTGGTGATTTGTTTGTTGAAGCAGTTGATGGCTGGTGATTTGTTGTTTGGTAAAGCAGTGGGTGCCTGGTGCTTTGTTGTTTGTTTAAGCAGTCGGTGCCTGGTGCTTTGTTGTTTGTTAAAGCAGTCAGTGCCTGGTGCTTTGTTGTTTGTTAAAGCAGTCAGTGCCTGGTGATTTCTTGTTTGTTGAAGCAGTTGATGGCTGGTGATTTGTTGTTTGTTAAAGCAGTTGATGGCTGGTGATTTGTTGTTTGGTAAAGCAGTGGATGCCTGGTGCTTTGTTGTTTGTTAAAGCAGTCGGTGCCCGGTGCTTTGTTATTTGTTAAAGCAGTCGATGCCTGGTGATTTGTTGTTTGTTAAAGCAGTCGATGGCTGGTGATTTGTTGTTTGGTAAAGCAGTCAGTGCCTGGTGCTTTGTTGTATGGTAAAGCAGTCGGTGCCTGGTGCTTTGTTGTTTGTTAGAGCAGTCAGTGCCTGGTGCTTTGATCTTTGGTAAAGTTTTAGTGCTGTTACTAGCAGTAGTACTTTGTAGCATGTAGGTCAACAGTTCTGAGACACACTTCTCCCCCACCCCCATCTCAGTGATGCCCTTCATGTACAGGAATATTTATCAATGCCATTCACTATGCCCATGATACCATATTAGTTCTATCTGAAACAACAGTTTGTTAAAATTAAACAACCTAGACTTATAATGGGTTCTCACTGTAATATAAAGATGCTGAAATTGGTAAAATCAGTAATTTCATTCTAGAAGGAGAAGAAAGGAAAGCAGAAAAGAGTTTCAGTCTGTTTGGATCAATAATCAATAACAGTATGACAAGAAGTCATGAAATTTGATAATCAATCACTCTTGGCAGAAAAGTCATAAAGGATAAAAATAGGATCTTCAAGTGCAGGGATATAGGTTTGTATATAAAGACTCATCTTATCCAAAAATGGTATTCTCAATAATATCCTACAGATGTGAATGCTGGGCAGTGAGGAAACATGACGGGAGCAAAACTGATGCCATTGAATTATTGTACTGGTGAAGAATGCTACATATACCATAGACTGCCCTAAAAACAAATGAATCTTGGTTAGAAGAGGTAAAACCAAAGTATTAAGGGAAAGCTCAGATTGCAAGACTTTAGCTTTCATACTTTATGTGTATCATGGATAAAAGCAAAGGCATCTTGTTTGGCAAGGAAAATGCCAACACGAAAGAAAACCTAAAGACCCAGAGTGTGATGGACTGAAGCAATAACTACAGCAATGGATGCACCCTGTCAGTAATTAATCATCTGAATGAAGACAGGACACAGCTCAGGACAAATATCCAAAAGAGCTACCATAAGTCAAGCATTAACTTGATGGCAAGTAACTATGTATGTATATGTATACACACACACACACATGCACACACACACACATAAATATATATATATATATATATATATATATATATATATATATATATATATATATATATATATATATATATATATACATATATATATATATATATGCATACACATGCATATATCTAGATTTCTAGATATCTATGTATAGCTATAAAGATGTGGCTTCTGCATGGTACTTTTGTGTTCAGTGGTCATGTTTTATATCAACCATATTCTAGGCATGATGCATAGAAGTTGGAGGAAGGTATAGGAGTTTCCCATTTGTCATAGCTCTGATGTCATCCAAATCCCTCTGTACTTGTAGTATGATGTGGAATAGTATCTTGGACATATTTTCTCAGTGTTGTTTTACAGCTGCTCATACCTCTTAATGTCTTAATGCAAGAAATCTGGACAAAGTCTGACAAAATGGGGAGACAAAGGCCCAAAAACAAATACATATTTTAATTATTGCCCTTATAAACTTAGGAAGTTGTTAGAGTAACAGGGTTTGTTTTAACGTACATTTTCTGAAGGATTTGAAGTCTTAAACTCATATGTAGTGTCATTATTTAGTGACTTCTGTCCATTTGCCAAAACCCCCCCAAAAATTTTATGAGGAACAGAACAAATATATGAGCCAAAAATCTGGACATTCTGTGAAATTCTGGACAGTTCAGAGGTATTCAGCTGCTCCATCTTTGCTCCCTATTCAAATGTCGGCATTCAAAATGCCGAGAGTCTATAAGCTAAGAAAAAGGCAGAAAACCTGGAGAAGAGTGAATCTGAAAAATCACTCCCACTCTTCTACCTTAAACTTCTATTTGAAAGGAAGGCAAGTCCCCCACTCTTCCCAAACATATATATACCAACTGCAAGATCACTATACCGCAGAGAAAAGGAAATGTTCTGAGAAATAGTATCTAGGACTCAGTATATTTAAATCTGTTCTTTAGGTCATTCAGGACTCCTAAGCTCCAGCTCAGTACAGCTGAAGTCACAGGTTGCTACTATCATCTCAGTCAAAATATTTGGTATAAAGTTCAAAATGTTAGCTGATGTTCCCATGACATGAAGATCAGTCATTTATACAATTTGTTAAACAATTGCTTTCCCTGTCATTATTTTCATATAATGAGATACCAAGTGTATGATCTAGTATAGCACCACAGAGGTCATCAGAATTAGTTTTTTTTGTTTTAAAACAATAAATAAACAAATCAATTATAAAAAATAACTATTTACATAGGTCCACAGCTGATCAATACATCAAAGTTATACATCAACAATTAATATTTTTCAAGCAAGTCTTTAAGTTTAAGCCAAGATTTATATGAATGTGTAATATTACAAGTTGTCATCTTTATAGTATGCAATTAACTACTACAAACAATTTTTGTCATACTAATAAATTCCACACTAGAAGGGAAAACTTTACTTATCCAATTTTTAGTAATTACTTTTCTGGCTATAGGAAGAATAGACCAACAAAGAGGCACTAGGTTTTTGGAATTATCTCAGGAATTGAAACATTAAATAAAACTAAAGATTTAGAAATATTACATTTATCTGACCATAGAGCTTGAATCAAGTTATTCATTTCTTTCCAAAAATGGGAGATGACTTCACATTCCTATACCATGTGTGTCCATTCAGCTTTTATTTCAGGCTCACATCCTAGCATTTAATTCAATTTGATTTATACATAATTGTAATTTTGTTAGGAATGGCAAAAGCTCTGTGTAAAAATGTCCAAGTGAAAATTTTCCATTGTAATGAAGATATAATTTTATCTGCAGATTTTAATATTAATTTCTTGCATTCTTCAGAGAAATCTTTGTTATTAATTTTTCAGGAGTAGTTCCAATAGGAATTGTCTAAAAATGTGAAATCTATCTTAAGAATTTTATAAATTTGTGACAAATATGATTTATTTTTCATTGCATTATTATTGATATTTATTAAGAATTCCAGTAATGTGGGGAACAATTTATTATCTACGTTAAATATCTTATTAACCTCTGTGTTCACAAAGTCTCTAAAAGTTTGTAAAATTAACCACTTCTCAGAATCTTGATTGTATTTGGACCTTAAATTTTCAACAGTATATATATCAGTACCATTTAAGAATTTATGCCAATAAGTTAAATTACTTTGTTGTTTCAATACTCACATTTTGTTTAAGTTATTAGTTTCTAAACAGTTATTTGTATATGCAATTGGAAACACAGAAAATATTAAGTCTTTAATACGATGGTTACAATATGTGAACTTTTGGAAAGAGGAAATTATGTTATTTAAATTTGAGAAGAGGGTGTAATACCATTTAAGCAAAAGTCTTTTAATAGCAAAATAAAACTATTAGATATTATTTGCTTATGACTGGTTGTGATTTATTTATTATTTACCAATAATATTTTTTGATGTATTTGCTCCCATTTTGAATGATGAGATGAATTTATCCACAATACTATAACTTTTACAACTGCTGAAGTGGCATACAGTTGAATATCAGTAAACCCTATTCCACCAATATCCCAACCTTTTCTGTGCCAATCAAAGGAAAAGCTTGGTTTATTAGGATGCCAAAAAAAAAAAATAATAAGTAGAATATTATTTATCTTCTTTATAATTTTTTTGTGGAGATAGTACTAAAGATTGTAAGACAAATGTTCTTCCATGGTAAATAAGAATTTGTTTCAATTTGTGACTAAACTTAAAATGTTATCATCAACCTGTTGAAAGTTTGTTTGTATTATGTCTTTACTATTAGGCATAATGGTATTTCAATTAATTGCTATTCCAATTGACGTTAGAATATTTTTGTATGATTTTTTTAAGTTTTTATTAATTAATAATGTCCTTGTTTTATTATAATTAAATCTTAAGTTTGAGATTTATTCAAACTGACTCAAAGAAATAACTATATGTTCTCATGTTCTGCACTTCCTATTGTTAGTAAAATATCAACACCAGAGTTGAATCTTTAGTTTAAAATCTTTTATTTTGATACCCTTAATGTTCTTATTGGATCTAATACTATTGGCAAATGGTTCTATAGCTGATGCAAAAAGTAAAGGTGATAATGGACAGCCTTGTTTTGTGCCTTTTTGTAATTTAAAGGAATTAGAAAGAAAAGAACATATTTTCAAATAAGCACAAGAGTTAATGTGTAACTTAGAAATTAATGCAATTAGCTTAGGTGAGGAATTATACACTTTAAGCCTTATCTAAATTAAGAATAATGATAGAAAGTTATTTTTTTACTTTTACTTGCATAGTCTATTAATGTATGTATTCTTATTATATTATCCTGTACTTGTCTATTTAAAATAAACCCAGTTTGATCATTGCTAATTTGTTTAGGTATAAGCAGATTGATTCTGTTAGCTAAAATGGACATGAACACTTGTAGTCCACATTTAAAAGTGAAATGGATCTGTATGTTGAATGCTTTGTAGGACCCTATCTTGTTTTAAAATAGGTGATATAAGGGAATATTTCCATGATGGGGCGGCTTTAGCAGTTGTTTTTTTTTTCTGTAGACCTTATCTAATATTTTAACTACATCATCATCCGGTAGTATT
Organism: Protopterus annectens; assembly: GCF_019279795.1. NCBI lineage: Eukaryota > Metazoa > Chordata > Ceratodontiformes > Protopteridae > Protopterus > Protopterus annectens. The sequence continues at coordinate 54,934,793 of NC_056725.1, forward strand.
TTATATAGTTCTAGTATACAACCATCTAAGCCTGGCCCCTTCATTTTTTAACTGTATTATTTGATCTTTTATTTCTGTTACAGTGAATGGTCTGTCATTTCCTTCTTTGTTCACTTGTTAATTTATTATTTATATTTTCCCTTAGAAAAGTTTCAACTATATCATCATTATCTAGGTTATTTGCATTATTATTTATATTTTCATAACGTAATTTAAAGCATTCAAGAATACCTTTAATATCTGTTCTACTTTCTTTTTTATTATTTATATTTTATTATTCATTTTCTTTGATCTAAGAGCAAATTTATGTAAGCTTTACTGAATATGCCTGAAGTTTAAGTTTTTCCAGGTTTATTGAAATTTTATGATTTTGAATTTCAACATGTTTTGTATTTAAGTTTTTAAGTTCAGACTGTCTGATAATGTCATTTGATTTTAGATTTAACTTTAGTGTATCTATTTTGGCTTGTAGTGTATTCAATTATTTGTCCCATTCTTTTGTTTTACTAATATACCAGCTTGTAACTCTTCCATTTAAGTAAGGCTTTAGTGAATACCACAGGACAATGTCAGTTACTTCATCATTCATGTTTATTTCTAGGAAATCTTTAACATTCCAATCACTGAATCATGTTATTTTAATAATGTACTCTGGTAATCTCCTATGATGTATTAGACTGTCAGTTTTTTAAAATAATATTAAAGACTATAGCATTATGATACAATAATGGACATGGAATTATTGAAACTTCTCTGATATGTGATAACAGATTGTTTGAGACAAAATGTTATCAAGATCTGTGTTCCATACCTCATATACATCCTTTAAATTTATTAAATTTGCAAAATTTGTTAAGTGTTTGGCTGAAGACGTAGTTCTCATTTTTGTCTGATAAAATACAATCAAAATCACCAGCCATTATGACTTCACCTTTCATATAATAGGCTATAATGTCTATGTAATTTTTTTGCATCTTTAGCTCCAACCCCTGGAATCCAGTAAGAGTTCAACAATGTATATAGTTTTCTATTCCACTCAATTATAACAATGCTTAACATACCATTTTTATCAACATAGATATCTTTGACTTTAGGTGAGTTCTTCCACAAAAATGAGAGTGCCTCTTCTTTTATCTCAAAAGCCAGAACATGCTAAGACAAATAATTCTTTAATGGAAGTTTATTTACATATTTATTAAGTAAATGTATCTCCTGGAGAAATACTATTTGATCTTTATGAAATTGCAAGTAATTGAATAGAGCCTCCCTCTTTACTGGACTATTCAATTAATTAACATTAATAGATATGCATTTAAAATCAGTCATTTATATAAGAGAGAAAAAAAAACACAAGTGTAATGAAATCATATTTATGTAGAGAACTTACTATACACTTTATATATAACAATATGAAATCTTCAACTATGGACAACATTTTTGAAACAAATAAATAAAATACCTTATGATTTAACCCTAAAACATTCTACCATGGAATAACGTATTCCTAGTATGTTGAAAAGGACAAACAAACTACCTCTCAAACTCTCTATTAGACTATCAAGCTTAGCTCATGCTTCTGATTCATATTAATGTGTCTCAGATTTTTAGACTTCATCATCTTTAAAACACCTGTCAGTAAGTTATTATGAATAACAAAAGTTAAACAGGTGTTCAGAAACTTCATTATAAGTTGACCAAACTGAATAACTCAACAATCATCTTTGCTTGTACCTCACATTATCTCCCTGGTCTACTATAGGAAGGAAGTCAGTTGTTATTTTCATACTTATTTATTTATAGGTTAGATGATTTCATATTTTTTCTATTTTATTTACTATGTGTAAAGTTGTTCATAGGATCATAGGTTCATAAATTCGTACTACGTTAACTATCCTCGTGGCCAATTCTAAGCCCAGCCAATTACCCCATGTGAGAAACAAATCCTGCACCTTGTGCCTATAAGATGAACACCTTAGCCACTATATCAACCTCCCACTCTTGTATGCATGCTTATAATCCTTAACTATATACATACTTCCTTATTCAGATCTCTTTTCGTTTGTATACTGTCTTGTACTGTTGCTATATTCTTAAGCTTTATATTTTAGCTATAATCCTAGTGTAGAGTGTCATATAATAGAACATTTATATTTATCCTTATATATCTGATACTGTTTAATCTAGTACTACTGTTAGAATCAGTCCTATATTTCCTTAAAACTTATGTCTAATAGCATCTGAACAAACATCTGAAAAATCTTCCTTTGTAAGATTCAAACTTTCCATAATAAATTGTTCTGAGATATTAAGTTTTGTTATCATTAAAATGAGACAGTAACAAAGAAACACAATCCTAATTTTTTATCAGAAGTGTCATTCTATAGGCTAGTATATAAACTATTATTTTGATATACTGCAAGCATTCAGAACTGTTTAATAACTGACAGTGGTTTAGAATGCAATTCACTGTCTTTTGCTTATTATCTAACTTGTATTCATTAACATCTTCGCATATGATTCAAAATATTATGATTATACAATGACTGGCCATTAACATTTAAAATGTTGCACACTGACTGGTCCGCCCAACCGGTGTGCCCATTTTAAATTCGAGCATATAATAATGGAAAACATCTGTTCACCTGGACTATTTTTCAGTTAATATATGCTACAGCTTTTTTACTTTTGTTAGCTTTAAAAAAATAATAAGGAATGAAATCCAGGCAGTAAAGAGGTATGAAAGAGACAGGACCAAGATAATACAAGGAAAATTAGGAACATTATACAAAACTAAAGAAACATACATGATTTTCCTTGTACTTTCACAATCTGGTGTCTCTTATATCTGTCAATGATCCAGATTTAAAACTTCATTTATTTATTTTTATAAAAAAAAAAAAAAAAAACAAAAAAAAAATAACAACAGAGATCTACCTTTCCATGCACTGCATAAGCATGTGCATGCACAGTACACAAAGAAAGCTCAAAGATACAAAAAAAAGCTGAAGAACTCCATGGCACCATTATACAAACACATTACTTAAGAAAAGTAAGCATTTTTTTCTTAAATAAAGTCATTTTATAATAGCAACAACCAACTCCATGGTGTGGTATATTGAAGATTTACCCAAGGCTGGCTTTGTTTAATCACTCGGGCTTTGCCCACATGATTAAACCACACTAACTCTGGGTAAATCTTCAACATACCACACCCACATTGTAGGTTATTGCTATATTATTTACTTTTAGACAGGAAGAAGTAACCTGGACAGTTCTTAGAATTTTGGAACTCCAGAAGTATTACAAAAATGCTCATGATTCTAATTAAGCTGCTTCAAGCTGGTCCTCATAACAAAGGCTTGCAAATGAACAGTTTATCAGCTACAATTCACACAAAAACATCCATGGGTGAATCCAAGCCACCTCTACGTTATACATCAATCCCTCAAACCCTCGCAAACCAGTAAAAAAACAAAACAAAAAAAACAAGACAAAAAACAAATAACATTTCAACATATGTTAACCACTAAAAAGCTATTGTATTTAAAGAAAAAAGAAGTTATGTACTTACCATAATATTCCATCTAAGTTGCTGACTTTTATTTGTCTTCAACCTGAGGGACTCTGATCTGGGCAGATCTGACTAGGCCGCATACTTCATTTTCAGATCCAAGCTCCAAGCTCCTCCCCTACCCATAATGTCCCTGTCTCTCCTCTCAGACAGATTTGCTACAGAACAGTAGCATCCCAACCTAAGCAATATGCCTATAAACAAAACTGGCATAACCCACAAAAGGTCTAGCATGGGGAAAGCAAGCCAGAAAAGAGGGCTATGACTTTTACCATCCGGTCCACCATGCAGCCCACTCAAGGCAGGGGGAAGGAGGGAGGGACGGTTGAAGGCAAATAAAAATCAACAACTCAGATGGAACATTATGGTAAGTACATAACTTCTTTAACTGAAGTTGTTGTTTTCATTTGGTCTTCAACCTGAGGGACAGAGTCCCCAGCTTCCAATAAACCCTGGGAGGTCCTCATGGAAGGATGTTCCGGAGCATGGCTGAACCAAAGGATGCCCTGCTTCTGGAAAGAAGGTCCAATTTATAATGGGAGATAAATGTGTGCGAGGACACCCAGGTAGCAGCAGAACAGATATCATCTAAAGAGACCCTGGACCAAAAGGCCACAGAAGTAGCAACAGACCTGGTGGAATGTGCCCAGACATGTCCTGAAGGAGAAAACCCTTTTGTTTGATAGGCCAACAAAAATGCATTCAGAAATCCATCGAGCAATTGTAACTTTAGAAACTGGCTTACTGCAGAAAGGTTTAGAAAATGAAACAAAAAAGTTGATCAGACTTATGAAAGGATTTTGTTCTATGCAAATAAAAAAGCAGGTGCCTGTGAACATCAAGCAAGTGCAACTTGTACTCTCCCTTATTCTGGAAATTTGGAAAGAAAACTGGCAAATTGATGACCTGGTTAATATTAGACTCTGACACCATTAGTCCGCAGTGACACCCCATCTTTATGGAATGCCACATAAGGGGGCTTGACAGACAAGGCTTGGATCTCAGAAACCCTCTTGGCTGAGGTAATTGCCACCAAAAAGGCTGTCTTCTGTGACAAACTGTAACTCAACCATGGCCACTGGTTTGAAAGGAGGAGAAACCAGGGCCTGCAACACCAAGGTGAAATCCCAGGGGGGGCGCTGAGTCCTTAACCAGAAGCCAGAAGAAGAAGGAACCTTTCAAAAAGGCCTTATGAAGTTTGGAAAAAAACAAAGAAGCCAAATTCTCACCTATGTGAAAGTTAGAAATCGCTGCCAATTGTACCTTAACTGTAGAGAAGCTAGCACCATGACTAAAAATTTCCACAGGCACAGTGAAAGGATCCAGGTCATGCTGAGAAGCCCAGATTGAGAAACGCTTCCATTTATTGGAATAAACCTTCCTGGTAGAAGATTTGTGAGCTGCTACCAAGATATTCTTAACAGGAAAAGACAGCCCGGGAGTCCTAACTATCTTGGGAACTGGAGCAGCCAGGCTATGAGCTTTAGGCTGACTAAGTCTGGGGGAGGGATCCCTGAGGGATTTGTGGTCAGATCCGGAACCAGATCTAGCGTCCAAGGTGGACATACTGTATGAGACCACAGAGAGGGGAACAACACTTGGCGAGACCAGAAAGGAGCAATGAGGATCACTGAGCTAACCAGCTGTTGAGCTTTCTGAATGAACTTGGATATTAGAGGAAGTGGAGTGTAAGCATACAGTAGACCAAAGGGCCAGGCATGAACTAGAATGTTTCTGGGGGAGTCCCCCAGAGGGGGGTTCAGAGTGAAATACTCGGTGCACTTCGCGTTGGAAAGACAGGTGAAGAGATTGCAGCAAGGCTAACCCCACTTTAGAAAGATCTCTTCTGCTACTGAAGGATTCAGAGACCACTCGTAAGGCTTCAGAATAGACCTACTGAGCCTGTCCGCTAGTATGTTGGACCTGCCTGGAATGTGATTTGCCACCAGAAAATGGCCGGTGGAGATCGCTCACTCCCACAATCTCATGGCTTCATGACAAAGGGAATAAGATCTGGTCCCCTTGTTTGTTGATGTAACAAATTACTGACATATTGTCCTTCTTCAGAGAGAACCATGTGCCTTGAACTGTCCTTCCCATGCCATGCCCCCCCACCCAAGCAGGGAGGTGTCTGTGGTCACAGTGATCATTGGGGAGGGAAGAACAAATGGGCCACCCTGAAGGAGGTCTGTGGATTGAAGCCACCAAAGAAGAGTGTCTTTGCAAACACATGACAATCAAACAATATGTGACAAGAGAAGGTCTAGCAAGGACCAATGAATGGCTAAGGTCCATTGAAGAACTCTTATATGAAGACGTGCAGTTGGAATGAGAGTAATTGTGGCCACCATGGACCCCAACTCCCAAAGAACTGAACCCGCTAGGGAGAGGTTGGCTTGAAAAACATAACTGACATGATGACAGAGTGATAACAGTCTGTCCGGAGGTAAAAACACCCTACCCTGGGTAGTATCTATCTGAGCACCTATGAAATCTAGAACCTGCATTCGTGCCAGTTTAGATTTGTTGAGATTTATGGTTATACTCAGGTATTGCATATTGAGCAGTCTGAAGATGATCACTGGCTTGAATCAGTTGATGCCTGGAGGGAGCGGAAAGGAGCCAATCGTCCAGGTAGGGGAAGACCTAAAACCCCTGCATCCGCAGGTGAGCCACTGCTACCACCATTAGTTTGGTGAACACAGCCCAAAAGGGAGCGCTCTGAACTGAGACTGGCTCCCAGCCAGAAATGGAAGAACCTCTGGGAGCACTTGTTTATCTTTATATGGTGGTATGCTTCTTGGAGGTCCACCGAGCACATCCAGTTGTTTATCTGCAGGAAAGGCAGAATGGATTGAAGAGTGACCATCTGGAATTTTGTCTTGGCAACTGACAGCTTCAGGGTTGAAAGATCCAGAATGGGTCTTAAGTCCCCTGTTTTCTTTGGTACTAAAAAGAGCCTCGAATAAATGCCTAATGCGCACTGGTCCAGGGGGGATGGGCTGGATGACTAATTTTTCAAGCAGCCTGGCGATGTCTACAGCTGCATCCTCCCACTGACTTGGTAGAATGTCTGGGAGGTGTTTGGGAGGAACTGGGGAATCGAGTAACCTCTGGCTATGATCTGCAGCACCCAACGATCATTGGTAACCAGATCATAGCTGTTGACTGCAGAAATAGTCGTCCCCTGACTGCCTCCAGAGATGAGCAGTCAGGCAACCCTTCAGGGCTGCTGCAAGGGTCTATCCAGGAAGGAATCCCGAGACCCTTGGTTCTTCGGACCCCCTCTGCCATGAGGGCGGCATCTGTCATATCCCCCTCTGCTTTTGGGGGAAGGTGAATTCTGAGCATCCTGAGGAGAACCTTGAGACTTCTGGAACCATATCTTCTTAACTCCATGCTAATTCCTAGAGAAGGATCATTGCAGGGTAGAGAAGTGGATCCCGATGGCAGACAAAGTCTTCCTGTCCTTCTCGTTCTGGACTAAAGTATCAAAAACTGTCTTTCCAAACAAGATGGAACCATCAAAGCGGGTGTTTGTGAAAGATGCCTTAAAGGGTTCAAGAAAGCATAAAGCCAGAGCCAGGCATGTCACCTAATGGCTATGCCTGTTCCAGCATCCCGAGAGGCACCTTCAGTCACATGTGATAGGAGCATCATGGAAGTATTCAAGATAGATGTAAGAGTGGCCATTTGGGAGGAAAAAAACATTTTCTTCTCTGCCAGCATGGACCCTGGGGCAGACTCAGCGATCTCTTTGACCAGCTCCCTCTGCAGTCTGAATACATATGACAAATAATTCAGTGCATATAAGGAAAATGTGGCTGATGCATAGGTCTGCTTGGCAAAATGATCCATAGCCCGAGACTCCCTGTCTGGAGGATAGACCATAGAGCTCTTCTGTGTGAGCTATTTTTTGGTGGCCGCCACAATCACCATGGCATCGACCGGGGGCCCTTTGCACCAATACTGCCTATCTGACGGAGTGTTGAGTACTTTGTCTGGGTGCCTGGGGATAGGCTCAACTGTATCCAGTTACTTCCATGCCCTAGATGATATTAGATCCACAAGTGGATCCATGGGAGGGGGCACCCAGGAGGTAGAGGGTCCTGTGCCAAATGCCTCCCAGAATACTGATTCATCTGAGTTGAGCTTTTGGGTAGACCACCTGCCAAGTTGATGCAGGATCTTCATGATGTCTCCAAAGGAGACATCCTCCAGGGGTAATCAAGAGGAATCCTCCCCTTCCTTCAAGTCGGTATCATCCATGAGGGACACCGGTGGGGAGTCCAAGTGCCTCCTCTTGCATGTGTGCTTCTGAGGGGGCTCCTCAGGGGGGAATTCCTGGGAGGACTTGGAAGCCTCAGAAGTTCCCATGTGGGAACCTCCAGGGCAAAGTGGCAACAGGCTGTGCCAGAGGGGGCAGGGTGTCAGACTCCGGCCCAGAAAGAGAGGGAGCCAGGATGGACTCCAAGGAGGAAAGTGTCAGAGGACTCGAAGGAGCCGAGAGAGCCTTCAACACCACGTCGAAGGCAGAAGGCGAGCGGATCCCTTAAGTTGGAATGGCCAGGGCTGGATCTGCCACTGCCTGAATTGAGGGAAGAGCCGGAGCCAAGCTTCTCAAAACTGAGACTCCGAGAGGAAGAGATGACTCAGAAAGCCTTGAAGTTGACACCATCCCCTTGGATCTGATGCAGAGGCTTCGGCTCCAAGAGTCTGTTAGCTCCAAAAACATCAGAGCCAAACCACTCAGGGCAAAGGTCAGCATCGAAGTACTAGGACCATCAGCGCCAACGCCTTGCCACTGGGGAACCTTGGACCCAAAGACTCCGAAACCAGGAGTCAGATTGGAGAAGGAGTAATCCAGTGAAAGGAGGACTGTATGCCCCTGGCCCCAGAGGGGGATGGTGCAGGCAGGACTCCCAACTGAATCTAGGCCTGAATGAATTTCCACATCATTCTGTCCACCTCAGCTTTCGATAGGCACCAAGAGGACTGGATAGAGGATGCCACCGACCCGGGCTTGGAGTGGTGCCGTGGGAGGCAGAGAGAGGAGATCGAGCCCAACTGACCTCTGGCTCCAGCAAGAAACGAGGTGACCAAAGTCGAGGGGAGCCCAGGCTCAGATCCAGGCAGGACTTGGCTGTGGGTTCAGCCAAGGAAGCGCAGTCTGAGGACAGCTTCCTGGGCCAATTCCGTTCCTTATATCAAACCTTCTTTTCATCCCCAGCCTTCTAGGCAGGAGGTTTAGTCCCAGAGGCCGGGGTGGAGGAAGATGAAGCAGAGGCCTCCGAAGGAGGCCTTTGAGGATGAGTTTGTTCCTCTTGTCGGGCAATGCATGAGGATTGAAGCCTGTGCAGATCAAACAGGAGGACTCTAAGTGAGGCACCCCCAAACAAACCACGCACTAAGTGTGGGCATCAGATAGGGAAGCTTATGCCCACACTCTGTGCACTTCCTGAAGTCAGGCTTTGGTGTTTTGACTATGGCCAAACAGGAAAAAACACACAGATACACACTACACTAAGAGAAGAAAAAGAAAGAGAGAGAGAAAGAAAGAAAGAAAGAAAGAAAGAAAGAAAGAAAGAAAGAAAGAAAGAAAGAAAGAAAGAAAGAAAGAAAGAAAGAAGCAAAGGTTTTTTTTTTATATTTTTTATTTTTTTATTTTTTTTACACAGAACTGAAGCCTGAATGCAAGGGTTGGGTAGGGAGGTTAGAAAATAGTAGAAAATAGAGACGGAAGACCCAAATCAAAACACTTACTCATTGAAGAAACCTAGAGCTGTAGACCACACTGCTGTTTTAATGAGAGGCAAATGACATCTGAGGGAAGGAGGGAGACAGGGGCATTATGGGTAGGGGAGGAGTTTGGAACCAAAGCTGAAGTATGAGGCCGAGTCAGATCCGTGCTGGATAAGAGTCCCTCAGGTTGAAGATCAAATGAAAACAACAACTTCAGATCAGCATTTAATGTTTCAGTACGCACAATTTGTATGAGATGTTTAATATAAACCAGACTGTCATTTTTTTAAAGGAGACATAGCTGTAAACTTGCATTAAAAGAATGACTGTTATGTGTGATCCAGGTTTAACTTGTAAAAATGTGAATGTTACTCTGATTATTTGATTACATTCCAATAGGAACTTTTATATATGCAAGAAACTGTATTTTTAAACTTTTCTAGGTGCTATTGCATGTCAGGTATACTATCAGTAGCAAACATTCAGAACTATGTAATAACTGACAGTGGTTTAGAATGCAATTCACTGTCTTTTCCTTATTATCTAATTTGTATTCTTTGACATCTTAGCATATGATTCAAAATATTATGATTATTTACTTTTAGACAGAAAGAAGTAACCTGGGCAGTTCTCAGAATGTTAGAACTCGTGCAGCATCACAAAAGTGTTCAGGACTCTAATTTGTTTCAAGCTGGTTTTCATGAAAAGGGCTTGAAATTAACAATTTATCAGCTGCAATTCACACAAAAATGCTCACAAGTGAATCCAAGCCACCTCCCCACAACAGATCAATCCCTCAAACTCCACCAAACCACGAAAAAACAACAAAAAACATCTCAAGGTATCTCAACAAGCAAAATATATTGCACTCAAAAAAATAACATTTAACAATTCAACAAGCACTATTTGTATGAGATGTTTAATAAAAAGCAGACTGATATTTTTTAAAGGAGACATAGTATATAAAGTTGCATTAAAAGAATGACAGTTATGTGTGATCCAGGTTAACTTGTAAAAGTGTTAGTGTTACTCTAATTATTTGATATAATTCCAATAGTGACTTTTATATATGTAAAAATCTATATTTTTTTATACTTTATTTATAATACAGCATGTCTTTCCTGGATGCTATTGCATGTCAAGTATATATACTACCAGCCACACACTACTGGACCCTTTTAAAAACCCATAATGTAACATAATGTGTCTTTAGTGTCATTTGTTGTATTTTGTTTTATATTTAATAGCACATTACTCAGCTATGTCAAGATATCAGAAAATGTGACACCTAACATAAGTTTCATCTTAGCAATGATTAACTTTTAATAAAATTAATTGTTTAACATTTTAAACTCCAAGTGAAAATAAGTGGCTTTAATTTCATATATAGCTAAAACACTCAACCTCTAACATTTTAGAAAGGGAACTAGTGAAAGAAAGAAAGAAAGAAAGAAAGAAAGAAAGAAAGAAAGAAAGAAAGAAAGAAATGCTTTGCCTTGTAAAAAGTAATATGCGGCACTTGTTATTAACTACTCCAGCACTTATATAAGTATTCAAGCACTTATTTAAATTAATAAGAATTCATAACCATGAAATACATTGATTTTCATTTGTCCTTCAGTTTTTTGCTGTTTTTGTTTTTTAACCATCTCTTGTTGCATTTATCTTCAAAGAAGTTGGTAGATTCCAGTCCATTTCTTCTGTTTTTTTCTAGAATTTTATTTTTCTGTATAAAGTCTATTGCATCTTCCAATGTGTTAAAATGTTCTTTCCTTCTGAAAGGTGAATCCTTATTTTTCTTTAATATTGTTTTCTTTAAGCTTTTAATAAGTGGCACACATGGTTTTCTCTTGGACATCATTAATGTAGAACAGTTATTGTCAAATTTTATAGTATTTCATTTAATTTTAACTGGATAATGAGTCCATGCAGCTTTTAAGACTAAATCCTTATTTTGACTTGAGAAAAATCTTACAATCACTGACCTTGGTGAAGGTGTGTTTTTTTTTTAAAGATGAGTTAGAAAGTGATGTATGTGCCATTCTGATGCCAAAGGAAAAGGCTTCAGACAGGTACAAAGTTTTAGGTAGCTATGTATTAAGAAACTGAATCATACTGTCTCCCTCTTCTTTTTCAGGAATCTCATAAATCCTGATGTTACTCATTCTAGATCTGTTCTCTTAGTCTTCTATTTTATCCCAGAATACGTTGTTTTATTTCAGAAGAAATTCAGTGTAATTCACACTTTCAAGTAGTCGTCCATCAAAATCAGACATTGCTTATTCTATACTCGAGATTTGTGATGACTGCTGTTTAAGAGATTCATTCAGCACTTCAACTTGTTTTTTATATTCCTCTTTAAAATTGTCCATTCTGCTTTCTAATTTGTCTATCTTTACAGATAACTCACTGACTTACTCATTTTAGCCTGCATGTCTTTTCTCGTGGTACTGTCCTGTACACTGGGCTTAGAGTGGCTTTATCTGAGACTAGATTTTTCTAGTTTTCTTGACAGGAAAAAGCAATTTAAAGAGTTTCAAACTTGTTATTTTTGTAGAAAGTCTTTTAGCAGATGTTCAACTATAAATCCATCAAGTTTTGAAATGTTCTGTTTAAGATTTTAGTAAAAATCCTGTCAGAGATGTTAAAATTAAGCATAGCTAAAGAAATGGTGCTGTTAACTGCTCACCATCTTGTCTAATTCCCTCCAGAATTAGTTTTCTATTTTTATTAGTATTATGTGTTTGGTTTTCCACACATTCCTCACCTGCTCACATCTCCCTCCAATTTCCCCACTCACTTTGTGGACTGTGTATAATGTCAACAATGTAGGCTTACCCCACTCACAAAATCTTGTTGAGGGATGCCACAAGCATCTTAGGTGTCCAGTTGTTGTCGACAACTCAATCTGAGTGATATTATGACCTGTGTTGTAAAATGGTAGAGTAGGACTGACCGGGTTCATGTCCACCTGTCATCAGGAGAGTTGTATACTCCACCTAGGAAATGTGCTGTTGATAGGAATGGATGAGTCACTCATCTTTTACTGTGCAGGGTGGAGGGTTATATCCATGAATTACTGCAACTCATCTCTCACCAATTGCAGACACAGCAAAGTTTGCTAAACTGATCATGATGTTAAGCAACATCATTCTGTCATCTCTACATATTACTTGTTTGTTATGGCAATAAAGCATTTAGCCAATTTTTCAACATTGTCACATGGTACGCTATGGCTACTTCGATAATGGTACAATGGACTACTGTTACATGATAGTCACTGTATGCCTTGTTACCTTTATGCATTTCCCAGCACCTCCAAGAAATGGAATATAATTACAGTTTTCTGCAAGTACATATTAATGGTGTTACCTGATACTACATTACTATAGTGATTAATGTTTGCTTGCTCCGATGTACACATATAATTTAAATGCAACTGACTGCATTCTACTTTCTTTTTCACTACAGAGTATATTTGGTTACCTAATGCACTATGGCATATTTTCCTACACTGGGGTGCATTGATCTTATTACTTCAGTGGACCTCCATGTTTAACTACTTTTCAACCAATAGAAGTTACGAGATTTGTCGAGATTCAGTTGCTTTGGCATTTCCTCATGTGCTACACCATTTCTGAAATTGAGAAGGTGAGACAACATCATGTTGTGTGTGTGTGCGTGTGTGTGTGTTGCAGAATGCATGTGTGTGTAAACACAAATTGAAAAACATGATCTAACACACATTCCATCTAAGCTAATTATAAATAAAAAAAAAAAAAAACAGAAAAAAAGGAATATTTTTTTTGCACAGCTGCACTACAGTGGAAAAGAGGTAAAAATACTAAACTTGCAAAACCAACATACACAAACCAACACACTGCGGTACAGTAAACTGCAGTCTTGCTTTTAAATCTTTAAGAAAACATATTGTTAATGATCACAGCATCATAAGCTTTCCTTGTACCCAGAGCTGTTGCTGGTTGTCTCTAGTGGAGACTATCAGTAGATAAAATGTTGCAAGATCACTTTTTTACTCTACTCATAGATGATGTAATAGACTGTTTGAAGATAACATATATAGGTACATATGGAATACATACCTGCGCTCAAACATTTCTGCTATCAAACAGAAAAAAAGACTGTCAAGAGAATTCAATAAAGCCTACACTATTGTTTTTGACCATGCAATGTGCACACGGCTGCAAATAGTTTGAGATTTAGTAAACTTCGCATAATGCCACTCACACGCAAATAAGGAAACTTCTGTGGCATGCAAATTACAGCATAAGCAGCTGAATTGCATGCTAATGAAGCTAATGAACATGGATGATTCAACAAGTGGTAAATTAACCGTGTACACTCTGTGCTCGTGTTGGCCATGTATTCGAAAGTTTTCCAAATGCAGCCACAGAGAGGAGTCTACACAGAAACAAGACCAAGTAAAAGTCCATAGATTTCTAAAGAAAACATTGTAACATGTAACCCCATACACATTATTATATTATCAGATATGGTAGATACTAGAAAATTAGATTAATAATAGCAACAATTCCTTTTTAAGTGCCATGACATGCATGAAGATTTGCTCCCCCACCCTCAAATGAAGAATGTACTCATAACTAATGTAGACAGCTAAAAGCGTAAACTCTATAAAACATAGTATTCATACTGTCATGTAAGCATATGCAGTATGTATCTTATGGAATACAGTGAAATTGTATCAAAACCTGCATTCCTCTGTGCAGATATATACCAAAGTAATACCCTCCCTTGAGTGTGCAACTTTTGGCTCCCCTTCAGTTTTCCTACCTACACAGTTACCAATGTCTGCATGGTAAAGATACAAATGAGGTCAAAACTCATTAGAATTGCAGTACCCCAAATAATTATAACAGTGTAGGGATGTTCACTTTGTGTAGGCACTTCCACAGTGTTCATTTTGAATGCATGGCAACAGTGAATGATTACATCAGGAGTGTGCTAGATTACACTTACAGAGGTCTACATGTAGGTCTGTGAAGTGTAAAAGTGCATGTAAGCAGTGCACAATGCACAAGTTCTGTTTCATCCTCTTTATTGTTTGTTGAAAGGTATCATCTCTGTCTGCTTTAAATTCAAATTTATTTTTAAATTTCGTCCTTCTTTGCACTATGCAGCACTTAGTGCAACTGGGGAAACAGAGAAACAAATAGCAGGTCACATAACCATTCCTGTGGCAGCATGTGTATGTGTAGGGCTAGAGTATAGAAAGTCCTGGGTTCTAGTACAACCTTTTATCAACTTTTTGAGCTGAATGTTTGAGCGATATCACTGGAACAGAGAAAAGTAATAAAAGATCACCTGTATTTACCTGATTTCAGCATCAGTGTGAGCAGCTGTGTGTAGGTGTGCATTGCACACTAATTCAGTTTTCAGTAAAGCAGCAGATGTTTTTCATAGTTGCTTATTACAGCATAAGCAGGTGATTTTCAGTATGATTGACCTCTTCAACATGACACAAAGCATCACTGTAGGCTACATTCTGTTTTTTCCTGTATACTTCAATACCATGGGAGTAGAGACAAGGAAATTCTAGTCCTGAAATAAAAATGTATCAACTGCTGCATTTGCAAGGTAAGTCCTGAACCTAGAATGTATTTTTAATAATATTATGGCATATCCTTATATTTTTAACTTGGTACAATAATGAAGTAAATAGTGATTGGTATAGAAAGCACATTAAAATGTGACAGCAGACACTTCTTTTTATTTATTTGTGTCTATTACTAATTTCTTATTCTTCCCGTTTTAAATTGCACTGTTTTGCATGATGCACCGCATAGCTTAAACAGTGGAAGCGGGGAATGGCTGTGCTTATCCAGTTTGCGCAAAGTGCGGGGGACCACCTGGGAAACAGACAGCCAAAATAGAAACTGGATGCATTCAATTAATGCCCTTGGCCATCATTAAAAACAATCCTGGAGTACAGATGGTACTGGTTTTAGTACAGAGTGTGCAACTTTTATTTACTCCTGTGACACTGCAGTTTAATGCAATGAAGTGCAACACAGACAACTGTTTCCTCAACATGTTTGTGGCAACAATTGTAAATGTAGGACTGCCATACACATGGTCCTGGGTTCAAATAAGGCATATTCCATATATTATTACTTTTCCTGATATAGTAATCTATGTATTATTACATTTATGACCAAATGACCACCACAGGAGCGTGATCGAGCATGGCCTTGTTGGCTATCAGTATGAGGATGACATTCACCTCTCAGCAGATGTGCCATCACAGACACTGATTGTTCCATGACAGACAATGTTTGGTCCATTACAGACACCCTGCAATCCAATGTGTCATTCATCTGATCCAGTGAATCGGCAACACAGTGGAGGCAGTCATGCATGTCAGCTTGTGTCACATATATAACCTTGAGCATTTGTCTGGAGCACCTTTCTGAACATGCCTATGCCTCCATGACGGCCCTAAACATACGTAGAGTGACACTGGTAGAGACACCTGCACCAGATGGAGGAGGGATAGCAGGCCCCCTCCACGCACACCTATCAAACCTCCTGCATGGCACCATTCTCACACTTGGGCTATGGCCAGACAACAGGCACTGAAGCCACAGTAGCCACACTTCCTTGATTAATGTCCTTGCCCTCCACTTGTCCATTATCAGTGGGCTCAGTGGACTGGGTAGGCATGGGCCTACTGGCTATATCTGAGGAAAATGAAGGAGGTGGCTGGATGTCAACCTCTGTGTCAGATTCAACTTCTGCACCTCTGATTGTGCCTCAGTTTCACCACTATCATCATCAGTGACTGATGAGACACTGACATCAAGTGGTATAGGGCCCACACTCTCACTGTCATGATCACCTGTGATAAAAAGGGAGAAACAGAGGCATACATTAATGCCCGCACTACTATGGTGCAATATATGCTAAAGAACTAACAGTCCTGCCACTGTTTCAGACAGTACAGCAATACACACAACAGGCCTAAAATTACACATTATGACATTTCTTTAAATTGATCTGCAGTACTGACATGAATGTATTTGGCTTACTATCTGTAGGAGGCATACGTCAATGAATTCCTGACGGTCCTGAAATAAGTTAGGCAAGAGGTAAAGATAACAATATCACATTTAACAGTAAAATAGGGGGTGCTGTGTGAACTCCTCTATATCTGCATTAACTGCACGTTTAACAAGAAAGTGGCTGACAACTTCAAAATGAGCTTATCACTGTAGCAATCTTCAACTCCACTCCCCCAAAAAAGATATCTGACAAAGAAGTAACTTTTATTTCAAGTGTTTTACTATACAACAGTCTTCAGCTGGTCATATAACAAAGCCTACCTGCTCTCTCTACTGTGAACTTTCATGTTTGAGGACATTCACCAGGAACTCTTCACTGGGGGTGAGAAATGGTTCTGTAGGAGGCCCTCTCCCAGTTTCCCTCTGGTCTCAGGCAACAGCAGCAGTTCACCTCCATGCACAGGTAATCATGTCAATGGCCCTGTTGGGCACCTGTTCAAATGTCCAGCCGTGGCCACCCTCTGAAATTATGTTGGCAACACTCTGTCACTATACTCATATCCTTTCTTGCATATCAGGCCAACCCCTTCCCAGCAGAAATACCCCATGTTGACGGAGAACATCAACAATGATACTGTTGTCCAGTTCACTTCATTTGCCTCACTGACATTTCATGTCCTAAAAGACAACATAATGATAATACACATAAGTATCACGTAACTACAAAGTAATCATTTCCAGTAAAGGTAGGCACTCAGTATTACCCACTGGAAAAACATAAAACAGTCTACAGATGTGAAATACTAATGACAGGCAGGATGCAAAACAAGGAGAGTAACAAGAGCAACATATTCTTATATGTGCCATAACAGTAACTCAACTGTGCCCCCCCCCCACAAGAGCAGTCTGTCTTTCTTTGTGCCATAAGAGTAACACCCCCCCTCCCAAAAACAGCAGTCTATCCTTGTTTGTGTCATAATAGCAATTCACCTTTGTTCCTCCCAAGGAACAATCTATCCTTGTATGTGCCATAGCAGTAACTCAACTGTGCTGCCCCCACAAGTAGCAGTCCATTCTAGTCTGTGACATAACAGTAACTTTCCTTTGCTCCCCTCACCCACAAAACAACAGGCACATGAGCCATTTTGCTAATAAAACAGCTTTGAAATGCTAAACATGCTTTCAAAGTACCTGTCCCTGAAACATTTGTACACATGTATCACACAGCTTTCTATTCTCATGTACTGTCAATCATGTGTACCTCTGAAGTGGCTTTGCAAACATTGGCATGCTATCAGTACACCTCTACCTAATGCATACAGCTAAAAGTGTAAATGCCTTTGTTTTACATTATTCATTAATATATTCCAGCATATGCATTATGTAGGTAACAAAATGGGAGCATACCTTCTGGAGTTCAAGACTCCTCTCTAAAGATATCTTTGGAACAAATTGGCTTTTGTGAAGTCCTGCAAACATGTAGCAAGTGTCATCACCATCAGTCTGGCTAGCTACACATTTGCCTTTTTATAATGGAATAGATTATTAATGGATTGCATCTGTCTTAGCCTGTGTTTCAGAGTTGTTAATTACAGCATAAGCAGCTGAACTGCATGCTAAACAACCAAACTGGTGGAGGTATTCAACAAGTTAAAAAGTAGTGGAGTACAGACACAGAAAGTCTACACAGGCAGAATACTAGGAGCTGCTGCTACTTAACTCCATTTGTATGTGCTACAGACTGCAAGAAATGCTGGTGCTGCTGCCACTAGGCCTAGGGCGAGACAGAGAAGAGTTTTCAGGCCACATTTAACTTATCACAACATACAAAACATGGACACTGTAGCGTGTTACAGGGTAGACAGGGACACACTACAGGAACTCTGTGACCTTTGCCGGCCTCAGTTCAGAGCTAGAGCCTTTACCTTCCCATATATGTTGGTGTGTACTGTTTGCATCACATCCTTTCGCTTTGTTCTTCCCCCTGCTTGCTCCCCATTTCACCACTTTTCTATCTTTCCATTTCTTTTCTTTAAAGCATAATTGAGCGATGGTGTACATTGCAGACTAATGAGCAGCTATGGCAAAAAGCAGTTATAAGTGTTATATGCAGCTGTACTGGAAATCAGTACCACCTAGCCATATTTTATAGACTCTATCACCATTCAGAATTTGGATTTACATGTGAAGGTATTCAAACCCAGTACCATCTGAATATAAAAATGAATGAATCGATGCATTAACAGATGGTGCTACACAGTCAGTTGAGTAGCATGTGTATTTTAGAGACTGAATAGCGAATGTCAGACTTAACTGCTGTTGAATACACTTGCTACTTAACTGAAGCTCTGACTGCGAGTATTCATTCACTTAATGCAGTGCTAAGTTCCTTTTTGGGGCCAGATGGTACTGGTTCCAAATACAGCTGTAGCTAATACATTGAACTACTTTTGTAGTAATGTTGCTTATCGATAGTGCAAAATCGTGCGCCATCCCGCACTACTGCTTTTTAAATCTAAATAGGTATCGTGCAATAATGCTTTATAAAACTTTACTGAAAAATGCACAATGCTGCTTCATACAAAATTAGTGAGGAAGATACAACATTGGTGATATGGGGAGGAAACATGGGGGAGTACAAAGGGAAATCCTTGCTAAACTGTGTCAGTTACTATTGATTGTATAAAATACATCTGCCACCAATTCGACTCTGTGGCAGCACATATTAATGCATTGTTGTTGGAGGCAGATGTTACTGTGCTCAAAACGGGTATAAGTAGCAATTTTACAAGTATGTATGATACTTTAAATATATCTACTTATATTTCTGCTGTTTACTGTTGCTTCTCATTGCTGCACGATGCACACCATCATGCAATAATTCTTTAAAGAAAAGAAATGGGGAAGACAGGAAAGTGGTGAAATGGGGAGTAAGCTGGGAGAATAACAAAGTGAAAACAGGGCCCATTTTTGTTGACAGAGAGAGGAATATTGGGGAAGGGATGTAGGAATATCTGGGTGAGGTAAGGTGGCCAGGTGAGGAAGCAATTGCAAACAGACAGGACAAACAAGATAAGAGACAGGGACAGTGAAGGATACAAGAGGTGGGTGAACACCATGGTTGGGGAGAGGGTGGGAAATCCAGGTCCCATACACATTAAGCTGGCTGACAGTGAGAATTTAGTACTCACCCAGTGTGCTGTCATCACTGTCACCTCACTGCATCTCCTGCATTTACTCTGAATGAAGAAGGATAACAGGCACTCCATCTGACATAGGCATGCACCACAGTGCAGTGCACAATCCTATGCACCATCCCTGGCAGTTCCTCTCAGGTGATAAAATCACCACCTATGCCACTGCTCCTGGAGGGAGCCACATGCCTATCTTCCATGGCAGAACTATCTGCAGGGCCAGGTAGTGCAGGGGTAACAGAGGGGGTGCTACCAGGTTGTACGCCAGATGTGCTGGGCAGCGGTGTTGTAGCTGTGGAGTAGGGGCAGGAGGATCCTGTGGGACTGGCCTACCCTGCTGTGCTGTGGGAAAAATAAAAAATAAAAAAAGAGAAGATAAGGGTTGGGGTAGGGAAAAAGGGATAACATTAATAACGTCATATGTGACATACAAAGTATTGATACAATTATTCAATTCTATTCCGTTACCTTTACTTTAACACTGCAACATCCTGAGAAATTTTTCCATTACCTTTAAGACTACCCAGTTCATAACAGAGGCACACTATAGTACAGATTGCAGCCACCAATCCTTGATGTGTGCATATATTGCACAAATGTGAGTTCCATTTATGCTGATTACAGTTTACAGAATGCCATCTGTGCCACTGGTATAGAGGTCTGAAGTTACATTGCAATAATGATGAAAACCTAACAGTATTGTATATTTGAGAAATGTGTTTTTTGAACCCACAACCTCTGACTAATCTCTAACACTGTACTGTTATTTTGTCATACAGACTACTGTATGAATGCTTTCTTTTCACAGTTTGGAGATGCATGCTCACTTTTATTTGAGAATATGGAACTGCTGCTTTGTGCTACAGACTAAGGCATGCCTACTGTTTTTATAATTGATATATGCATGCTCAATTTGATACAACTCTATTAAATACCAACTAACCAATCCTTAACATTTAATCCTACTAATTACTAAAAAAAAATTATTATTAAATTACTATTTAGAACAGTACTGTTCTGATGTATATATACCACATGCTTCTCACATCCTTAACAAATGTGCAGCATGGAACCTAACATTTGAGGCTCGATCTATGGCAGCTGTGGAAAAAACAGAACAGAATACCATTATGAATACCAGTCTTGACTATATTCAGCTTTTAACTCTTATAATTACTCACTGAAATTGATACTTACACATCTGTGGGTTGTCCCCTGTACTAAATTCCCTGATCCAGTGGTCAAGGGTATCCTACTTCTTTCTCCAAAGGTCATTAAAGTGATGTCTGCATTGCTCACCAGTGAGGGAGATACCTGTATTCTGAGCTGGAATAGTCCTGCTGCAGCAACCAGGGTCTATGCTCCTTAACTAGGAGTCCAACAAAGACTTTGGACTCCTGAACACCACACCTCTGCACCTGAAAGTCCACTCTCTCACCGGCAACACCAGACATGTCTATTATAGCTCAAGCACAATGTAAAATGAGCATTTCCCACTAATTTCACTTTGCATCTTGGTGTTTTCCTGCCAATTGCACATCTTGTGTTTACTGAGAACTGGCACATTTTGTTTTTTTTAATATGTGAAAATGTTGTGCATTGCTTACCATCGCACAAACAAGGTAGGCAATGGTGGACACTGCCAGGCACCATGTTTGGGTGACTTTAAGAGATGTGCAACAGTTGCAAGCACTGCAATTTTAAGATTATTTGGTAAACAGGCACTTGTGTAAATGTGCTACTCAAATGGACTGTGTCTATGGTTCTCCTACACTTACAGCTATTGCCACATGCAGGTTGAGAAAACAGTTGTGTATGTTGCACTTCACTGCTATAATCTGCAATCTCACAACAGTAAAACAAAATTTGCACACTCTGTACTAGAACCCTGGACCATCTGCACTCCATACCTACAGTTAACACCTGCTGTCACAGGATAAGTGACATGACATGCCCTATCTTAGTATTCATTGTAAACTTCTTGCTGTTAACTATAGCACAATGATGCTTATTATGTCTGTGCAATGGCCAATAGTATTAATTGAATGCAACCAATTTATGTTTCTGGCTATCTGGGTCTTGTCTGCAAACTGGGTGGTCCATTCCTTCAGTTTGTGCACTGCTGCCCTTCGTGCAAACCAGGTGAGCACAGCCAAACACATTTGCTCTAAGCAGTGCATCTCACACACACTGGCCTCAAAAATAAATAAATAAAATTGCAGATATAGTTGAAATGAAGACAATCTATGGTAGTGCCCCAA
Source organism: Protopterus annectens (assembly GCF_019279795.1). Classification (NCBI taxonomy): domain Eukaryota; kingdom Metazoa; phylum Chordata; order Ceratodontiformes; family Protopteridae; genus Protopterus; species Protopterus annectens. The sequence goes on from NC_056725.1 coordinate 54,956,601, forward strand.
ACAAATTTTAATGAAGAAACCTCAAGTAAGGGAAAAGTAATTGCCATGCTGTTCTACAATCCACTTTCGTGGCCAGCAACTTTACACAGAAATGGTATCCACATCATACCTCCCAACTGTCCAGATGGTTGCATCATATTTATGGGATGTTCCTTGTAAACTGTGTGGTTTTCTAGGAGATGACTGAAGACTGAAGTCAACACATAATAAAAAGAAGTTACGTTCTTACCATAATGTTCCATCTGTGTTGTTGATCTTCATTCATTCTTGACTGCTGTTGGATTTTGGTTCCAATCCTCAGAACCGACTCAGCCATTATATCAAGCTCGCTCCAGCCAGAAACTCTCAAGCCAAGACTACGCATACTGCCTCTTTTCCCTTCCCCTTAGATTGAGTTTTGCCCATAAAGTAGAAAATCATGGAAGCTTTGTCTGAGCAACAACCTTACTAGGACCCCAGGACTAGTTTTGAACCTCCAGGAGTCTTTTGGAGGGGGTAGATGGGTGGGATGTCAAGCATAAATGAAGATTGACAACACAGATGGAACGTTATGGTAAGAACGTAAGTTCTTTATCTGATGTTATCAATCTTCATTCATTCTTGACTGTTGGGACAGAGTGCCTAGGTACTTTATGCCTTGGGAGGCCCTAGGGAAGGATATTTCTGAGCACCATAGAGCCAAAGGATGCTCTTCCCCTGCAGACCATATCCAATTTGTAATGAGTGATAACTGTATGGGGAGTAGCCCAAGTGGTGTCTGCACATATATCATCCATAGAAGCTCTGGAATGAAAGGCTACTGAAGTAGAAACAGATCTGGTAGAATGACCCCTAACTGTTGTTGATCAGTCCAGCTTATTTTGTTGATAAATAAAAGTGATGCAATCTCTCAACCATTTTGACAGAGTAACTTTCAAAACTGATTTGCCCTGTCTAGTACCTGAAAAAGATAGGAACAATTGGTCCGACTTTCTAAAAGATTTTGTTCTATCCAAATAAAAATGCATGCAAGCGATATTCTCCCTTGTTTGAGAAATTTGGGAAGAAAACTGGTAGATCTATGAACTAATTAATACTGGAATCTGACACTACTTTAGGCAAAAAGGAGAGATTAATTCTGAGTGATACTCTCTCTTTGTGAAAAATGATATATGGATGTTTTACACATACAGCGTGCAATTTTGAGATTCTCCTGGCCAATGTGATAGCTACCAGGAGTAGACTTTTCCAAGATAAAAATTTGATATCACAGGTGGCTGCTGGCTTGAAAGGCTGATGGACCAAACTTTAAGTCCAACGTTAAATTCCAAGGTGCAATTTGCTCTTTGAAAGGTGGTTTGAAATGTAAAGCACCCTTAAGAAAGGTTTTGCAGAGATGGTGTGACATCAAGGAAAGGTCATCAGAACCATTATGGAAACTCTAATGGTAGAAGTAGAGGCTCCCAAATGGAATAGGGTGGATAAGTACTCCAAGACCTTATCGATTGAGGATGAAAAAGGATCAATACCCTTTTCATTAGACCAAAGCGCAAATCTCTTCCATTTGCTAAGATAAAGTTTTCTGGTGGATGGTTTATGAGAAGCTAGAAGTATATTTTGTACTGGGGAAGATAAAATATTTCACAAGGCAATTACTGGAAGTGGAGAAACCAAGCAGCCAGCTTGGGATTTAGTAGGCTGGGATGGACCAGGCCCTGCAGGTGAGGCAACAGGTCAGGAATTAGTTCACTGTCAGTGGATTCTGGATCCAAGTGAGTCTAGAGAAAGGGAAACCAGACTTGATGGGGCCAATAAGGTGCAGTGAGAATCACTTTCTTCTCAAACATTGGGCTTTCTTTAAAAATTGGGGAATTAGAGGGATTGATGGAAAGGCATAAAGAAGTCCCAGGGGCCAATTGTAGAGCAGAACATCTCTCAGGGACTCCCCTTGAGGGGGACTAAAGCAATGTAGCTGCTGCATTTATGGTTTTTGGAAGAGGCAAACAGATCACAGCAAGGCTGACCCCATCGACGAAAAATCTTTCCCGTAACATCGGAATTGAGAGACCACTCTTGAGACAGGAGAATGCATCTGCTCAGTTTGTCTGCAATCATGTTGGAGTTCCCCGGAATGTGCATTGCTATCAGAAAGCGGTTGGAGGCAATTGCCCATTGCCAAACTCTTAGGGCTTCCCAGCAAAGAGGTTAGGATCTGGTTCCCCCCTGTTTGTTGATGCAAGCTGGGAGGCAACCTTATCAAGGACCTCATCAGACACTGCTCCTGCTAAGGCCTCTAAAATCTCAGTTATCAGATCCTTTTGGAGTAGCGTGAAATGTGCCAAACAATTCAAAGACCATATGGCGAAGGTTGATGAAGCAAAGACATGCTTCCCAAATCTTTCCATCATCCGGGACTTTTGCTTTGGAGGATGGACAGTTGGACTCTCCTTGATGAGTCAATTTTTGTGGCAGCTGCCACCACCATGGCATCTACTGCTAGACCTTTCAACCAGTGAGACTGATCCTCAGGCACAGAAAGAATTTTGTCCTGTCTCTGGGAAGTTGGCTCTATAGTATCAGGGGCCTTCCATGCATGCTGCACCATGAGTTTCACCAGTTCATCTGCAGGTGGGGTCACCCAAGGAGTAGAAGGCCAGGCACAAAAAGCCTGCAAGAAAACAGATTCCACAGAGGATGGGTTTGTGGGCTTCCAATCACTCTTCTGTTTTCAAATTTCCAGGATGTCTCCAAAGGAGACATCTTCAGGTGGTGACCAACGGGATCCTTCCACTTAATCAAAGTCTGTATCCTCAGTGACAGATTCTTCTGGAGAATCCAGATGCTTCCTCTTGCATGATCACTTACAGGGTGGCTCCCCAGGGGAAGATCCGAGGAGGACTCCTAAGAGAGGGGACCCTGCAACAGGGTGTCTTGCTGCTGTTGTGCCCATTTCCCCAAGGTAGCAGATTGTCAAAGCTGCAAGCCAGAGGATACATAGATGTGACGCTCCGATGAGGATGGTGCCAACTGTGAAACTGCTGAGGCCAGGGCTCTCTCCATAATCTGGAAAGCAGGCCTACTCAAAGAGGGCTGGGAGCCCAGAACTGAGAAAGAGAACTTCGAAACTGGGGTGACACCTGCTCTGACGAGCCCACCTCCAGAGTAGGAGCAGTGAGAGGACTCATAGCTGCCAGGGCACCAGGAACCGTAGATGGCACCATGGAAAAAATCAAAGCTGATCGAAGGATTCTGGAGCCGGCAGCTAAATCATGAAGTCCCATGGGTGGGTCGGCTCCGATGCAACCACAGACTACAGAGTCGGTTCCTGAACCAAGGTGAGATCCACCATCGGCACCTAAGAAGTTAGCACCTAGAACGTCGAAGTTGAGGGCTCCAAGACCTGTGAAGCAGTTGAAGGAGGAAGATAAGTGGGAGTCCTAGGAGAGTAACCCTCGGCTCCGGATGGGAGAGAGGTCATAGAGGGGACAGGAAGGCCTCTGGCCACCAAGACCTGATCCACTAATTGGATTACATCAAGCTCTGAACGGTTCCTGGTGGAATGGACGGAAACCCCCGAGGGCAATTCTGGCCTTTCATGAAATGGACTTAATTGCTGACCCAAGAAGGGGTCTGTAGATGGGGAGTACCTAGTTCTGGGCATAATCTCAACCTTCAGCTTTGCAGTGGAGGGAGTAATTGGAATGCTTGAGGTGGCCTATTGTTGGTGCCGAGAGGGTCACTGGTATCAATGATAAGTTCGGTGCTGTAAGAGTTTTGGTAATTTCAGCAGCTGTCGGCACCATGGGAGGCATGACAGGTTTTGGAGCCGGAGCAGAAATCGGTGCAGATTTTGGTATTTTAGGCCTCAGTTTTGAGGGATGAGTTGGCACCTGGGCCTTAGAAGATTTAGTTTCATGTACTTTAGGTGATGTAAGAGCAGAATGGCTCCTTTTCTTGGATTCCCTTCTGGGACACTTAGATGTCTCTCCTTCAGACAAAGCCTCACTAAAAGGCATTTTAGCAGCTCCTTGAGGATAAGTTTATTATACCTCTCTGCAAGAATTCAAGCACTGAAAACATTGCAGAGTTCACATGGCAGTTGTATTTCCAAATGTGGCACCCCACCACAAACAATAAACACATGAAAGATGCCAATTGGAGTTGGGAATCTTCCTGTCACATTCCTCACATTGCTTGAACCCTGTGCTTCCTTTCTGTTTTTCTGTCATCTTTCGAAAACAACAAGAAGGGCATGCATACCACACACACACACACACACACACACACACACACACACACACACACACACACACACACACACACACGAACTAATGAAAAAGTACAGAGTAGAGTTTTTTTTTTAAAGGCCGTACCAACAATGGTAGTTAGAAAATTACCCCAAAGAGAGTAAAAAGAAGAAGAAAAAAAGAAAGAAAGAAGGGAAATAAGGATATCAGCAATGGTATTAAAGAATTTACCAAAGGTAAAGGGAAGGGAAGGGCCTATACCAACAATGGTAAGAGAAATTACCTGACAAGGTAAAGGAAAAAGGAATAAATAAACACTCACACCAAAAAACACAGCAACATTAATAATTACCAAGGAGAGGCAACAAAATAAAGAATTATAAAACATATATATATATATATATATATATATATATATATATATATATATATATAAATGTATATACAAAGAAAAAATGTAGCACTTAGCTGAAAACATGGCTGACACATCTGATTTTCTAAATGGCAAACGAGATCTGAGGGGAAGGGAAGATAGGCAGTATACAGCCTTGGCTTGAGAGTTTCTGGCTGGCGCAAGCTTGTTATAATGGCCAAGACAGTTCCAAGGGTCAGAACCAAAACCCAACAGTAGTCAAGAATGAATGAAGATTGAGTCTACCTACTTTCTTAAGTTTATAAGCACAATATGGTAAATCTGTTCCTATTTTTCCCCTTTGTCCCACCCATTATTTTAGTCTTTGTCCAGATTTCTTGCATTAACAGGATAGAAGGTACAATCTGCATTAATACTGCAAGTTTCATGCCAGCAAAACTGGCTTAAGCCTCAAAACCTTGCTTATGCATGCCGCACATCATTAATATGCATGGTGTGTGATGAACAGTATTTTGTACATGAAAACACTCTGTGTAGGCTCTGAGTGAAACCTACACAGAGTTAATTGAATCCCCCTGTGTATTTGTGGCAGAAAATCAGCTTATCACACATACTATTTTTTTTTTCTGTGTGAGATTTCTGTACAGTGTGGATCAGGGAATTTGACCTTTCTCCACTGTATTATAATTTCCTTATGATTTGTGTAGTGTAATCTAAGAATTGGTATGTAAATATACATATATAAAATTAGGTGTGGCGGGTATAGAGGAAACTGTTTAAGTATTTTTATCTTTTGTTTGTTTGTGTCCCAAACATTTGTGTTTGATGGGTATGTTTTGTTGTTTTTGTTTTTAGAATTAATGACATATATACACACAGGTGTATATATGGGTTCACTTCTAAATTTCGAAATCCCAAAATCTCGACTTTCAGAACATCGAGTTCAGAATCTCGAGATCTTGGAATCTTGAAATTGTGAACCCTCCCCTGAAACACCACTAAACACACAAAAAGCAAGATTATGCAGCCTCCACATGAGGGGCTGCACACCCCCTGCAACTTAAATATACCAACTTGGAGATCGCACTACAGCGAGGACAAGGGAACTCTCGTGGTCCACGCTGTATGCCGATCACCATTCAGGATTTCGAAGTTTTAAAACTTCAAACATATGATCTTCGATCATATGAGATTTGAAGTTTTGGACTTCGAAATTCTGAATGTAACCCATATATATATATATATATATATATATATATATATATATATATATATATATATATACAAACACATACACATAGATAGATATGCACACACATGCACATGCACACGCACGCGCACACACTGTGAAATAGTTTTTAAATATCTACACTTCAGAGAGATCTTCAGAAAGTATCTACATGTTTACATCAGCTTATTCTCACTCTTGTGGTATCAGAGCTACTTAAATTCCCCTAAATCTACTATATTTATTTCACTCAAAATATAAGAAGGGTTTGTACTTCCAAGATCGTTGTACATTAATTAACAGCTTAATTTCAGCTATCCCAGTGTAAAAAAAACTGAGAGATAAGGGCCAGTAAGTCTGCCAGTTTTAATAAATTCAGTTGCAGCAAAAAAAGAAACTTAAGAGTTTGAAGGAAAGTAATCTAGAAAAGGTGAAGTGAAAACACTGACTGTAAGAATCCTGCAGCTGTTTAGTAAAAGCATTTCAGGCAGCAGTTTAAGTGCAAGACATGGCTTCCAGAAATCTAGAGGAAAAAATAAGGCAAAGGTGCTTAGTATAATGAAACACTGAAGGAGTATATCAACTCAAATAACAAAAGACTGGAAAAATGAAAGAAAAATTAAACAGATATACAGATGAACTGGAAAAAGGAAAGGCTGGCAGAGCATGAGACTGCTCAAGAAGAGCTCCTTCAAACAATGACAGAGTTAGAAGAAGCAGTACACAGGGAAAATCTGAGATTTTCTGCTCTACCAGAGAAACTGGAAGGAACAGACTGTATTAACTTTATGAAAGCACAAATAAGCAACTGGACTGGTATTCCTTAGCAGGATTTGTTAATTGAAAGGGCATATCATGTGCATGCTCCAAAGCTGGCCATGAGAAAGCAGCCAAGACCTGTATGCAATCATGCCAGCAGAAAGAGTTGATCCTTACAAAACTGTGGCAAAACAGCACAGTATTAAAAATTTGAGAGAGTAGAGTGTTTCTAGGAAATGATTATTCACTGTACTCCAGGCAGAAGAGCAGCAAGTTTATCCCAGCAATCAGGGAATGTCAAGAGACAGGTGTGAGATTCAAGCTGCCCTCAAAATATTTTTTTTCCTGGAGGATCAAAGACATTTTTGATGCAGAACAGAATAAGGAGATAATGCAAAAATCTGCCCAACAAAAAGTGAGCCATCAAACAGAAGGGGCTCTGCTTCTCATTCTTCTGATGATAAAGCTCAAAGAGAGACTTTGCCAGTGAAACCTTTGTAATGTTCCAAAGGAAAATGCTTGAGATACAGAAGAAAGCACATCAGATGACTAGAAGAATCAGGAGTACCTGGACTTAGGTTCATAGGTTCATAGATTCGTACTAGGCTATCTGCCCTAGGGCATTTATAAGCCTAGCCAGAGTGTGTGTGGCTTACACCACCCCTTAGGATGAGAATACTACGCCCATTTAGGGTTTAGTTTACTGTGCCTCTGTCTAGTAGTGACACAGAGATGACCCCCGGGGTAAACTTACGATCTCCCATCCACTCGTCAAGATTTCTCTTGAATAGAGTTAGTGAGGGGCTCTGCCTAACATGGACTGGGATTCTGTTCCAGAGTGTAGGGAGCCTCTGGGTTATGAATCTGTCCCTCCAGCACGTCCTATTTATTTCTGTGTTGAGGTTCAAGTCTCTTGCTCTCGTGGCTCTGATGGATTTGGATTTTCTGAGGTGGAGCATGTCCATTAATTCCGGATTGGACATGGCCTTGTACGTCAGGCACAGATCACCTATGAGTAGGCGGTATGCGACTGAATAGAGCTGGAGTTTCTTCAGCCGAGCAGCATATGACATATGTTTGAGACCCTTTATCCTCTTGGTGAGGAACTTTTGGGGTCTTTCCAACTGCTGCAGGTGTCGGGTAAGATACATCCCAAATGGGGCATTGTACTCAATCATTGGCCTGATAAGAGAAGAGTACAGGGGCACAATGACCTCCCTTGATCTAGATGGGAATCCCTTCATGATAAGGTGGGCAATATAGAAGGTCTTCCTAACCACTTTGGCAATGTGAGTGTCAAATGAGAGGTTACTGTCAACTTGGGTCCCTAGGTCCCTGATTACCTCTTCCGTACTTAATGGATTACCGCCTATGTGGTAATTTGTGGGTACCTTGTTTTTCCCAAAGGGTATGACTATACATTTTTTGGCGTTCAGCTTAAGGCCATGGCTCTGGCACCAATTATCCATTTCTATGAGGCCTCTCTGAAGGATGCTTGTGTTCGCTGGAGTATGAATTATGGCGCCCAGTTTGCAGTCATCTGCAAACTTTGTCAGCCACAATCCTCCTATGTTTGCCTGCACCTCGGAAAAATAAATGCCGAACAAGAGGGGTCCCAGGACTGAGCCCTGTGGGACACCGCTTGTGACCGGCTTAGAGTCTGACATGGCTCCAGCAACTCTGACCCTGTGGGTTCTGTCCTTGAGCCAGTTTGCAACCCATCTTGTGACATATGGGTTTACATTTAAGCTGGTGAGTTTGTCTATGATGCCCGAGTGGGGTATTGTGTGAAGGCTTTTGCAAGGTCAAGGTAGGCTGTGTGAACTGCCTTACCCTCATCAATGGCCTTAGTGACTGTTTCAAAAAAGTCGACCAAGTTCAAAAGGCAGGATCTGCCCTTAACAAAGCCAAATTGGGTAGGATCCAATGTCTGTAGGTCCCCAATGTCTTTGTTTATGAGTTCCATAATGATCCTCTCCATAGCTTTGCAGACCAGGCTCGTCAAGCTTATGGGGCGGTAATTTCCAGGGTCCGTAGAAGCACTGCCTTTGTGGAGTGGGACCACTGTTGCCGTACGCCATTCTTTGGGTACGTATCCTGTAGTAAGGCTAAGATTAAACAGCAGCCTTATGTGTGGGTTTAGATCCTCTTGGAGTTCATGTAGCACACAGCCCGGGACACCGTCCGGTCCCATTGATGCTGTGTTTTTAGCTTTAGAGAGGGCGGCTCTCACCTGGGCATCTGAGATGTTATGGAGGCTACACTCTGCTGGGATAGATATTTCTCCTTTTGGGGGGGGAGGGGGAGGAGAAATTTGCACTGAACCTGTCTGCCAGAATGTTGGCAATGTCTGTGGGTTCAGTGTATTGTGTGTCATTTTGGACTAACTCTGAGCATATCTGGGAGTTTCCACCCAGGTTTCTAACATAGCTAAAGAAGGCCTTGTGATTGTCTTTTGTGTCTTTTGCGATTTTTCTCTCAAAGTTGGCCTTGGATGATTTTATGAGTGATCGTAGTTTTTTGCTAGTACTGATCAGAGATGCCTTCCCTTTTAGGGATTTTGCTCTGTCATGTAGTAGCTTCCTCCTCCTGTTGTAAAGTTTGTTTATGGCTGGGGTCCACCAGACCGGGCGCCTGCCTTTGGGGGAATGGGTCTTGGTTTTATTTGGGATTGCATGATCCATGCATTCTTGAAGGTGCTCATAGAAGGCATTTGTAAAGGATTCAGCAGTGTGGGTTGTGGTTTCCACTGGCCCAGGGGCCTTGAAGGATACTACTTCAGTCTTAAGAAGTGTGAAGTTGGCTTTTGAGAAGTTCTTCACTGTGGTCTTTTGTGCAGGGGGTGGGGGCGGGATGTGGATTTCCAGTGAGATTAATTTATGGTCTGATCTCACCAATGAGGGATATACTTCTGGTGTGGAGCATTTTGTCCCATTGTTTGTGATGATCAGGTCTAGTATATTATCTCCTCTTGTGGGAATGGTGACTAGTTGTTCCATCACATTTGAGTTTATGAATTCTAGGAACCTTTGGGCTAGGGTGTTGGGGCTTGAGTAATGTTCCCAGTCTATGTTTGGGTAGTTGAAGTCTCCCAATATGATGGTATTTGGAGAGACATTCATACTCTCCAGTGTCTTCAGGAAGGCTGTGTGGGGTTCCTGAGTTTGAGAGGGTGGTCTATAGCATGCTACAAACTGTAGGGCAGTTTTGCCTATAGTTAGTTGCACCTGGATGGTCTCTGATGCTTAGTGCATTGCCACTAACCTGGAGGTGTGGGTATCTTTGATGAATATGGATACTCCCCCTCCTTTTGTGGTTCGGTCCAAGTTTTGGGGCCAGAAAGCATGATATAAGGTAAGATCTGATAGTGCTGGGGTGTTCTCAGGAGCCTTGAACCAGGTTTCAGTCACTGCACAGACATCGATGTTCTCCATACTGAGGAGGGCTTCGAGAGTGTGCATCTTGAGGTTTAGACCTCTGGCATTGAGCAGCATTACCCTTAGATTTTTTCCACTTGTGTTTTCTAGGGAGGTAGGTTTGTCATTTGAGCCTTGCCTAAAAAAGGCACTATGGGGGTGGCAAGAGCCTTGGCCAATATTCGGAAGCCCAGGGGTGACAGGTGCAAGCCATCCCCTGCGAAGCAGTGTGGCTTGTCAAGCATGTCATCCCAAGCAGACAGACATTGGATCCCTTTAGAATGACACCAGTAATTAAGCCAATTGTTAAAACTGATCATTTTGTCTTTGTACTGTGGCATCATTCTTGGTGAGGGTAAGATGCTGCTCAGGGTCAGGGTCATACCGGCCTGGGCTACGTAATCAGAGAGCTCCTCTATGTCTCTTTTCATGTAGTCCAGGGAGGTACGTCTCAGGTCGTTCACACCGGCATGGACAATGACTGAGTCATATTTGTACTTGCTGTGGAGTGACCTGAGTGCTTGTGTTATGTGGTGGATTCTAGCGCCCGACAGGCAGCTTACTGTGACCTTTTCCTTGTTCAGTCTGGTGAGTGGGATGTCAGTGTGTCTGACTATGGAGTCACCTATTACAAGTGTGTCTGGCATGTTGTTTGGCCTTAAGGGCTGTGACTGTTTAGCACACTGACTTTGTGAACTATGTGTTGCATGTGCTATGTCTTGAGGTGGCAGTTGCTTGGGTGTCTGCTTTGGAGGCCTCTGTTGTTTTGGTAGATTTTTAATCAGCGCCTCCGAGTATGTTTTTGTGTGTTTATGTGTTTGGTTTGCAGTTGTGATAGTTCTATGTGAGACTGGGTTTGTGGTGTGCGTGGTTACCTTCTCCTCCTGACTGGTCTTGCCAGTACTGAGTTGAGAGAGCTCAGCCTCCAGTTTGGCTATATAGTTGCATCTCTTGCATATATTTGTATTTGTTGGGAGGAGGAGAGGGTTGTCTGTGTACATGAGGCAATTGTAACATTGCCTCAAGATTCCCAGATTCACCAGCTGAACAGGAGAGGACGCCAGCAACTGACCCTTCGACATGCTAGAATAGTGAAAAAGATTGCTGTGTAACTGAGTCAGAAAGGACCTATATGGAAATGGGTACTCAAGGGAATTTAGGTGAATGAAGTTGGATCACAGTCTGGGGTGTGCGATGGAGATGAACAGGAAAAAGACTAGCAATACTGAAATTAGAGAATAAATATGAGATTATAAAGCATCAATCACATTTGAGAAATATGGCTTTCCAAGAAAAAGTGGAAAGCCTGCACTTTTGTTGATGTTAAACTTGTGGGGGACTGAAAAGCATATGCCCCACTTCATGTTATTAATGTTTGGAAGAACACTGAAGGGGAAGGGAAGGGAAGGGGAAAGGAAAAAGAAAGATAAGTAACTGTAAGAAAAACAATATTTGTTCTTAACTGTATTTGTCTAAAGCATTTCATGATATGAATTGCACATTATATGGTAAATCAATTTCTGTTATTGTAGTATGTGATAAAGATAATGAAGTAAACAAATACCCCGTTTCCTTATTTTTTAGTTTTAAGAAATCTAGGCATTGCAATGTAAAAAGAGAAGAACGTCTGAACAAAAGCATCTTTAAATTAACAGACTGCCATCTGGATTGTTGAGGTGGGGGTGGGGTATAAAAGTGTACAGATTATAATATATGTAGAGATGTTATGTTTTCTCTTACTTTTGCATAGGTGAATGTCTGGATTAAGATCCTTGGTTTAATCTAATACAAGTATTTAGTGTAAGCAAATAAATAAAAGAACACTAAATGTATTGAAAAGTTTTCCTTTTGCAAATAAACAGTGTGCATTGAGAAATCTGCAGCTGCAGTCAACTGGATGGGTCTATATCATTTAATCGAAATGTATTAATTGAACACTAATCAGTGAAATTAATTTCAGAGAACCCTGGACTTTTTCCCAGGGTTAGGAAACACTTGGCCATCACAACTTTCCCTTTTTACCCCACTATAGAGCGATCTCAGAGTTGGTAAATATGTAGTTGGGGTGTGTGTGCGGGTGCAGCCCCACACATTGGGGGGTGAAATCCCCCACTTGGATGGGTTTGATTTATTGTGGTGTTTGTTCCAGAATGCTGGTGTGCGAGTGGTTCCTAACTGTGGTAAAATGTCCGGGGTTCACTGAAATGAGTTTCGCTGATTAATATTCAATGAATACGTATTCATCGAATATGTATTTCAGTTAAGTAATATAGACCCCAACTGTAAATTTTGTTCCAATGCTTCCATGGAGATAAGCTGACTACAGGTGCAGGCAATAAAAGCCAGAGCACTTCTTTGCAGGCTAAAAGCTAATGTTTTCTGAAAGTATACAAGCTGTTTTTCACATCTGGGAGGGGAAGGAACAGACAGCAATTAGTGTAAGTAGAACCATGGGCTGTAACATGCATCTTAGAATGAATAACCTTAATTTTAGATTAGGTAAGGCTTTTGTGTAGCTCTCAGTTTGGGATAATTCTTCCTATTAGGAGCGTTAAACTTAATTATTTGACGATGTACATAGTTCTGTACATTTGTTTTGAGTTAATAGGCTATGGGGTATTCCGGGAAGGTTTTCATTACAACAAAAAGTCTTGAAAAATGTGATATATGTTCAAATGGAGATAAGAAATGACTGTATAAAAGATTAACCTGCCAAATATTAGTGAGTGCATGTAACAGAAAAATTGGAAATAGACATTTAAAACAGCTTTCATATATAATAGGTGGGAATAATGATTTCTAGAATGTGAATGGCTGGGCACTTATAGACAAAAAGAAAAGAATATTAAATTATATTAAGAAACGCGAAGTGCAAATAACAATGCTACAGGAGACACATTTAGAAAGAAGTGAGCATGTGATTTTGATAAAGAAAGAATTTCAGGATGGATGTTCAGCAGAGTGTCAGGGATAAAGGACAAGGGGAGTACTTATACTAATTGTTAGAGGAGCTCCAATAGTGATAGAAGAGGAAAAATATAATAATGGTAGATTTGTAGTAGTAAGGGGCTACTGGCAGGGAAGGAAGATTAAGATGGCATGTATTTATATTCCACCTAAAACTGATATTATGGAGCTTAAAAAAATTTTGTGAGAAATAATCAGCTTTCAGTTGGGAATATTACTTATAAGTGAGGAATGGGACTTGGTTTGAAACAGTGAGGATGTATCTGGGAGCCTAGAATGGAAAATATAACAAAACGGTAGATTTCTGAAGAAATTTTTGAAAATGTTTGGTATGAAAGACATGAATTCAGCAGTAAAAGCTTGAAGAGAATTTACTTAGGATCATAGGAGCATAGGAAGTTACTAGGCTGTTGACCCTGGGGCCCTTATAAGCCTAGTCAAGAATTTAGCCCATGTTTAGACAAATCAGCACCCGATGCCCCTGTCCAGCAGTGACATGGGTGGAATCCCAGGGATGTATTTTCTATTTCCCATCTGGTTATCCAGGTTGTGCTTAAAAAGGGGTAAAGATGTACTCTGCTTGATGTGGAGAGGGAGTCTATTCTACAGATGGGGGAGTCTCTGGGACATAAATCGTCCCACCAATAAGTCCTATTGATGTCACAGACCAGGTTGAGGCTGCGTGTGCGGGTTACTCGAATGCAGCTTGAAATGCGGATATACAGCAATCCCATCAAGGTGGGGTCGGAGATCGCCTTGTATATCAGACAGAGGTCACCTCTGAGGAGTCTGTATGAAACTGAGTAGAGGGATAGGGCTTTTAGATTATCTGTGTGCGGTAGATTTTTGAGGCCCTGGATTCTCCTGGTGAGGAACATCTGTGGTCTCTATAGCGGTTGCATGTGCTTTTTGAAGTACATGCTGAATGGGGCATTGTACACAATAATGGGCCTTATAAGGGAAGAATACAGGGTTGTTATGACCTGCTTTTCCCTGGATGAAATACCCTTACTTATGAGGTGGGCCACATAGAAAGCTATCTGTAGAATAGAAGCAACATGGTGGTCAAAAGTCAGGTTGCTATCAATCTGGGTGGCCAAATCCCTCACAACTGATTACACGCTTTGGACATTGTTATTAATATGATAATTTGTGGGGACATCACTCTCCCAAAAGGGGATGATGATGCATTTTTGGTATTCAGCTTGAGGCCATGTTATTGGCACCAGTCATTTGTTTGGGTGAGACCCTTTTGGAGAATGTCCATGTCACTAGGGGAATTGATGACAGTGCCCAGCTGGCAATCATCTGAAAACCTAGTCAGCTATAGCCCACTGGTTTTGGCCTGCACCTCAGAAAAGTATATCCCAAATAACAGAGACCCCAAGACTGAACCCTGGGGTACTCCGCTCGTTACGGGTCTACTGCTTAAGGTGGCTTCCCCTATTTTGACTAGGTGGGTTCTATCAGTGAGCCAGTTAGCTACTCATCTGGTACCATATGGATTGATGCCTAGTTGAGAGAGTTTATCTATTATGTCTGAGTGGGGAATAGTGTTGAAGGATTTGGCCAGGTCAAGGTAGACAGTGTACACCGTCTTCCCCTCATCCATGGCTTTAGTGACTGTCTCAAAAAAGTCGACCGGCATATTATTCCCCAAGGTACAATAACTAGGTAGACTAGACAGAAATTATATTTCACAGGAATGCATGCCTTTACTGAAAGCTTTGACACACATCCAATAACTATTTCAGATCATGCGCCAATAACAACTAAGATAAAAATGCAGGGTAATGAAATAAAAATGAGACATTGGTGCTTCCCCACCTAACTGTTAAAAAGAGACAAATTTAAGAAATGAGTAGTGGAAATTATTTGAGAGTTATTAGGGAAGATAGAAATATCTTCAGAAGTTGTAGCCAGTGAATGGAATAAAATAAAACTGAATTTTAACATAGGGTAGAAATAAAAGAAAAAGAGATATGATTAAGAAGTAATGAGAATAATTTTGAGGGGTTGACAAAGGTTAACTATTACATAATAAGGGGAATCTCACAGAACAAAAACAGGTGCAACTGGAAAGTGCAAAAGAGAAAATAAGGAAGTACCTGGACAATATTCATGAGTTTAGAAAGACTGATCTTAAGCAACTGTTTTTTGATGACTCCGGAGTATAAAAACTTTTAGCACAAAGATCAGGGCAACAGAAAATAGGGAGGATTGTCGCCAAACTTAGGGTGCCTATAACAAGAAAAATAACCAGAGATCCTGTAGACGTATTACAAATGTTTAGGAAATTTTATGAAAATTTGTATAAAGCAGAGAAATATGAAACTGACAAAGAGCAGAAATTGAAATATTCCTGGAAGACTTAAAATATGCCAAGGAAAGAGGTAGATGAGGCTCAACAATTAACAATTAAGGACATGAGGTAAAAATGGTGACATGCAATCAATGTGCAGGAAAGTCTACAGGAATAGATAGTATTCCTATGGAAGTTTGGACTCTAGAAGGAAAGAAAGTGATAAAGTGATGGAATTTTGTGTTTAACAGTATTTTAAAAGGAGGCGAAACACGAACATCCTAGAAGAAAGCTGTGACAGGTGTAATACCTAAAGATGGTAAAGACCAATCAGACTAAGCTTCATATAAGCTCACTTCAATTTTAAATTAAGATTATAAAGTGTTTATGTCTATAACAGCTAAAAGAATTGCAAAGGTGTTGCCAACATTGATAGGTATGGATCATAATCAATATGGTTTTGTGGTGGGAAGGTAAACACTTGACAAAATTAATAGAACAATGATGATCCAGAGGGAAACAGAGTGTAAGAAAATACCACTCTTTTTGGTTGGTCTTGATGCAGAGAAAGCATTCAACAGAGTAAGCTGGGATTTTATGAGTAGGGCAGTGGAAGCATTTACATTCACTGATATAATAAGGTTAATTAGTAAGATATATGGGCCAAAAATTAAAGTAGAAGGGTTCCTGTCTGACAAGTTGTGTCTGAAGAGAGGAAAGAGGCAGGGTTGTCCTCTTTCCTCTTTGTTATTTGCAGTTTATTGCCACTGGAAAAGAAAATGAGGCACTTAGAAGCTCAATTATATAGTTGGTATGGTAATCAAGAAAAGTTGGCTATACAAAAAAAAGTTGGCTATATTTGCAGGTGATATTTTTTAGGACTTGATAACACCAGAAAAGAGCACCTCAGTGTTGTGGAACATCTTGAGACAGTTTCAAGTCTTTTTGGGATATAATGTTAATGAAGATAAAACAAAGACTATAGCTGTAAACTAGGTACCCACACATGAAATGATCCAGCAATAGACATATTTATGGGGACATGATAAAATGAAATATTTAGGCATATGTATTAAAAAGGATTCTCTTATGGCAGCTAAGGAAATGATGATGAATTGGGGGGAGGGGTTCAAGAAATAAGGAGAGAGTGGGATTTTGGATACAGACTCTTAAAGAGAATAACAACAGCCACAAATAATATTACATTCATTATGTAGCAGAAAGCATTCAGAGAACTAAGCTAAAATGAGAATGGAGAAAAGAGATTTTGCCAATAGGGATGATGCAATTAGGATAAAGAGAGTAGTCAAGAGGGGCTGGAATTTATCAAAGAAAACCAGCAAAGGAACCACGGTACTGAGAGCAAATAACTATGGAGGGCATGGTAATGAAATGGGAAGAGGCCAACAAGACATTTAGACTGAGGCTAGAGACTGCCTTCCCTATCGGACTGATATCAATATAAAGGCAAACAGAAAGGGAGAGGGAAAGGATAAGTGAAAGAATGGCTAAGGCAGAGGTTTTTAGTCAAACCTAGTAAAGAAGCTGCTGTAAAAAAGAGATAATTAGTAGGGCATATAAAATATTGCACGATTACTATAGGAAGCAGTCAGAGGAGGTTAGAAAACGATTGGGAAAAGACATTGTATAAGCAATTCACAAGGAAACAGTGGGAGGACAAATGTATGGCTCCTAAGTATGCAAAAAAGTCAAGAAGGTTTAGGATGTTTGCTTGGAAGTGTTTGCATAGGTATTTTTATACCCCAAAGAATGTTTCCTCTGGTAGATGGCAAATATTGTAGATGTGATAGGGAAGAAAGAGCTAACTAGGAACATATGCTTTGAGAGTATAATAAATTGGACAACTTTAAAAATTATCTACATTGTACTCTGTCAGAAATATCAGGGGAGCAAATTAGTGTAACTAAGGAAATTATTTGTTTTGAGCTGGAATATGGTATCTGAATTGCCTTGACATAGTAAGGCCTTATTAAGTTTAATTCTGATGGCTGCCAAAAAAGCAATTACTTGAAAACAGACATCAAAGTCTAAACCAGCTGTATTTGAACTAATGAATTTTTTAACAGAGTTAAAAGAACTAGAAGTGAGAGCTGCAGAAAACAGCAGGAAAACATTGCACAGAAAAAATGGAAATTTTGGGAACAAAACATGCAGAATAATGTTTTGGAGGAAGATTGAGATTTAAGAGAAGGTAGTACCTTATGTAATGTTGGATTGATGATAGTTATACAAAATGTGATGTATGTTTGTAACTAGGAACATGTTGATATGGTTGTTTTCTTTTATATAAATATATGTTTGCTTACATCTTAAATGATAATCCAATAAAGATGTTAAAAAATATGGGAAAGGTTTGCATACTGCATGCACAAAAAAAACGGACGATATCAACCACCAAAAAAACTACTGGCTTGACTGGCCTCTATGCATTTAGCTATAAAGTCCTGCCTGCACTCTAGAAATAGCAAGATTTGACAAACAGCATGAGTACTAGAGAAAATGGAATGGAAAGGATAGCAGTAAGTGGCTGTTGCCAACTTGCCTTTCTGAGGAAAGGGTGAAGGCCAAGCTTGCTGCATAGATGAGACCTGCCGGATGCATGTGTATCACCTGCAACAGGCAGCCGAGTATACACAGTCAGGGGACTCATTATGTGTGTTAGCTTACATTTGGCTTCACAGAAGCCACTATGGTGCAGCAGCAAAGGTACGGGGGATGGGTAAGGCAGTCAACAAGATGTGCTCTCTCCTCCCTGTGAAGGAAGTGGCTAAGGTACGGGGGATGGGTAAGGCAGTCAGCAAGATGTGCTCTCTCCTCCCTGTGAAGGAAGTGGCTAGTAAAGCTTACAAGATGATAAATGAATAGTCCCAAGGGCGTTGGCTAGACTGTTATTGCCTGGCTATCCCCCTTAGGAGGAATTAAAATTATATTGTTCTTTTCAGGAAGGAGGAATCCTTGGACCAATACTGTGGACCCAATATAAAAAAACTATGGCATGAAGAACAACTTTCACAACTCAAATAAACCTTTAACTTACCTTAGAGCTGTCATCATCTTTATCATAATCACCACCCTTTTTGCACATTCACACGGGGTCAGTTTCTGTCTGTTCAGAGATACTTTCAACAGTCATGTCCACTTAAATAAACTAAAACATGAACTAAATTTTCTATTCTTTACAAAGTAAAACAATGAAACTTTATACACATGATACACTAAAAAAAAACCTTCTCCTACAAAACACCCTAATCCATGTGAATCAGGGCCCCAAACCCAAATTGATCTATCATTACTTCAGCTAAAAAATACTGAATAATAAGCAATAATGGCAGGGGTAGGTATAACATGCATTAGTAAGGACATGTGAGAGGACTCCCCCCACCCAATCATCACCTTATTAAACTCTAACTATGCCCCTGTCCCTAACTCAAACCCTACAACTTACCTTTGAAAAACCCTTTCTGTAACAACACCACTACATAAGACACTTGGACACACATCACAATTAGTAGCACATACAATCATCACTGAAACTATTACCATCCCTGGCCCTTACTCTGACTCAACACACAAACTCTAACACACACACACTCTCACCCTCATTTTTAAACTTTTGTTACATTTGAATGTTTAGTCATTAAAATTCTAGATGCCCACTATGTCCCAACACAGTCTTCTTTCTTTTGACATTTCCATTTCTCAATAAGAGGGTTTTTAACAAATTTTCTAAGCACCTCACTTTGTCAATGAACTGATGATTAGACTTGCATTGTTGCAGTAACAAAAGATAAAAGCATATAGATTATAAAATACATACTAAAGCAAATGTTAACAAGAAAGAGTTGAAATAAACACGTTACAATATAGACTACAACAGAATTACCTATTCATGTACACCAACTAAAGGAGAGTAGACAACAAACAAGAGTTTTACTACAGAGCATATAATCTGTTTATTTGTAGTTAAACCAATAACATCAGCTGTGTGGAAGCCAACTGGCTAACACAAAAGAATGAGACACTTTGAGAAGTCTCTAGAGAAAACTCTAAGGTATAGGATGGGAAGCCCACACGGCATACAGAGAAATGAGGGAGACTATAGATGTTGATGTAAGTTAGTAGAGAAAACCATGCAGAGGTAAGTGGCCCTTCAAGGAGCATGTCTGTTCCTATTCACTGTGGTGTCGTTTTTTGTGGTCTTCTTTAATGTGTCTACATGGGATTTTCCTTGAAAGTCCTGGAGCTGTATATTTAACTGTACAATATGCACATTGGACTGCACTCATAATGCACACTGCTGCATCTAGTACAACTGCCAGATTGATGTTTCACATCTTATAGTGCCTGTAACACTATCTTGTCACAAATTTGATGTTAACATAAACATCTCAGGTCAGGTGGCACTCTCTTGACCTTGGCATTAATGACAATGCCTTTCTGTATTCCCACTGTTAATGTTGGGGCTACTTCTCTCTTTTAATTTGAATCAGATTGTTTTTGTTATCCAGTGTCTACCTGCTCTTTGGCAGCATTTCTATAGGGCACATTGTGTGCTGTGAGATCTCATACAACTGTAGACACACGTGCTTTTCTTATACATAAGGAAGTCTTGCTGAATGGGGTCACCCGTTCTTATATAGCCAACCATGTTGTTTGCAGTCTGTACTACAGAAGCCCACATGAGTTGCTGCTTGGCACACTGTGCCAGTGTCTGCTGAGAATGCCTTCTGTACAGTTTTGTAGCAGATTACAGCTTTGTTGTACTTTCTTTTCTCCTATGCATAATTTCAATATTTCATTGTTTTATGTGCCTCATTTATGTGCTCTGTTTTTACAAGATGTTTTGTTGTAGGAAATGTTTATATTTTATTGAATTATTATTATTTGATTTTTGTAGAACTGCATGCATCAGTTTTCCTTGCACTTTATAGTCATACAGATAGACAGATAGATAATTATATATGTGTTCCAAACCAAAGGATGAAAAGGTTGTACAGACAAACAGTTTAGTAAAAACTCCATGAAAGACCCAGCCAAGCTAGAGTTTTCACTTTGTGATACCTTAAATTTTCTATAATGGAGGCCCATAGGATACATGCAAATGATCCATTAAAGGCATACTGTGTTTCAGCTATCAGCTACATGGCTTCTGAATGCACGTGACTTTTAACTTTTCACATTTTAAGTCTTTATGGGTACATTCAGGTCAGTAAAGCTAAACCCCACTAGCTTTGGGCATGCATGCATGTTTTGGCCTTTTTAATGATCTCATCAGCACAACATAAGTGGATTGTCTGGCTATATTTTAGATACATAGAGCATAAAATCAAACATTATGCCCCTAAATATTAAAGTGCCTACAAAATATCACACCTAACATCTTTAAGGTATTACACAGTGAAAACTCCAGATCAGCTGGGTTTTTTTTCAGTTTTTATTATATATAAGTTGGCACTTTCCAAGTCAGCACTGATATTCTATCTAATTTTGAGAGTGCTATGCATTTTCCATTGGTTCCATACTGTATTTGGGCTGTTTTCTGATGTGCAGTATTTCTGCATTAAGGTCAGGTGGATGTATATTATTATGCAGTCTAATGTTAACATTTGCATTGTATAGCTGTTAGGAATGGGTGCTTTGCTATGCTTTGCTCCTTCTTGCTAATTTGTTTTTTGCCATTTTCATCTAGAATTTCTAAACCCTCCAGTGCTATTTTGTATAGCAGACATAGTAAATCCAAAGAAAAGTCAGGATAATTAACACTGAAGTATTAGAAATCAATGTTTTTATGCAAGAACTTGATCTAGAGACAGTGCAAATAAACTCAGTCAGGGAGGATAAACTTCACCCCCACCCCATCCCCCGTTCTCATACTGTATTCTTGTCTGAGTAGTATAATCATTCTGAATTTTTTACGCTGGACCTTAGCTAAACTTTATCCATTCCCTCATTACATACTAAAGTGATATTTGGCACAATAATGAGGGTAAGCGCTCTTTATGATAGAGCATTATGAAAGAACAATAATTGATGTATTACAGTAAAGATTCAGTATTCAAATTGTGGACTCAACCTATTATCCTACAGTTGCAGTTATCAAAAAAGGATTAATTTAAATATTTAATAAGGCCAGCAATAAAAGTCAGACTTGTATGAATACAAATCTCTTTTAAAGATCCACATGAGATGCTTATTCCAATAAATATTGAATATACAACAAGAGCAGCAATGTTAAGTCAGACAGAATTTGGTGTAAGTGTTCCTAGTAAAATGCTCTATTTAGAAATAAATTCAACTGACTAGCTTTGTTAGCACAAAAGATAAAATAACTATAGTAGATGTGTTAACTTTGTTTAGAAAATGCATACAAATAACATCATCAAACATTTAGCAAACCACTGAAACTATTCAATTTACCATATGTTGAACTCATTAATGCTCATCAAATCAAGCTTCAGCCCCTTTGCACATTCTTAAGAGTAGTTAATAAGGATGAGAGAGGTGGGTCCCACATATCTGGAGGTTGAGCAACGCCTCCCTGAAAACATTCATTTTTACAGCACTCATTCATTCCTATTGATGGGTTATGGTACTATATTGCTAATGCTGCAGCCTAGACATTTAGCACTAACTATGCCCCTGATGACTTGTATTCACTTAGTGACCCTGATCCTGTAGGAGTCAGTAGGCTGTCACCGTGTTGATAGCAAACACTGTTTCATCCTCTAATATGGAGGGTGTTGGTGAGTCTCATCTGAAGAATTTCACTTGTGGAAAAAAGACTCAGGCATGAAGTATTTACACATTTGTAATCTGGAGATGACAAACTCAAACATGAGATGTCTGCCATCATCAGTTTATGGAAGCAGACCTTCACACTGGGCCAGTTTAATGTGCACTACATACTGTTTTCTGACCAATGAGGGACTATTAATACATAAGCCACCTAACTCCAAGTGGATAATGTGCATGATTTCCAAACCTTTGCCTTCCTCTCCCATTGTCCTGCGATTCCAAGGGCCTGGAAGAATGAATGGGCCTACTGGGGCTAGGGACTGGTGGCCACAGTGGGAGCAGAATGGTGAACAAAAATAATGTATGCATTATATAATCATATACATATGAATGCTGCAAAATTATGAAATCAAAATTGTCACCATTATATTAAGCACATTTATAATCAAACTCTGGAAAATAATAAAACAATATGGTAACAGACAAAGTAAATGGCACTGCTAGATATCTGTTGTATCTCTGTGCTGATATCCTGCCTAATAATAAAGCAGCCAGCCGTGATTGTATAGTAAAGTTTTTCAGTTTTGAAAAACTGCTAGCCTGATTTACAATAAAGTATCATGTTTATTAGCAATCAGGCACTCCAAAATAAATATCCAGTACTAATACAGTGTTAATTAATAAGTAAATGCAAGGTCTTGTGTCAAGAGACTATTAACTGATTGACATTCATTTCAAAATAATAACTGTTAAATTATCTCAGTCTATAAACAAGTATTGAAGCTTGAAATGTGTTTAGAGCTAAATGGGTTTTATTGCTGTTGACTAATGTGTAATGTGTAAAAGTGCATTGAAATTATAATTCTGCATGCTATATGATATCTTCAGGTATTTTACAAGGGGTGTACTTCTTGATCTGTACAAGAGGGACAGATACTGAGCACTAATTATATTCTACTTGATGAGATTATTAGCTCAGTATAGTTTTCCTGATCACACAGGCACAAATGAGTTGTACTCTGAAAAGTAAAACCTTAGACTATAGCACTTACTGATTTTCTTACAGAGGAATAGCTCAGCTGACATTTTGATAAGGCAAGGGTACTGATTTTACCTGATCAGTCTCATTAATAAAGAAATCCCTTTAGAATATTTGTCTAACACACAATCTGTGACACTGGGATTTCAAGAAGATTAATTTACTAAAACAAGAGTATTCAAGATCTGCTACCACTCATCTGTAACATAGTCTGCTTGGTCAAATGATTCACAGCATGTATTTATAACCTACTCAGAATGGCCTATTAATTGAATCATTTACATAATTTAATACCTGACAAATTAGCATCATGGCAATATCAAAAAATATTATACTTAACAAAAATGATGGTACAAAACATTTCCTCTCTACATGCCTTACCATCATAGTGTAATAAAGAGATATATACATAATCTCTCTCTCTCTCTCTATATATATATATATATATATATATATATATATATTTATATATTTCTGTGCATGTTAATAAAAGCAAGTGACACCAAAGTTAACACCATTCCAAGCAAAGCAAGCATTTTAAATAATTCAATAACCACAAAGGAAAATGATTAAATTTAGCATTTCATTCTTTGTCTTAACAGTATTTATTTCCTTTTCTGTTTTTGTTTTCTTTTAATTATAGGGATTTCTGCCATTTTATTAGATTAATAAGCTTTGCCCACTGTTGGGCTATTATCAGTTTAACGACTATATTCTAAACATCTTGACTTACTGAGTGTCAAGGTAGTATTAAGCTAAGCAACTTCTGTATTGCCAGGCAATCTGATGGCATCCCAGGCTTTCCCTGCAAGCTGATTTATAGTCCCCAAAAGTATTCTGGGTCTCCCCCAAGGTCTCCTTCCAGTAGGCTGTGTCTCATAGAACGTATGTGAGCATCATATAAAGGGCAACATGACAATGTGGCAAAATCACCTTAACTGATTCTTCCATTCATGTAGGTACAGTTGGATTACTCTTAGGTGTTCCTGGATTGCCAGATTTCTCATTATGTCAAATATTTTGCAATGGAAACTCCTTTCTGCTGCCTGTATCTGTGGTCTCATTTTTCAGTCACTGTTCAAAGCCCATAACCACAGTATAGGGACACAGAATGACCAGTAAAGGAGAACTCCATCCCATGACTAAACTCACATTCTCAATACTGTCCAATATAACACCCATAGTAATGCAGTCACTGTACCAGTTTGTTGTTCAGTCTCCACATTCCCTATACCCCTTCTCATGAACCTAACCCCAAGGTAAATAAACTCCACTGGAGGTAGCTGCTTCACCTGAAGAAAGCAATCCACCATTTTCCAGGAATGACCCGTGGCCTCTGATTTTGATGTGCTGATTTTCACCCATGTACTTCATACTTAACAGTACATTGCTCAATTGAATGCCATAGAACAATGCCACTTGAAGCTAAAAGAGCAGACTTGTCTGACAACTGAAAGATGCAGCCATCATAACACCAGGATGAACTGTCTGTACACCTTGGCTGCATCTTGGTATCCTAGCATGAACATCGCAATCAGGAGGGGAGATAAGATACACCCGAAGCAGAGTTTTACACTCAGTCTGAAAATATTGTGGTGAGAATGCAGGCACAATTGTTACTCCACAAATATGGACATGTGGCATACAGCAGTGTTCCTGGCACGTCATATTGTTACAAAACATTTTAAACAGTCATTTGCTTTCTCAAAGAATGCAAAACACAGAAGACAATAATGGTAAGCTGTCATCATCCATCTAATATATGCACGAACAAATGCTTGCTCTACTGTTCATAGCAAATATGGAATCCATATAAATTCTCCTAAATCAGAGGCTTTACTGTTTGATGATTCTACTTTCAAGTATGATGCTACATGCTTTCCCATGGAGAATAAGAAGACTGATCCCCCTTATAACTGGCATCCATACTTCTTTTCCTCCATTTTTAATGGAAACCACTACCCCTGTATGCTAATCCAGTGGTAACTATCCTGGCTTTCTCTACAATATTAAAACGATGTGTCAATCATGACAACTCAGCAACTTCCAATGACTTCAAATTCAGATAACTATGTTCATAGATTCATACGCAAGTTCTAAGCAGTCATTCTATGGAGTCTTGCAAGCTAAGCCAAAATCCTGTATTCAAGTTCCCTCCAAACTGAAGGAGGGCAAGACAATTTAGACTAGAGAAGAATTTGAGGCTGCCCATCCAATTGTCTAGGTTTACCTTGAAAGTGATAAGGTTGATACACTGCTTGACATGTAATGGAAGTTTCTTCCAGAGGCGAGAGATACATTGTGAAATGAATCTGTCATGCCAGTATGTCTCATTTATATATTAATGAAGGTTTATTTCTTTTAACTGGGTATTTCAGGTATCATTTGCTCTATGAAGTAAGAAGATATCATGGAGAGCTTTATGTTTCATGGCTCAAAAAGCTAGTCACAGGCCTCCATGGAGGAGTCTATGAGAGAGGGCTGCAAGTCTGTTCTAAGTAAGATTTATGAGCATACCTCTCAGCTGTATAGATTTTCACGCAATGTCCATATTTTTGTCTCATATTTTTAGTCTGTTCCTCATACAATTTTGGTTTTCTGGCAAATCCCTGAGGATTAAAGTCAGAAAATAATGACAGGCGGTTGAGTTGCAGACTTCATACTCTTCAGAAAATGCATGCTAATTCATAATATGTTACTCTATCAACTTTCTAAGTTTATAAGAGCAATATTTAAAAATTGCCCCTATTTTTGGGCCTTTGTCCCCCCCATTATATATGGCTTTGTTCAGATTTCTTGGTCTTAGAGGTTGAGAGATTTGTTTATGAGACTAATGATCATTTTAGTTATGAACCTCTGGGGTGTCTCCAGTTGAGTGAAACATTTAAACAAATACATGCTAAAAGATGCATTACAGTCAGTAATGGGTCTGACAAGATAAAAGTAAAGGGGTATTAAGACTTATTTTGATCTAGTAGAGATGACCTTGGAAATTAGATGAGCCATATGGAAAGCTTTCCAAATTACTTTGGAGACATGGTGGTCAAATGTTAAATTATCAACAAGACCAGCTACATCCTTTATGACAGTGTCTGAAGGGGTATGTCTCCTATATGGTATGTGAAAATGTTTTGATAACCACAATTAATTATGTTGCATTTTTTCAGATATAATTTGAGACCATTGTCCTTACTCCAGTTGTTAAAATGGTCTAACAGACACTCGGGCATTTCTGAAGTAGTGGAAGATCAAATACATTGTAGTATGCATGCCCACCATATTTTAAAGGTACTACTAAGAGTCAGTACTTGCGGGCTAGTAGACTGAACACTAGATCGGATATATGTGTAGAAACAAATAGAAGAAATGGCGAGGGAACTCCTAGTGAGAGGTTATAATTCTAAAGAATTGGACTTAACTAGGAATGGAGTAATGAGTTTAAGGGATGGAGAAGCTAAACCATACTGTTGGATTCATGAAGAAAATAATAGTAAAAAAATAGTAATCAAAAAGTGGAACAGGAGAATGTTACTCAACCTCTAAGGTATTTAATTACCTATAGCAGAGCAAGTCAATCAGTAGAGGGGATTATTAGAAGCAATTGGGATATTTTAAAAACTATACCTGGTCATGAAAAATGGATTACTGATAAGTCATTGTTTACATACAGGAATTGTGAGAGCTTGAAACAATGTTTGTGTTATAAAGATTTTGCTTTAAATAAAAAGAATCCTATTAGTTATAATAAGAGAGGGAATGTCCCATGCTACAACTGCTCTTGCTGCTTGAGTATTTGTCAGTCTAATGAGTTTATACATCATGTTAGTAGAAAGAAATTTATTTTTAATTGTACTGCAACATGTAATACTACTTCTGTTGTTTATTTAGCTACATGTCAACAATGTTCAGGATTTTATGTAGGAAAGTCAGCTAGAAGGTTGCGTGACAGGATAATAGAGCATAGGTCTGATATGAGTAGAGGAATAGAAACTAATTCTTTAGCGAAACATGTGCAGGACCATGGTGATCTTCATCAGTTTGTTTTAGAGTCATAGATGTTTTGATTCTAGATATTAGAAGTGGTGATGTTATTAATAAGTTAGATACTAAAGAATATGAATGGATCATCTGCATGCACGTGGATATATATACCCTGGTCTAAATAGACAAGTAACACTGAAACCAATTTTAAAACAAACAGCAGGAAATAAAATAGAAGATTTTCTGTCTAAATACAATTTGGTTAGAATGTATTGGTGATAGTTTGTAATGTGATTCCTTAACCTTACTTATGCTTTTGTGTGATAGGATGGGCTGTGTCATGTGCTTTATTTTAAATTATTTAAAAGATGGTTGTTGTTTTTTTTAACTTTTGTAACACTGAGGAAGGTCCTGTGGTCCGAAAGCTTTGTTTTTGTATGCATTTTTTATTAAAATTATCCAATGTTATGAAGTACGCTTTTTTACATTTGGATTGTTTCTGTTTCACTTCACCACTTTGTTCACCTTTTTTATAAAAATAATGTTTATTGGATACCAGGCATAGGAATAAACATGGCTAAACAACACCTAAATCAAATTATTCTCTTTGCAAAAGGAAATATTATAATGGCAGCTGATTTTAATATCATTCGTAATGAAAAGGAAACCAGTATTAAAGGTAAGAGGAAAATATCATCACAGGCCAAATCTAATAGATTTTATGAATTAATTTCACCTAAATGATGTAAATAATCAAGCAGATCCAAAATCATTACCCTATTATTTTTATTCTAGCAGACATGGTTCCTATTCCAAAATTTATAGAGTCCTTATCTCTAACCAATTAACTAATGATATAACTAAATCCATGAATATCTCTTGTCCAATATTTGATCATAGTTCTATAACTTTTGAATTAAATATTAATTCATCATACAATGCACAGTTTAGAAGAATACCAGTATATGTCACTAAACCAGAAGATTTTAACGAATTCATAATAAACGAAATACAAAACTTTATAGAAATAAATACCACCCCTGACTCATCAGTGATATATATTTGGGATG
The DNA here is from genome assembly GCF_019279795.1 of Protopterus annectens. Lineage (NCBI taxonomy): Eukaryota > Metazoa > Chordata > Ceratodontiformes > Protopteridae > Protopterus > Protopterus annectens. Next base: position 54,984,718 of record NC_056725.1, read on the forward strand.
CTCTTAAAGCATATCTATACAGCAAAATACTTAAATGCTATAAAAACAAAAGGAAATCCTGGGATAAAGATCTGCAGGAGATGCAGGAGATAAAGAATAAATTAGATAACCTTAAACTCAATCAAAAAGTTAACTACATAAATAATGACATAAAAGAGAAAATCAGAATCTTGAATAATAAATATTTAGAAATCCTTAGTCATAAAACTATGATATGTTTGGAAAAACACAAATGTCTTGCATTTTCAAACAACCCCAAATACTTAAATAGACTTAAAAATAAATCCATGAGACTCAGCAAACACAATCATATTAAATAAATCTATTATATAAAGAAAAAGAGAAAGGTTTATAACATACAAGATATATTAGAAGAATTTAGAGAAGACCTTCATAAAATCAACCATAATGAAGTTTCTATGGATTTAAAATAAAACATCAAAAGAATTTATAAATAAGTACATAAATAAATATCTTAGCAAACAAGTAGACAATAGATAAGAGTATATCATACACATATATTCAGACTCAAATTAACAAACTTAAATTAAATAAAGCAACAGGAAATTATTGAATCATTCCAGAAATTTATAAAGTTATGCTCAGAAATGCTTTAATATTATTACAAAAACTTTTTTAACATCTTAAACTGAGGCTATTTGCTTTACCTCATGGAAACATACATTTATAGTCCCTATAGTAAAACCAAATAAAGATTCAACAAAATGCACCTCTTATAGATCCATTTCACTACTGAACGTAGACTGCAAAATGTTTATGAATATATATGCACACAGACTGAAGAAACTTCTCCCAAACTTAATAGATGATGACCAAATTGGTTTCATAATTATTAGAAATACATTTGATAATATAAAAAGAACCCTTACTTTAATTAATTACTCAAATAAAAAAGACTTAATATAAATAAGCTTAGATATAACTTTTGCATTTGACTCAGTGAATTGGGACTACTTGTTTATATTACTTAAAAATCTAAATTTCTCAGATAACTTTATAAACTTAATATCTTATTTATACAAAGGCACCCAAGGATATATAAAAATAGGTACATATATCTCACAAAGTATTCCAATATTAAAATGAACCAAACAAGGTTGTCCACTTTCCCCCTTATTATTTACTTTAATAATGGAACCATGGGCTAATGCCAATAGAATGAATAAAGATATAGAGGGATACAATGTAAACTCAGAAATAACATGTAAAATTCAACTCTTTGCAGATGATATTCTCATCACATTAAATGGAAATATATCATCAATTTCTGCTTTATTTGCTTCCATGGTTAACTTTCAAAAAATATCAGGCCTGACCTTTAATAATGAAAAAACAAAGATACTTTCCATCTTAAACTGATAAAATAAAAAGACCATGACCAGCCAAATATTTCCGAAACGTTTTAATCCACACACTAAGCACTTTCACCATCAACACATGGCATCATCAGAGTGAATGGAATCAAAATATCCCAATGCTTTTATACATAATGATTAAACAATTTACCAATTAGCTAATGCCATAATTACCTTGTTCTTAAAGAAGCATGTGTCAAACAGTTGCATAACAACTCGTACCTTAATATAATCAATGTTTGGGAAACATATATATTTTAAATATATGTAAAAATGTATGCATATCAAATAACACATTAAGCTGTCTATATAACATTTGCCTTTTGCTTCAATATTGGTTTAAGGAGATGTGTTCATTTAACCCAGATGGTATAAAGGCATTTGACATAATCTGCCATTTATATTCCAAAAGTTCCACCTTTAATTTTTCATCTCCTCCTCTTTCACTAAACAGCACCCTATCTATGACAAAAAATGCAAAACTCCTAAAATTAATACACTTTGTACTGTGTACATATAAAAATATATATGTATATCAAACATTGATTATATTAAGGTACGAGTTGTTATGCAACTGTCTTTTAATCTTCTGATAGTCTTTCCTACATAATATGCACTACAGTTGGTAAATTGTTTAATCAAATAAACTACCTTTGTTGTATTACAATTAACTCTATGATGCCTGGGCAGGTGAAATTAGTGTGGATTAAAGACAGGATATTTGGTGTATTTTAACAGTTTAGGGCTATCATGGGTATTGTTTTCGTATGTTATTTTAGTGTTGTGTTCTGACCTAAGAGGATTTCCGAATTGGTTTATAGTGTTGTTTCATTGCAACACTGTATTTTATCAAATTTTTTATATCAACCTTTTGAGATTCTTAATATTTTAAGAGTTATTGTATTTATTAGCCTTCTGTATAATATGGAAGCAGCTGTGGTTGAATTGACAGCTTCTGTCAAGCAGATGACGGCATTGCTGACTAGTACTAACGTTTTACGTAATATGCAAGTGATGTTAACTGATTCGCAAACTGAGTTGTTTGCTTTGCATTCACCGCCAGCCCTCGAGGCGGTGAACAACTCTGTTGGAGATGGCGAACAAAATATTAATGGAGACAGAGATAGTCGACCAAAAGGAAGGGACATTCGACAATGGCTAAGCCTACCAGAAGTGGACTTCTCGGCCCCGAATGAGGAGGGAAGAATTACCTTGTCCTTGAAGAAGCAAACTGAACGGTCCGAGAGAGTGTGTCAAAAATACAGAGTCCTACAACTAGATAATGCATTTCTCAACAAATCCATGGCACTGAGGCAGGTGCCAAAGGGACTCAGGATATGGAAATTACCGAATGGGATTGATGTTGGTACACAGGCGTATAAAGAGTTAGTGGACGTGTTCGACAAAACTGGTTTAGAAATGATGGACATCATTGTTAAAAACAACCAAAGTAAGTTGTTGGCACTTGAAAAAGAGGTTGTCTCTTTAAATGAAAATATTGTGAATGATTTATTATTTTCTCAGTACATCAAGAATTATCAGTCTGTTTTGTCAAATTTGGAACAATATGTTGAAAAAAGTGTTAAAATCAAGGTTAGAAAGCTATATAGGGATATGTATGACTACAAAAGTAGTGTGGACTATCCCCCAGGTAACAACAACAAACAGAGGGGAAATAGGGTTAACAAAAGTGAAAATATTAATGTAGATGTACACGATGAATTTGATGAAAGGACAATGGACAATGATGTAGGTCAGAATGATTTTTTAGATCGGTCTCCATAGTTATGGAGGTCAGAACGTTTGCAAAACAGGAGGGATGGTTTGGAACGGAACCAATACCATACTGGGCAACAACAAGAACAACTACCACAAACGAGGAACAGATATCCAACGAGGAGACAGTGGACCAACAACAATTACAACAGGAAGAAATATTAGACGAAGACGAGACTTCTAGAAGATCTATATTTAGTTACAACAATGTGTTGGATAACAATGATGAAAGTTTGTTGGACATTACTAATGACTCTTTTTGTATACAAGTCAATGCATTACCTATGGTTAAAGTACACAAAAAATCAGGGTTTAATGTATATAACTAAAGTACCATTAATATAAATGAATACCATCATGATGTTTTGATTAAAGGTTTTTCCTTTGTAGCTGAGCACAAAATCAATGTTGTGAAAATGTATTCTAATATTAGATTGTACGTTAGACAGTTAAATTTGGCGATATTTTTTAAGGATTCCACTGAAGCAATTGATAGTCCAGCAAATGTTATGGTAATGAATGGTTGTAATAGAAAGAGCATTTTTATTCCACCATATAATAATGAAGTAGCGACATTTGAGAAAATGTGTATTGGAGGGTTGATTAACAACATAAAAACAAACCAAAATGTGTATTATGATGACAACTTAAATAGAAATGAAAGAGAATCTTTATTACAACTGGCAGCTAATAGAGAACTAAGAGTTATGAAACCAGATAAAGGTTTGACAGTGACATCTTGTGGAACATAGTTAGGAAGAATTGGCAACTATTTAGGGCTGACCCAGGGGTATCCTCCAAACTGGGTCTGTGCCCTAAAGTTACTTACAAGAAAGACAAGAATCTCAAGTCGTGGTTTGAGATGAAACTTCCCACCACCAGATCTCCGGGAATGTTTAAATGTCATGCTTGTAAATTTTGCAACTTCATTACGGAATCTAGTAGATTCACCGTGAACAACACAGAGTATAAATTGAAACATAGGAACAACTGTAATTCTAAAATGTTAGTATATTTAGCGTCATGTCAAAATTTTTCAGCTTACTATGTGGGGAAGACTGAACGTAAATTGAGGGAGCGTATTTATGAACATCAGTATGCCATCAAGAAACAAAAACTAACTAACGCTCTTGCAAAACACGTAGTTGAGTTCCCCACCCACAAATTTAAATTCATTGCCATAGACCAGTTAGTTGTGGACAATAGAGGTGGCCCAGTGTCACTGAAGTTGTTGGCACTTGAATTACACTGGCAGATAAGGTTGGAGGCTTATCATTTCCCCGGTCTCAACGAAGCATGTTCCATTTCTTGCTTGTTGAGTATTAACAGTCTCAAAAGGTAGATGTAGGTATTTGTGTTCCCTTAGTCTGGACAACATGTGGCATGTAAGGGCATTTATGTGTTTTCACTTTTACATTTACACCTATGTTTTTACCCTTGTTCCTTAGTGCATCTGGATTCATGCACTCTTCTCACGCAACATCCTGAAAATGTATTACGATTTGGGTTCTCTCATTTTCTAAACATTCAGTCGAACGACTGTTACACATATCCCATTTCATCATTTGAGATTTGTTCATTTGTATGTTTACATATTTTACTTATGAGGTTTGGTTTTCCAACTATTAACAGGTTTTGGTTTTTGTTTGCTAGTACGCATTTCAATACTGATTTAATATATTTTTCTTTATATTTTTCTTTATGTTTATATGTAATTTAAGTATTTAAATATGTGACAAACATCACGTGAATTGTGTGTATATTATATGTGTATTGTCAAATTTAATGACAACTGAATTTTTTGTATTTAATTAGTTTTTTGCCTTTAAGGTTTTTAATTAACAATCAGCTATACAGCTGATGACCAATTTAGGTTTTAAAAGCAGTAGGTTGGATTGCTAATGTATTCTGAAGAAGTCTGCTTATGAAGCAGACGAAAAGCGCTTCAAGAAAAAAGTATTAAATTTGTGGTTCTAATTTTAACTGTTCGTTTCAGCCCGGTGGTTATTGAATGGTCATTGACCTGTTTGTATAGCATCTCTACTTACTTTTTGACTCTCACAGCTTTTCAGTGCTTTGCTTTACCAGTATTTTGTGGAATTTTGTCGCTTTTCCTATAATGATGAAAGTTTGTTGGACATTACTAATGACTCTTTTTGTATACAAGTCAATGCATTACCTATGGTTAAAGTACACAAAAAATCAGGGTTTAATGTATATAACTAAAGTACCATTAATATAAATGAATACCATCATGATGTTTTGATTAAAGGTTTTTCCTTTGTACCTGAGCACAAAATCAATGTTGTGAAAATGTATTCTAATATTAGATTGTACGTTAGACAGTTAAATTTGGCGATATTTTTTAAGGATTCCACTGAAGCAATTGATAGTCCAGCAAATGTTATGGTAATGAATGGTTGTAATAGAAAGAGCATTTTTATTCCACCATATAATAATGAAGTAGCGACATTTGAGAAAATGTGTATTGGAGGGTTGATTAACAACATAAAAACAAACCAAAATGTGTATTATGATGACAACGTAAATAGAAATGAAAGAGAAGCTTTATTACAACTGGCAGCTAATAGAGAACTAAGAGTTATAAAACCAGATAAAGGTGGTGGGGGGGGGGCTGTCATTATGTAAAAATTTGACTATATAGCCAAAATGTTAGATATTTTAGATGACACCACCACCTATCTGAGAGTTTCTGTAAACGAGGTTAATATAGCCTATCATAGGATTGATTTGTTTTGATTGGATGCATTATATCAGGGATTAATCAATGGAGATGAGTACAACTACTTGAAAGTTGATTACCCAGTTACTCCCGCTGTGTCTGGAATCCCCAAAATACACAAAGATGTATATAATCCACCGTTTAGAGCTATAGTTTCATCAAGAGGCTCTAAAATGGAATCTTCGGTAGCATATGTGGATAAAAAAACACAGCGGGTTGTAAAAGGAGCCCAGCATATCTTGAAGGATTCCTGGCATTGTTTGCAAAGGTTCTACAATTTCCAGAGTATAGATACTGAATGGTCTTTTTTAACTGTCGTTGTGATAAATCTGTTCACAGTTATACCCCATGAAGAAGGTATAGATTATTTTACAGAAAGTTTGGTTAAAAGTAAATGTTTGAGTAATGACAATGTGAATTTCATTGTGTCCTGTATGGAAACAGTACTTAAGAATAACTATTTGATGTTTGAAGGCGAGGTTTTCCACCAAATTTCAGGTGTGGCAATGGGGGCTAAGTGTGCCCCCAGTTTTGCAAATTTAGTATTACTTCATTGGGAGGAACAATGTGTCTTGAATTCTATATATAAAGACAAAATAGTATTATACAACCGGTTCCTAGATGATGTCCTGATTTTGTGGAAAGGTAATGAACAAGAAGCTAAAAGTTTTGTAGAATATTTAAATACAACAACCACCTCTCTTAAATTCACCAGCAAATGGAGTGATAAACAAATAGACTTCTTGGACATAACTCTTGTAAAAAGTTCTGATGGTATAGTAAGTAAAATTTATAGGAAAGAAACACACAGTAATTCACTATTGCATTACAGTAGTTGTCACCCCTTGCATCAGTGCAGGGGTATTGTAAAGGGGCAAATGGTAAGGTTGTCCAAAATTATAAACGACGCAAACATTTTGGAGGAAGAACTATATACCTTGATTGGGATGTTTCTGGAAAGGGGCTATCCTCTTAAATTGCTAACTAAAATACGTAAGGAAGTTTTAAATAAAAGAAACACCTTATTTTCCCCTATTTTAGGGGTAAAGAATAATAACAATGTGAAGACATCTAAACAACAAGATTTATCTAATTTTAGAGCTTTAGTATTGACTTACAACAGTCAGGTGAAAGGTATCGAGGAAATTGTTCATACAGCATGGGAAGTTTGTTTCAGTGGTGAACTTAAAAATCTTCTTGGTATGTTCCCCAGAATAGTATAGTCAAGGGGAAGGAATATCAAAGAATTTTTGGAACAGCACAACATACTATTTCAAAAATGAGTAGATGTGGCACTTGTAGGATGTGTAGGTATATCAATGATGGCCCTTATGTTAGTGTACAAGGGTACAATAGAACCATTTCCTGCCCAGGTAGAGTTAATTGCAATACAACAAAGGTAGTTTATTTGGCCACGTGTACCAACTGTAGTGCATATTATGTAGGAAAGACTATCAGAAGATTAAAAGACAGGATAGGTGAACACCTTAGGGCTATAAAGGGTCATGATATACATAATGCTTTATATGTACACAGTACAAAGTGTATTAATTTTAGGAGATTTGCATTTTTTGCCATAGATAGGGTGCTGTTCAGTGAAAGAGGAGGAGATGAAAAATTAAAGGTGGAACTTTTGGAATATAAATGGCAGATTATGTTAAATGCCTTTATACCACCTGGGTTAAATGAACACATATTCTTAAAACCAATATTGAAGCAAAAGGCAAATGTTATATAGACAGCTAAATGTGTTATTTGATATGCATACATTTTTACATGTATTTAAAATATATATGTTTCCCAAACATTGATTATATTAAGGTACGAGTTGTTATGCAACTGTCTGACACATGCTTCTTTAAGAATAAGGTAATTATGGCATTAGCTAATTGGTAAATTGTTTAATCATTATGTATAAAAGCATTGGGATATTTTGATTCCATTCACTCTGATGATGCATGTGTTGATGGTGAAAGCTCTTAGTGTGTGGATTAAAACTTTTTGGAAATACTTGGCTGGTCGTGGTCTTTTTATTTTATCAGTTTAATATTCATTGGGTATTGTTTTCATATGTTATACTTCCCATCTTCCTTAATAAGAAAATCTAGGAAATGAATACCATAAATACATTACAGATTCTGATCAGTTTACCTATTTAGGGATAACATTAACTAAAGATATAAAAAATATACCACATCTCAACTATAATAGCATCATGAATAAAATTCACTCTTTAATATCCAAGTGGAATAAAATCTTCTTTACAATGGAAGAAATACTAACAATAATTAAAATGATCATACTCCCAAAAAATATTATAAATCATTCAGTCAGTTTTATTACTCACTCCTAAACAAATTGTTAGAAAACTAAATTCAATGATGTTAAGATTTTTATGGTATCCAAACAAACCTAGGATAGTAATCAAGGTGAACCTATCACAAACAAGTACTAATTAATCATTCAAATGAATTGTAGGTACATTTTTAAAAAGGAATACATGCATATGCATCAGTAAAAATCAATCAAAAGCAATTAAATGAATAAATATGTATATATGCATAGATGTATAAAGTAAATATATAACCAGATATATATGAAAAATGTATACAAACATAAAAAGGAATAAATGTGCAAAACATGCATAAAAAAGTACATATAAATGCATCTGTAAATATATTTATATATATATATAACAAAGTAACGATGGACATACAGTCTTTATTCACTGTCCTACCTAACAATTTAGGTGTAGAATATGTCTCTAAATATCTGCAAAGACACAGTAGTTATACAACAGTTCAGATAGACCTATTAGCCTATTTTCTGGAACTTATTTTAGAAAATAACATCTTCCTGTTTCAAGGCAATTTATATAGACAACGAGATGGCGTAGCGATGGGGACACCCTGCGCCAATAGTTATGCCAATATGTTCTTGGCATACTGGGAAGAGGAAGTACTGTTTCAGATGACTGCCTTTAAGGAGAATATAGCTTTTTATCGACGTTTTGTCGATGATCTTTTTATTCTATGTACAGGTAACTTAGACTCCTTAAAAGAATTCCATTTATTGATGAACAATATGACTGAGTATTTAAAATTTACGATGGAATTCTCTAATGAGAGAATAGAGTTTTTGGATCTGTTTATAGAGAAAATGGAATGTGGTTTTATAAATACTGGTGTTTATAGGAAACCGTGCTATCATAATAACCTTTTGATGAGTACCAGTATGCATCCACCTTACATCTTTAGGAACATTATAAAAGGACAAGGTATGAGAGCCTCTAGGTTGAATGCAACAGACCTAGGCTTTACAAATGTAATAGTTAATTTAAAGCAACGATTGACTGAAAGAGGCTATAAGGATTCAGAAGTGGAATATAACTTGTCAGATATACCACACAAGATTAGGAAGAGCAGCACCATATTTTGGACCCTCAGTAGGTATAATGGATAAATTTGATAAAAAAGAGACTAATGTGAAGATCTCTACTTCATACACATCAGAACACACAACAGTTAGAAATATTTTGCAGAAGTTTTGGCCTATTTTATGTATAGATGATGGAATCAGAGAGATCGTGGGCAATGAACCTAGGTTCCTATTCAGGAATAAATATAATCTGAAGAGAATGCTCTGTTACCCTAAAGACAGGGGACAAACCCCTGATAATAAGCATACAGAACCATGTGGAGATTGTAATCAGTGTGCCTATATAGATATCAGGGAAGAGTTCTGGCACCCTGACTTACATATGATGTTTGACACACGAGTGAATGCACATTGTAAAACAATGATTATAGTTTATCTGGCAGTATGCCAGTGCTGCACATCATTCTATGTTGGAAAAACCAATAGACAGCTGAGAGAGAGGATTAGAGAACATCTGTATGAGATAAGGAAGCATTCACAACACAATGCCTTAGCCAAACATGTAGCTCAGCTAGGTGATGCGCATCAGTTCAAATGTAGAGTTTTAGAGTTGGTTACACCTAATGGGAGGGGTGGGGATATCAGGAATCACACAGAGAGTAAGGAGAGCCACTAGATTATCAGGTTGAGAGCGGATAGAGGCCATGGATTGAATGAAAGGGCCTCTATCAGACCAATGCTTAAAAAGCGTAGAAATATTAAATGCTGAAGGTCATTATAATATTTATATGTTCACCCCTTAGGTTGTAATAGTGTTGACCAGGTCATATTTATATTTATGTATATACATCTATTATTATATATACATTTTTTATATTGTTGTTTTTAAAAGTGTCATATACCCAATATTTAATATTTTAATATTTTAATATTTTAAATAATTAGTAGTCAACACAAGCACTTTGTTATATATATATATATATATAAATATATTTACAGATGCATTTATATGTACTTTTTTATGCATGTTTTGCACATTTATTCCTTTTTATGTTTGTATACATTTTTCATATATATCTGGTTATATATTTACTTTATACATCTATGCATATATACATATTTATTCATTTAATTGCTTTTGATTGATTTTTACTGATGCATATGCATGTATTCCTTTTTAAAAATGTACCTACAATTCATTTGAATGATTAATTAGTACTTGTTTGTGATAGGTTCATCTTGATTACTAAATGTATTTAAATGTTTTTCTAACTGGTCTGTGTGTTACTGATCTGATGAAGCTCACATGAGTGAAAGCGCTAATCATTTTGACCGGTGTATTTATTTATTTCAATAAAATATCTTGAAGGAGACTCTGCTTTGCTTCGCTCTTGTTCACTACTGTTTTATGCATTTTTATCTCTCGTTTATTGAACAAGAGCATCTGTCTGGCATTTTGGTGGGACTGTTATTATTATTAATCAAACCTAGGATAGCTCTAAAATATCACCTAAATAGCTGAACAAGAGGAGGTATAGCCTTCCCTGACCTTGAGTTATACACTCTTTCTTCTGTAATTAAAACAATTTCTTTGCTAGTGCATTCTACATATTTAGCTAAATGGAAAGAATATTGGGAAGTAATAGGTATGGACACATTTATTAGACCCCAAACTTATAAATTAAACACATTAAATAATCCTTTCATTTGGATATTAAAATAACTTTTTACAACATACATAACACCAAAACTTTCAACTAGTTACATTTTAACTATTTTAATAAATTTCAGAAACATATATACAAATACCCAATATATAAAGAATGGTTCTTCCTCTTATACCCTTTAGCCTATACACAAGGAATTGTTTCTTCTACTGATTCCACTAAAATATTATTATTTAACGAAAAAGGAGTAATATATTGGTTTCAGTGGATGGTAAATAATAAAATCAAAACAACTGACGACTTAATTCAAGAGTTTGATTTAAATAATAATCTCTGGTTATAATTACAAGAGTATAGACAGTTACTCATAAATAGGTTTGAGTTAATATCACCTATTAATAAAGAAGCAGTTCCAATGTTGTTAAACTACTTCATTTTAAATATACAATACAAAACTTCAACCAAAGGCAAGTTATCACAGATATACAAGATAATTAGACATGAAACATATAGCTGCTCTGAAGGCTTTTGGAACTATTACATTTCTATAAATGATACACAACCTGCTGATCAAGATAAGAACATTTTAGAATCACCTAGTAAAACAACATCCTCACTCAGGTGGAAGTTATATATATGGAAATTCATGTGTACAGCATTTTACACTCCACTTATTATGAGTAAGATTACTAAAAAAAGAATTTTTTTGTAAAATATGTAAATTAGAAAAAATGCAAATCAGGGACACGTTTTATGACTGTAAGGAATTAAATGGCTAGTGGGAAAAAATAAACACATTTTTACAAGCTCTATTCACTGATAACTTTACTATAACCAAATCCATGATCCTCTTTAACATTCCTGTACATTGTATTAATAAAAAAATTAAACTTCCTTTGTTATGGTCAATTCTGGCAGTGGCTAGAAAGATAATAACCAGAAACTGGATCACACATACTCCACCAACATTTAAGAAATTCAGAAATACTATTACAGAAGTATGCCACATGGAACTTTGGACAATTAAGTCAAGATCATCTAGGAAAACATATTCATATCATATGTGGGTTAGTGTGCAGGAATTATTAAAAAAAGAATGTATAACAACATGACACCTTGACTTTAACATATGTTTTTGAAATGTGCATAAGTGGATGTCTTTGTAAATACTTTAAGTTATAATTATATATATATATATATATATATATATATATATATATATACATGTATGTATCTGATTGAAAGTTAAATCCATGTAATAACTATATGTTTTTTTTGGCTTAATGTAAAATTCAATAAAACTGTTTTAATAAAAAAAGAAGTGTTAGCCTGAGGATCTGAGAAGTAGATGCCAAATATGAGTCCTGTGGTGCATTAATGATAAATCTTTTCTTTCAGAAGTGGCATTTGTGATTCTAACCACAAGGATTCAGTCAGACAACCAGATAACTACCACTGTACAACATAAGGATTTTGTCAATAATGCCTGCATGGGGAATAGTGTCAAAGGCCTTGGAAAATTTCAGATACACTGTATGTACTGCATAATCTCTGTACACTGCTTTATTTACATCTTTAAATATATTAATGGGGTTAAATATGCAGGATCTTCCTCTGAAAAAGCCAGATTTATGAATATCTAGAGTTAAGACATTTTTATTGTCCATATTGATGATCTTTTTGCTAGGATGCTCTAACGTCATCACATATTCAGCTTTGAATGTCTTATTGGTTCCTTTAAGTTCTGTACTAAGCTTCTTAACTTTGCTTTTAAAGTAGGTAGAATGCAACCTCTTACAAGCATTAAGCATTTTTGCTCTTATTATATCATTTATTCATGCGGGCATTTCACTATTTGTGGATTTGTTTATAAATTTCTTAGTATATTTTGTGCAGATAGAGAATGCCTTATGAGTACAACTATTTAAGTTCATCTTCTTAAACTGCTGCCCTGCTTTTAGATGACATTGGCAATACTCAAACCTACAAGTTGCTGATTCAAAGTCAGATGTGTTAACCATTAGGCCACATGGCATAGAAATCAAAGGCATAGGCATCAGCTTTAGAAAATGGAGTCATCTGTGGAAGATTATTACAACAAAATTGATTTAGGGCAACAAGTAACTATAGACGGCTTGCTTTTCAGATGTCCCTAAACACAGAGCTATTTACAGGGGAAGTTAAACCAGTTTTAAATGAAAAGGTCACTAATTTATAGGCTGACCTAGCAAGGCAGGCTGATGCATTTGGAGATATGCAAGAAGTGGACTTTATCAAATATATTGGGATCCTAGTAGAATGGTTAACTATTTCTAGAAAAGACCAAAAAAAACACCAGCGTGATAACCAAAAAAAAAAAAAAAAAAACAGAGAACTATTTAATGCCAAAACAAATCACATCAAACAGTAAGTGCTTTCGTTAACACTGGAAGTCTTCAGACTGATTCAGTCTGAAGAAGTCCAGTGTTGATGAAAGAGCTTACTGTTTGATGTGATTTATTTTGTCATTAAATAGTTCTCCGTTTTTTTTTTTTTTTTTTGGGTTATCACTTCGGTGTTTTTCTTGTTTTTTTTGTGTCTCTGGTGTTGGAAGTATTTATTTGGATTATTTCTAGAAAAGAGCCAACATCTATAATATTAAGGGAATGCTGGGCATGGCGACCATTGACAGTGTAAATCAGCCAGTTTATTGATGGACAGTTGAAGTCCCCAAATAGAAAATTCTTGGTTTTAATGGGGATTTCAGCCAATGTGTTAAGAAAGCTGTCATGTTCAGAAGGTGAGCACAGAGGTTGTTCTATAACTAGCTAACTAACTTTCTAGTTTTGCAGTCTTGCCAGAACAAAACTGCTTAAGCACAACAGTCATCTTATGCGCCACATGAATCCATTTCGCTATGTGCTTCTGTCATATCTTCCTTTGATGGAAGCAAATCTACTGATCTCAAGAAGTATACAGTGTTTCTTATATGTCTGCAATATTTCCAGCTAAGATTAGCATTTCTGCAGTCCTGCTGCTGGAATTGTTTGTTTCAATCCACTGCATTTTCAAAAGTAGTGAAAGAGAATAAGGAGGGGGACATTTGTGTAACTTTTTATCCAATCTTCCCTTGAGAAAGCATGTTTTTCTTGTATGTAGTATTTTTTTGTAGCATAGGCTAAATGGTGTGTGTTTATTCATTATATTATAACCTAAACAGAAGACTATCATCACTTTCCTGAAAATAGCTTTATTTTAAATCCATTCCTAGAAATGTCTGTTTTGCAAGTATCCATCAGGCAACGGTATCCAATTACTCCAGGAAAGACATAGGCAAACAATGGAATCTACAAGCTATTTCAGATGATTCACAAGTAAACTCAAATATTAACATGAATGAAAAGGATATACATATGCTGGATGCATGAACTGCTACATATAATTAAACAGAATCCCATTCACCACATTACAAATGCAGTTATTTTATAATGGAAATCTTTATCATTGGCATGGACGTACCCATCTTTTAAGAATAAAGAAACAAAATACAACACATTTAATACATGGACATAGAATCTTCTTTAATTTCCTCTGGAATACTTTGTCAATTCACCTATAATGAAAGTTTCATATAATTGTTTTCCAGCAGTACTGTTTACTTACTCACACCTTGACAATTGTTTTCTCTGCCATTTTCATTAACAACCATTTATTTAAATTTCATCCATTTTAATTGCCTTAATTTGGACTACAGAAAAATTCCCAGCCAAAGCAGCCTATATATATATATATATATATATATATATATATATATATATATATATATATATATATTATATGAAGCAGAAAAAATGCTTCCCACATTCCAATGCAGTGGCTGTGCCCACTAACTTTTATTCCATATTATTATAATCTGCTCCAATGCCACTGCATCTTAATGAAAGGAACATTTTATTCATCACAGTTGCTTGCCTGAGCAGACCATCATCTTCCCCTGCCATCTCTGACAATCTGCAAAGCTTGTGTGCTATATTCAGACATCAGCTAATTCTGTGAAGTACAGTCTGCTCTCTATGACTTAAACTCTCATCATTTGATAGCCATACTGTGTGACTCCTGAGGTGGAAAAACATGACTAAGACAATAGCATTTCGGACAGCATTACTGGGAATTAGCAGCGATATATGATAGTTAGCTGGTTATTATATGGCCTTTACTTGCCGAAAGATTAGGTTACTATGGCACAATAAGTGGTAAGGTAGACCTTCTGAAAGTAATAATTTCAAATATTCTTGACTCAGGAGAAATTTGCATGGCTTGAATTTTTTTCTTGCATGTCTTGATATGAAAATTGTATGGCATACCCTCAGTTCTAGAAAGCTTTTCTATAACTTCCAAGCTGCTGAGAATTAATACACAATTTTGCTAACTTATCCTTGAGGACTATATATCATTGCTATAGAGTCTATAACGTTTTGATAGATGTTCATATCTTCATTTCTAGACCATATGCTCATAAACAATATGTTTAAATTTTCACACTAACATTTTTCCCATTCAGCTTATTGGTCATTTAGCATCTTACATGCTTGTTTTCTGTTTTTTTTCATAAGAGGTGAATATTAGTTAATGTTTTTTTTTCTAGCAAACCAACATGCATTGACATCCCTTTTCCTATCCAACCCAGTTTCTGTGCACTTTTTTTATTTGGGGGGGGGGGGGCTTAAGTAGCAGCTTAAAAGTAACTGATTCTTATGCATTCAACTCAGCATGTTGTTGTGTCTTTCGGCTTTTCCTGGTTAGGGGTTGCAACAGCAGAACTCCGGTCCGCTAATGATTGGCAGTAGATTTTTACGTTCCGAGTTGCTGGCCCTGACGCACAACCTTCAATGAAGGTACGCCCATTCACGCATGTCTCCACACAGAAGATGCTCTAGCTGAGAATCAAACAGGACAACGTCTTACTGTAAGGCGACAACTCTACCGCAGCACCACCACCGCAGTGCATTCAACTCAGCATATGGTGTAGAAATTGTGCATAACAAAATATTTGTCCCTTTACCTATGACATTAGAGCATAACAACTTCTCCCTAAATGGTTCACTTTTCAGTGGCTCCAGGAAAAATGATTGCCTTGATATACACATGAAAGCAGGAAAGTACAGCTGCATAAGTAAACTTACCAGAACAGTAGATGTTCAAATAGATCATAGTTGCAGAAGCCTGATCTATATGGGACATCCTGCCAAGGACTGGAGCAGCCAGACAGCTCTAAAAGCTTTAAGGCACCTTCCAAATGTTCTAGCTACTGCAGTTTGAGGACAGGTATATAAAATCAATGGCTAGGACACTAAAATTTCAGAGCTTTCTTTCCATTGGGAGTGGACATCTAGAGTACTACCAGATAAAAACAGTAATTAAAATACTACACCCCAGCAGAAAAAAAAATAAAGAGGGGGTTGGAGGGAGGGTGCAGCTACAGCTACAGTAGATCTATTCAAATATTGTTATGGTAAGTTTATGTGCACAACTGTATTGTGTTTATCATTAGATCACTGTTGTAGTAGCCTAAGCTACATGGGACCAAAACCAGAGCTTCGAAAACCAGGAAGGAGGAAGAAGAATCAGAGTGCAGAAGCCCCTGGAGAATAGCTCTAAGAAAGCCCACTCTGGACCCAGAGAAATAATCAAGTTTGCAGTGCTTGTTGTTTATGGATGATCAAGTTGCTGCCTCTAGTACATTTTTAGAATCCACCCCATTCCAAAAAGCCAAAGTAGCAGCCAGAGCCCTGGTAGAGTGAACCTTGACTTTATTTGGAAGTATCTTGTTATGGTGAGAACAATAAAAGAAATCATTAAAAAGACATTACATTGTCTGTTTTGACACTGATTGTCCCTTGTTCTTATCTTCATAGGAAATGAACAGTTGGTTTCCACTCCTGAAGATTTTAACTTGTGAATGTGGTATCTGAGTTGCTTGTGAAATTCCAAGGTGTGTAAAATTCTTTCTCCCTCATATTTTTTTTTCGGTTTTAGGAAGAAAAATGTGGAGATGAATTTCTTGCCTTAGTGTATACTCTTTGTTTTCACTTTTGTACTCAATGTTATCCTATCTCTGTGAAAGATGAGCTGGGGATGACTTACCATAAAAAACTTGCAACTCAGATATTCATCTTGCAGAAATCAGAACAATGAAAGTAACATTGTTTTCCAAATAGGACTTCAAATAGCCTTCTGAAGAGGTTCACAAAGAACAGTGTATGTTTTTCCAGTACAAAAATAAGACCCCAAGAAGGAGCTACTTGCCTTCTAGGCACACATATATCTTAAAACCATTTTCAAAAACTGTTTCTCCTCAAGATATGATAAAATGTGGGAAATCTAAATTCAGAAGAGCAGAGATAGTTTAAAGGTGAATCCTGCTTGAAGAGTAAGAAAAGGCTGATGATTATAATTCATACAAATACTGCAGAACCAAGAAGTCTCCACCTGGAAAAGGGTCCTAGTTCTTGTTATTACACCAATTAGAAAATATTTTCCACTTACCCATATATCATTTTCTAGCAGCAGGTTTCCTTTGCATCCTTTAATACTTACTGCAAGTCCACAGAAAAAAAGGTGCCTATAAGATATTAAAATGCTATCACCCAGGCAATCAGTTGAAGAAACTGATGGTTGTGGTATATCTAGCAACTCCTGTCTTGTGTGAGTAAGTCCATTCTGTGAGGAAGCTTATGGTAATTGCCCTTGGTCATTTTTGGAAGTAGGAAGAAACATTAATTCCTAGTCCTAAAGGAGGTCACCATAATTACCCTTGGAGAATCCTTTTGCACCTTTAGAAGATCTCTGGTTATCAGTAGGAGGGTGGGAATGCATACAGGAACATTTCTCACCATGGAAATGAAAGGCATTGTCTTGCCTGTGTGCAAAGTGTATTGCAGCAGAATCTCTTTAATTGTCTGTTGTGGCTGGAGGCAAACAGATCTGCTTGAGGAGTTCCCCACAGATGGACCCATTCCTGAAAGACCTCTGGGTGTAGCTTCCATTTGAGATTATCTGTCTTGGTCCTGCTCAGGTTGTCTGCAATATGTTTTGTTTTGACATGATTATATAGCCTGAAGGCACAAACTGAACTGAATCTCTAATTTTCAGGCTACCACAGCTGATCTGCAAGGATGTAGGAACTATTTACTCGTTGCTTGCTTATGTACCACACCACTGTGGCATTTACTGTGATACTAGCAGAGGGTCTGAAGTCCAAACATGTTTCAAAGATTTGACAGCAATTGTTCTTTAACATGTATGTGTTTTAATTTGTCTTACTTGCCAGAGGCCTCAGACTTTCACACCCTTTTACCCTCTTGGACACACCTCCTCAAACAAAGTATGATGCACCTGTGATTACTTACTGGGTATGGGCTGGAAGGGAAAAGAGATGACCTGTGATAACATTCAAATGATTCACCCAACTGAGAACTCTAGTTTATCAAACCTGCATCACTTGTATTTGAAATGAATAAGGGTGTTAGTGCTGGGACAAAATGATTTGATGAACCATTAAATATTCCTCATGTGAAGTTTGGTAAAAGGAATCATGCCAATTTTAGGGGCTATAAAACACAGAATTGTGAGATATTCCCTGGAAGATGCAATGCCTGATTGGAAAATAGAAACTGTTCTCTGCAACATTCCATTTTGTCCTAAGGAAGAAAAGCCCTCATGATGATGTAACCAGCAGATATCCCAGAAGTGCTATAATGTGGGATGGGATAAGAGAAGATTTCTCTATTTCTACCTGAAAACCCAGGATGAGAAAAAGCTTTTTACCCAAGCCAGACATTCTTGACAACTTTTGAAAGAATTTGCAAAAATTAGGCAGCTGTCTAAATACGGGGAAAAATAATAATTCCATGCTTCCATGCAACTTGCCATTAGCTATTACAGGAACCATGTGGTTTGAAAGCACTCTTAGGGCTGTTGACAACGAAAGAGGAGAGCAAAAAACTGAAAATGCAATCCAGGTCCAGAAAAATGTAAAAAGTGCCTGAAATCTTCGATAACTGGAAAGTGATGTGAAAATTTTAAAAGAGAGATCCAGGGCCAGTTTCCAGGTTCCTTCTTTCTTTGGTACAATAACGATCCTTGATAAACATACTTTCGCTCTTATTTCTGGGGGAACAGGTTCTAAACTACCTAATGCAGCATCTTATCTAGAATAGGCGGGAACAGGGAGGTTTGATTGGCTGGATGAAGAGGAATCCCTTGAAAAAAGGATGATAATCCCACTGCTAGTTGTAGATTTTTTTGAAAGATTCTCATAACCCAAGTGTCTAAAGTTATCTGGTATCACAGAGGAAAGTGAAGACCTAGACTTGGAAATATTTGCAGGATTGTTAAGGAGGTGAGTGGAAAGCACAAAAAGGGGCATATAGTCAGTCTATTTTCTTAACCTGTTCTTAGTTCTATGAGGGCCCTATTTCTTCTCTGAATCTCCCTTTTATTACTTTTTGAAATTTTGCTTGCCTGTGCCTTCCTAGGATCTCTTATTCTGTTTCCTAAAAAAGGAATCTGAATTGAAAGACAAGTTTTATTAGATATTAGCAAGGGGGGGGGAGGTTGAAAAATCTGGGTAACCGCCAATTACATTTTCACCTATCATCGAACCTTTTAAGAACCTCAACATAGTAAGGATGAAATAGCATATTTTTATACAAGAAAGCATTCAGGATCTCAGCTTTGGCATCCTTTAGTAAATTTTAAGAAATTAGGCAGGTAAAGCTTCTTATCACTGACCAGTAACAGCTATCTAGAAACAGCAATAACAGTGTTATGAGCACATCTTAGAGAATGTTTGGTCACCTAAGATACACAGGATACTAATGAGTTCAGAGATGCCTTACTCCCTGAAGAAGGGGGGTCAGCAATTACCGTTCTCATATCATGGAGGTCAGCAATTAACTTTCTCATATCATCAAAGCAAGCCGGGAGAAACTTAGACAAGTGAACTTGACAATTCTTTATTTGGAAGGCTAAAGTGGAAGAAGTATAAACTCTCTTTCCAACCTGTCAAGCCTTTTCTTCGCTTGTCTTAAGGAGTTAGAATAGCTGCTGAAAGGAGTTTATCAGAAGCTGATTTTGACAGAGAAATTACTGCAGGATCTGATTTGGGTTAGAAAAAAGGAATTTATGGGACTGGGGTATGTAATATAATTTGGTGCAGTGGTGCAGCAGTAGCACTGTCACCTCACAGAAAGAGGTTCTCTAGTTCAATTCTCAGCTGGAGTGCTTTCTGTGCGGAGTCTGCATGTCCTCCTTGCATTCATGTGGGTTTACTATGGGTACTCCAGTTTCCTCCCACATTACAAAGACATGCATCTGGAGTGTTTCTCCCCAGGCCTCCGCTGAAAATTGGCTTTGTTCTAA
The DNA here is from genome assembly GCF_019279795.1 of Protopterus annectens. Taxonomy (NCBI): domain Eukaryota; kingdom Metazoa; phylum Chordata; order Ceratodontiformes; family Protopteridae; genus Protopterus; species Protopterus annectens. The sequence continues at coordinate 55,005,060 of NC_056725.1, forward strand.
GTTGGACTTTCCCGGTAAACAAATGTCAAATAAATAAATACATTTTTCAGACTTTCAAACAAATGCTAGCTGCATTATGTCTGACAAGTGTGTAGTGGTGTTTGGGACAGTCAATGAAACAACCTGACAAGAAAAATAGGTTTTGAGGTAGACAATTTTAATGACAACTCCAAAAGCCACAAGCCCTAACCCCTTACAAAAAGGCTGGACCAAAAAGTAAAACTTTTTTTTTTGTTAAAATCAATTTTTTGAAAGACATTTCCCACAGGGAAGCATGACTATAAAAGGACAGATTTGAAACAAAATCTGTAGAGTCCAACCACTAAAAACCATATTTCTAACCTTTAGCAAATATTTCTGACAGATAAGAACAACTTTTTCACAAAAAATTATGAAGTGGAAAGCACTCCCTGGGATGATGTGAGGTATTGCCAGCTACGGCAGGAGAAGTAGGGCAGTGAATGTGTAATATTTGCTAGCAAAGCTAGCTGGAATTTTGTAAAGAATTATATGCCATTTGCATATCAAACTGATTTGTACAAATGCTTGTGTTTAAAAATGTATTTGTAAAGTTGCTTGTGTTAAAAATGTATCAACAGTGTGACCTGCTGGACAGAAAAAGAAATATATATACATCACTGTAACTGTTTAAATGTATGTTTTAACAGAGGATACTGAAAGAGAAGTGGTTAATCTCAAACTTTAAAAATAGTGCAAAATTAAATTACTGGGCCTAGGCCATAAAGATGTTATCTCACATTTTTGAAGGAAGCCAGAGATGCAATGTCTGTAAAAAAGTATGGTTTATTAGCTCCCGTATAAGACTGGAAGCGTTTTATGGTTTTATGACTTCCAGGAGCTGCAGCAGATCTTCTTAGCAAGGCTCTCTCTGTGTGTATTATTGACACACAAGTGCTAAATCCTGGCAGTTTCTAGCAATGGGGCAACTGCATGGGAACCAGAAGTCAGATGACCAGATGTATGTGATGTCATTCTGTAATCTAGGACAAAAATAATGTTTTAATACTAGTTGAGACTGAAGTCTCATGGGAGTCAGTTTTTGGAGCCTAACATCAAAAGATCACTCACCTACTTCATCTTGCCCTGCTCTAGTAAGTGACCAGGGAATAGTAACTCTTGAGATCACTCCGGAAAATATAGTGAGATTGGTCAAGTATTGTTTTTCTGTAACTGCGTGAACCTGTCCACCTGTGTTATTTTTAATATTGCCTGTGGTTCAAACTCTAGTGTTTATTGTAAATAGATATTTAAAATTTTCATGTTTGTTTATTATTAACTATATTTAAATGTTTCATTATGGCTGTTCTTTAGAGAATATTTTAATCTTTGAGAGTACTGGTGACTCTCTGACCACTCCTGAAAGCCTTACTGCATTGGTCCAACTACCATTCATATTAATATTAATTTTATTCAGTATAATTCGGTACCCTTGTAAAAGCCTTAGAGTAGCTGGCTTAGGAGTGTCTGTTGGCATTAACTACCTTATAGTTTGGGCAGAAGGGGGCATAGCTTGCAAACCTGCGTCAGCCTTAAGAAGTGTGTGTGTGTGTGTGTGTGTGTGTGTGTGTGTGTGTGTGTGCGTGTGTGTGTATGTGTGTGTGTGTGTGTGTGTGTGTGTGTGTGTGTGTGTGTGTGTGTGCGTGTGCGTGTGCGTGTGTGTGTGTGTGTGTGTGTGTGTGTGTGTGTGTGTGTGTGTGTGTGCTCATGTGTGTTCACAAACTAAACCTCAAAGATTGTGTATGTCAGCTACTTGGAGCAGGGACAAAATGCACTGGTTTCACAGAAACAGTGATGGTGGACTTGACTTGAGCACTTGGCTGAGGGCTCAAATCTGCAGCTGTGCCAGTGTGGATGCTTAATGGGGACCTGTGGTGAGACAGAGAGAGACACATGCCCAAGACTGAGTGTGTTCCCTGTGTGCTCTTAAGGGAAATTGTGCTTAATGCAAAGAGCTACATCTGGAAATACTGGGTATAAACATTTTTATTGGAAGTGACTGTCCCTCTCCCATGCCAGTGATGAGGATTCAAGCTCCATCATTAATGACCCACAGTGGGGACCCGACTTATTGGTGAGCAGTGGTGTGGATATTAGTTGAACTTCTGAAGCTTGTAGGCAGTTGTCACTGAAGATGTGTTTGTATTTTCAGCAGCCACAAGGTAAACATTCAGAGTTTCATTTCACAAGAGTTTTATTTATTTTTTGTTTGTTTAGTTTAGTCAGGGAAAGCCGACAAAGATGTTAGCAGAGTATTATAGCAAGCTGACAAAGAACCAGTTGGCTAAGGTATGCAAAGCCAAAGCAAGTAAGTGTGTTTAAGGATATCCCTGCAGATGTCTTGATAGGGAATGATTTTTATAATGCAGCACCTTGTGTGCATGCAGTTAAATGCAGTCAGGCTTGGAGACAGACATGAGTACCTGGTAACCTGGGGGAGATCCAGACAGACCTCACAACTGACACCAGGGCTTGTGTGGTGGCTATTTCAGGGAGGGAGCTACCCTGTAGCAGTGAGCCTAAAGATAAGCCACAGCTGCTGGTAGGTACTGGTGTTCCCCTGGACAGGGTGACTGCAAAGGCAGAGGTGAGTGGTAGTACCCAGGCTGACAGTGAGGCAATGCTGTCAGAGGATACCAGACTTCCTGTGACAGTGGAGCTGGGAAGGGTCACAAATATACAGTTGAGACAAGATCAGCTCTCGGACCCTACATGGAGAAGCTTGAGGGAGGTAGCTAAGGAGGTGCCTTATTCTCAAGGAAAAGGGGGATCTGTATACTAGAACAAAGGGTTACTGTATATAGAGTGGATCCCTGAGGGAGAGCTATAGGGTGAGGTAAAACAGCAGTTATTACTATCCACAGCCTACCATCTGGCACTTCTAGCCATAGCCAATTACATTCCTTTTGCAGGTCATATGGGCATAAAGCATACCAAAAGACATATTATGCAGAACTTTTACTGGCCTAGGATTGCAAGCGCTACAACAGGGAATTACTACAGGACCTATGAGCAGTGCCAAAAAGTAGGCAAGGCAGAAGACAAGGTCAAAGCTCCTTTGATGCCTTTGCCTGTGATTGTGGAACCATTTCAGATGGTAGTTATGGATATTGTGGAGCCTCTGACTACCCCAAGCTCCACAAGGAAGACGTATATCCTGCTGCTAGATACTCTGAGGTGGTGGCTCTGTCCTCCATCAAGGCAGAGAAGGTGGCAAATGCTTTGTTAAAGATTTTCAGCAGGGTAGGTTTACCGAGAGAAATACTGACTGACAAAGGTGCCAATTTCATGTTAGACCTGCTGGCTTGTCTGTGGAAGCGCTGTGAGGTGAAGCACCTAAGAAACAGCCCTACCACCCCCAGACTAATGGTCTTGAGGAGAGGTTAAACTCTGCACTAAAGACCATGTTACAGGCATTTGCAGAGAGAGTGGGACAAATATCCCAGGAATCCATTTTCACCCTTTGAGTTGTTGTATGGACATAGGGTGAGGGGGTCTTTAGATCTGATTTGTGATGAGTGGGAGGGTGAGTGTAAATCCCACAAGGAGTCTGTTGTTCCATATGTCCTAAACCTCAGGACAAGATTTAGGGAGTTCATGGGCTTGGCCCAGGAGAACCTGGCAGGTGTCCAACAGCAGAAAAAGATCTGATATGACAGGAATGCTTGAGCCCAGGAGTATGCTGTGGGACAGCAGGTGATGGTTCTCTTTCCTGTCAGGCACAATAAGCTGCAGACAGCATGGGAAGGACCATTCAAAGTGGTAAGGAAGGTCAGTGATGTTAATTATATGGTAGAACTACTAGGCAGGTGCACAAACTGTATCATGTTAACATGACAAAACCTTACCATGACAGGGAGGCCCTGTTGCTGAGTAGGCAGATCTGGTGACCAATTTCCTCAGTAAGACTTGGACTGACACCTCAGTTGAAGGGGTATCAATGTCCCAGTGACTATCCCCTACCCAGGTTCTAGAAATCTGAGCAGTGTTACAGGAGTTTGGGGGCATGTTCACTGGAAACCTGGGTGTACCCACATGATGCAGCACCTTGTGGATAGAGGACCCAAAAGACCTGTCAAGCAGACCCCCTTACAGAGTGCCTCATCGAGTCAGACAGACTCTGGGGGAAGAGATACAGGAAATGTTGGAACTGGGGGTAATCCAGGAGTCCAACAGTTCCTGGGCCTCCCCAGTGGTGCTGATACCAAAGAAAGATGGTAGCACCAGGTTCTGTGTGGACTACAGGAAACTAAATAGTAACACAGAGGCAGATGTTTACCCCATATCTAAGAAAGATGAAGCTTTACAGCAGCTGGGTGGGCTACATATCTGACCACTACTGATCAGACCCAGGGCTACGGGTAGGTGCCTTTGACTCCCACCATTAGAGAGAGGTCAGTCTTTGGGACTCCTTTCAGATTAAACGAGTTCACAAAAATGCCCCAGCCACCTTCCAAGGGCTGGTAGATCATATCTTAGCTGGAGCAGGAGATTATGCTTTTGCTTACCTGGAAGATAGTGCCATTTACAGCCAGGCCTGGCATGAGCACCTTCAGCATGTCAGGGAGGGCAGGGTTGACCATTAAGCCCAGTAAGTGTCAGGTGGGTATGGCAGAAAGGCTTCCTACCTGGGAGTAGTATGATCAAGTCAGAACCTGCCAAAGTGGAAGCTATTCAGGTGTGGCCTGCCCCTGTTACCAGGAAACAGGGGAGGGCATTACTGGGGACAGTGGGGTACTATAGAAAGTTGGTTCCAATTATAGTAAAATAACTACTCCCCTCACAGACCTGATAATTAGAAACAGGCCAGACAATGTAGTCTAAACCCCAGTCTACGACCAGGCATTCCAAAAGCTTAAAAGGGGCTTTGGGAAGACCCTCTGTGTTAGCCAGTCCAGATTATAGCAAATAATTTGTTGTGCAGGTAGATGCTTTGAACCATGGGGTTGGGGCTATACTCAGCCAGGTTTCTTCAGAGGAAGAAGACCACCCAGTGGTATACCTCAGCTGTAGACTCCATCTAGGGAGGAATGTTATACAGCTGTATAAAAAGAATGTCTAGCCATAGAATGGACACTGCAAAAACTTCAGTCCTATCTGTATGGAAGGAAATTTATTGTACGTACAGACCACAATCCCTTAACATGGCTACAACAAACCATCCAGCAAAATGGCAAGTTGTTAAGGTGGAGCCTAGGATTGCAGGCATATGATATGATAGTGCAGCACCATAGTGGAGTTATCAGTGCCAATGCAGATTGTGTTCCCAGACAGAACCATTTATCTCAAGCAACATTTCTTAAGGGTCACTATAAAAACTAGCTTGAGTCTTCAAAGGGAAGAGAGATGTGATGATGTGAGGTATTGCCAGCTATGCCAGCTGACATCAAAGGATCAGTCACCTACTTAATCTTGCCCTGTTCTAGTAAGTGACCAGGGAATAGTAACTCTTGAGATCAGTCAGGACAATATAGTAAGATTAGTTAAGTATTGTTTTTCTGTAACTGTGTAAACCTGTCCACCTGTGCTATTGTTAATATTTCCTGTGACTAAAACTCTGGTGTTTATTGTAAATAGATATTTAGTACTTTCATGTTCTTTTATTATTTACTATTAAATATATTTATTTTTTTCATTGTGGCTGGTCCTTTAGAGAATATTTTACCCTTTGAGAATACTCATATCTGTTTGGTGACTCTGTAGCCACTCCAGAAAGGTTTACTGCATTGGTCAAAACACTACAATTTGTATTAATATTAGTTTCACTCAGTATAATTGGGTACCATTGTAAGAGCCTTAGAGTAGCTGGATTGGGAGTGTCTGGTGGCAGTAACTACCTTATAGTCTGGCCAGAAGGTGGCATAGCTAATAAACCTGTGCCAGCCTTTCCCAGGTGTGTGTGTGTGTGTGTGTGTGTGTGTGTGTGTGTGTGTGTGTGTGTGTGTGTGTGTGTGTGTGTGTGTGTGCAAATGAAATTTCAGAGTGTGTGTGTCAGCTACTTGGAGCAGGGACATGACGCACTGGTTTCACAAAGAAAGTGGTGAAGGACTTGGCTTGGACACTCAGCTGAGGACTTTATTTATTTATTTAATTGATTTATTTATTGCCATTTGTTTACCAGGATAGTCCACTAGACCAAGTAGAGCTCATTTTCAGTGAAGGCCTGGGGAGAAAAGCTCTACAAGTAAGAAAAATACAGTACAATTCAAAATAATAAAAAAAAATAAATACAAGGAATAAAACTAGAATTTTAAGTAGCATAAAATATTAAATATATAGAGCAGGTGAATAAGTTTGAAAGTGGATATAACATACAACATAATGGAAAAGGATGCAAAAACAAGGTAATAAGATTGTACAAGTGAGGAATTAACATAGGGAAGAGTAGAGGAGTAACAATATGCAGAAAATAGCTGAAAAGGTAGAGGAGTAAAAAAAATAAATAAATCTAGATTAGAGTGTGTCAAAAAGTGAAAGGACAAAAGAAGAGTGAAACAGATAGGATAGAGAAGGTAACTAGTTGAAAAAATGAGGAGAAAAAAGAAAAACTAGGTTATAGGGGGATGAGGCTGAGTACAGTTACAATTCCAGGTAGAGTGAAGGTGAGTATGAAGGGCTTGTTTAAAGGTGATGGAATTTTCAGTAATGTGGATACTTAGGGGAAGACTATTCCAAATTTTTGCTATACTCCAAAAGTAAAGGAGTTAGCCAGTAGGTAGCTTAGGTTTGTGAACTTGCAAATAGTTATTGATTTTTGGATCTCAATGGCTTATTGGGATTATATTGGGAGAAAATGGAATTTAGAGCAGGGCAAGTTTGAGGTTTAAATAGTATTTTGTGTGCAACAGTTATTTGGAGAGAGGTGAGATGGTGAGGACGTTCAAGCCAGTTAAGGATTTTTAGTGGTGTACAGTGATGTGTGGAAAGAAGAGTATTAGTTGCAAATCTGGCTATTTTGTTATAGTATACTACAAGGTTAAGTGAAGTGAAGATCAAATGCTGGTAAGTAATGGGGCTCTATAAAGAAGTGAGGGAAGAAGGACGGTGGAGTCATGGAGATAGGAACATATTGTGTCAGTATAATAGACCTAGCTTTTTGTGAGTTTTGCTGATGTTATTCAGACTGTGAAGGTCAAATTTTAAGCTTTCATCAATTATGACCCCTAGCAATGTTGTATGAGAAACTAATTCTATTTTTGTGTGGTTTAAGGATTGTATATTAAACAGAGGTTTTCTGAATGCAGTATTTTTCTTTGGAGTGAAAAGTATGAGCTTAGTTTTATAAGGGTTTAAAAAGAGGTGATTGTTATGGAGCCACTTCTCAGTGGCAGTGAATGCTGCTTGGGTGATGAGTTGCAAGTGTTTAGGGTTGCCAGCAGAACAGATAATAGTGGAATCATCTGCATACTGCACAAAATACCCTAGCTGGAAAAAGGAGTGAAAGTTATTGATAAAACTTTAAAAAGAAGAGGTGCTAATATAGATCCTTGAGGGACACCCATTGGGTTGTGTATGTAAGGTAACTGCTGTGCCAGTGGGGAGCCTTACTGAGGACCTGGGGAGAGACAGAGAGAGTAACCCAGACCCCGTACTGAGTGTGTCCCCTGTGTGCTCTTAAAGGAAATTGTGCCTGATGCAGACAGCAGCATCTGGAAGTATTGGGTGTATCCATTTTTGTTCCAGGTGAACATCCCTCTCTAGTACCAGTGATGAGGATTCAGGCTCCTTGATTACTGGCCTAGTGTGGGGATGTCACACTCTCCACTGGCGTACTTATCTGCTCAGCCTTGGTGAAGCTCTAGCTAACCATTGATCAAAGCCCACAGAGAAGTGTGTTCTTTCATGACAAGAATGTTCTGGAGTTTTGGCCCTAGCCATGATTTCAAACTGCTCTCATCAAATTATATAGCAGTGGAGATTTGGAAGCTGTCTGGCTTGTCTAATCCTTGGCAGGATATCCCATATAGCCTAGGCTACTGCAACAGTGATCTAATGATGAACATTTGTTTGTGTATCAGACAGATTAAACTCCACAATGTCCATAAGATGTAGTAGTGAAGGCTATATTGTGTGGCTAGTGCAGGTAATAAATAACTCTGATCATCAGATGTCAATGCATATCTTCTACCAATGCTTTCTGCCTGAAATGAACAAGTACCTGAATGGCCCCATAAGTGTGTCAAATGTTGGGTTCACTTTTCCAACTATTCTAGGTGCTAGCAAATTTATATAGTCTGTGATAAGTGTGAAATCAGTAGAGCTAAAGACAATAACCTTAACAAACACAAAAGAGGAAAGGTGAACTATATCAAGGTAATCCAGAATTAAAAAAATATATTTTTTCCCTTTTCTGGGTGCAACACTTTACTGTGACACCAACCACATGTACTGTTCCTAATGTGTACATGTTCCTGTATAAACTTCTTGTGCACCATTTCTTTGTTGGATATTTTCCCAGAACCAGGCTATTCTTGACATACAAAAATCTGTTTTAGAATTAGAATATAGGCTTCTATATAACTTATTGCCTTTCAGACATAAAGTTAGATTGAGTCTAAGGATTGGTGCTTGTTCTGTGGTAAATAACCCTAATTATGATGTTCAGAGTCCGGCATGTTTGACCCCAAATTTATCTCCGTGGTATTAGCAGTTAAGTGTCAATGCATAGTGTTCATTCTAAACCTACAATGTTTAGCACCTAGCAACTGTTCTGCAGGGTGTGCAAGTGATTTCTACATACTAGGAGTTGTAACTCTACAAAGTAGCTATGTGAATTTGTCACTGCATTCTGCAATACGTTCTAATTCTCTATTTACTAAGTACAGATAGATCAGCTACCATCTTACCTAACTTCAGACTATCACCTTAAATACTTCATCCATAAATGTTCAGGGTCTACTATAGTAGTCTCCCTCTGACCGCAAAACTGCTCTCACCCATCTGTTGCCAGTCTGATCACATTAGTTGTTCTGAAGCAGTGTGGCAACTGCTTTATGCTTACCAACTCATCAGTGTTTCTACCAATCAATTGTACAACCTGAAAGAGGTGTAAATATTTCATAAACTTTGAGAAAATCCTCCCACATCAATCACAGTTCATCACTAGGTCCATAACTTATGCTGAGGCTGTGACGCAATCTAAAAGATCTCAGGCTCCAGCACAAAAGGCAATGCCTTCTCCACACATGCATGTGCATGCACATACCCATACATGTATACCACAAATCAAACAGCTCACCCAAGAATCATCAGGAAAGTGGGCTTACGCCTAGAAGGCTCAGTAAATTTACTTCCACACAGGAAAGTCTCATAAAATCTGTGCTTTTCTGGCAAATCATTGATGACTGAAGTCACTAAATAATGGCATGCATTTGAGTTTCAGACTTCATATCCTTCAGAAAATGTATGCTGACACAAATCCTGTCATTTTAGCAACGTTTTATGTTTATAAATCTGTCCCTGTTTTGGAGGCTTTGCCCCCCCCCCCCCACATTATTTTAGACTTTGTCCAGATTTCTTTCACTAAAAGGTTGAGAGCTATGCCACTAGAGGTTCTAATATTCTTGACCTGGCCCTATACTTCCCAAATATCCCTGATTTTGCCTCCTAATTTTGCCATGTCTCTTGTTCATTTTTCTTATTTTCTGGTAAGTCACTGAGGATTGTAGCTAGACATTTATTTATTTATTTATTTACATTTGATTATTTATTTATTAACATTTGGTTACCAGGAAAGTCTGACTGGGCAGTAGCCCATTTTCAGTGGAGTTCTGGGAAGAAAAGCTGCAAAGTATTACAAACATTTTAAGAACAGTACTTTTACAGTCTTTAAAATAATACAAAAATCAAATACAGTTTACATAATTATACTAAATTAGACATAATCTAAAAACATTCATTAAGAGTAGATACAACTTGGATGACAATGATTTAATAGAGAAATTTTAGCCAGTTTATAGAGAAATTAAAGCTATGTTATTATAACAAAAACAGGAATTGCAATATGAAGAGGGAGAAAAGCAGGCTTATGGTATATTTAGAGAGAAAGCCAGGGGAGAGAAATTGATATAAGTAATGAAGTGAGTGAAGAAGGGAGAATAAGGAGATGTAGGGTATGAATAGGTATTTGTTCACATTTAAGGATATAGTTTATCCTTGTTTTGAGCAAGGATATGTTACTTGATGGGGTAGTTCTATACAATTTAGGCTTTTTTACTGCTATACAGTGGTGGGTTCTGAAAGGGGTATTGCTGCAGATTTACCAGCTTTGTTATAGCATTGTCCAAGTTTTCATTTTTGTGATGCCTGACATTAGTAATGATGGGAGCATCATAAAGAAGTGTGGGGAGGAGATAAGTAGTGGCAAGTGTAGCTTTAGTTGTGTCGGTGAGAAAGTTTTTGGCTCTGTAAAGCACCCCTAATTTTTTATGAGTTTTTATTATCAGTTTTGTACATGCAGATCGAATTTAAGATCATCATCTGCTATCATCCCTAATAATTTGATATGAGAAGAGACATCAATGGTTGTATTATCAGTAGAGAGGATGTTATTTTTTTTCCATGGGAAAAGGATTTTGGGGGAAAAAGTAGTTATTTTTGGGTGGTTGAGCATGAGTTGTAAGTTACAAAGCCATATGTCAGTTTCTGTTAAAGCTTCCTGAGTAATTTTTGGAGGTGTGCATTTTGTCAGATCTACAAATGAATGTCGAGACATCTGCATACTGTATTAGGGAGGCCTGTTGTGTGAATGTATGGAGGGTGGTGATGAGAAGGTTAAAGAGGAGGGGATGAAGTATAGACCTTGTGTAACACCGGTGGTGACTGGGATATATGGAGAGAGCAGCTGCAGTACCATTTTTTTGACTGATACATATTGGACAGGTAGCTTTTGAACCATAGAAGGTTGGGCTGAGAGAGACCTGCTGATGGCATTAGAAGTGGAAGTTTGCTGTGGCAATCTATGCTGAAGGCTTCAGACAAGTCCGGAAATAATGAGGACACTAGTTTGGATTATCTCTAGCTTTATTGACAGTATCTATATAGGTTAGAAGTGCAGTGTTAGTACTATGGGAAGATCAGAAGCCATGTTGTATGGGGCACAGGAGTTCCTGCAGGAGATAGTTTAGCAATTGTTTTGAATACATTTTGCAAGTATTTTGAAGAGGGAGATAAGATCACTATAGGTTGAAAGTTAGTAATGTCTGTTGAATTTCCTCCTTTGTGCAAGGGGGTGATGTGTGACTTTTTTCCCTGAGAGATGGAATGCAGGATTCCCGGATTGACCAATTTGTAAGGATTGAGACAGGGCAGGCAATTCTGCTATTTTAAGGTATTCACTTGGAAGGTCATCAGCTGAAGCAGAGTGTGGTTTGAGTTTAAGAATAGTTTTATATAGGATGTAGCCACAGATTTGAAGGTGAAAGTGGATGTGGTGATATATGGCTACTGGGCAGGGTTAGGATTGGATGTTGGGGAATCCTTGGTTAGACATACTACACTATGTATGAAACAAGAGCTGAATTGTATTGGAGTTTTAAGTGATGAGTTATTGGGAGAGGAGTTAGGGTCAAATTTATGGCCGGGATGCAAGATTTTTTTAAATCTAAAATTTCATAGGGTTTTGTTTATTATTATTCTGAAAGATATTATACTATAGTTTTTTTATTACAATTGCAAAGCATTCTGAAGTTTTCAAGGTACTCTGGTGTTTTACATTTTTGCCATTCTTTCCACACCTTTTCTCTAACCTGCATTAGCATTCCACTCTTTTTAGATAGCCAAATTACATTATTTCTTTTTAGTCTTTTCCTTCTAGGAGGTGCAGGGCTATTTAGGATATTCAGAAAAATTGTGTTGAATTCATTTATGGCATCGTCTAAGGGGAAGAGTTTTAGGAAGGTCTAGTTAATAGATGATAGGTAAGTAATGAACATTTCTGGGTTAAACATGGATATGTTGTGTGTTGTTTAATAAACATGCTGTCTAAATGGATGTGTGAGATGTCTGGTTGTATAGATAGGGAGATGATCACTGGGACAGGCATTGAATCTGAAGGTGGTATATTTGCTAGGGTCTTATACTATGATTCATTCTAATAGGGAATTTGATGTCTTGCTATAAAGAGTGAGGCTATTAATTAGTTGTGTGAAACCAAATAAGTTAATGCTAGGTACAGGGGAGTTAAGAGTTTATGTTCAACCAGTTGGCATTCACATCAATTAGTAGTAGTATTTCTTGTGGAATTGTTATGGATATATAATGCAGGATATCTTCCGGTATAGCTGTATTGTCACCAGGATGGATGTAAAGAAGAGTAATACATATTTGTTTATAGTCGTTTAATTATTTATTTATTGCATTTGTTAACTGGGAAAAGACCACTGAGCCTGGAATGAGCCCATTTTCAGTAGAGGTCAGGGGAGAAAAGCTCCACACAATTACAAAGAAAATATTAATACACATAACAGAAAACAAAATCAAGCACTACTTTTACATTGAATGAAACTGATAATAAAACAACAGTGAAAAGATTACAGTCATGGAGCTATAGAAGTAATAAATGTCATATATGTCAAATGACACGAATGAAATATATCCACAAGGTCCATAGTGTGTATTCAATAACACATGAATGTAATATATGTGCAGGTTCACAGCAGTGAGGAGTTAAGTATAGTTTATAGTTTAGTTTATAGGTGAATACTAGGCTAACTGCCATGAAGGGCATTTTTAAGCCTAGCCAATAACCTGAGTTCAGTATCAAACCCTGTACCTTGTATCTGTGAGGTGAAAACCTTAACCGTTATGCCAAACCCACCCAGTAAGAGATATAAGGGCAAAGGAGGGAAAGGACAGGTTAAAGTGACAGGGAAGCAGTAAGTAGGCAGAGTGAATGGAAAGAAGTGATAGTTGGAGGAATAACACCAGGGAGAGAAATCAAGAGTTGGGGTTGTGTGTTGGGGAACAGGAGCATAACCACTGCGAGGAGAGATGTAGTTTGAGGCACTTTTTTAAAGGAGGCCAGGTTGCTGATAGTTCTGAGTGAAGGTGGGAGCTTATTCCATGCCTTAGGCACAGTATAAGAATACAACTTTTGACTGGCTGAGAGCTTAGTTTTCTCTATGGATAGTAACATTTTGTTTTCAGACCTAAGTTTTGTCGGTTAGGATAGTACATGGTTAGTATGGAGGAGAGGAACAGGCAGGTTTCTGGCTGGTAGATGAGCTTATGGGCTGTAGTTAATTGTAAAAATGTGAGATAGTGTACGTATTCTAGCCAATTTAGTTGATGCAGAGAGGAACAGCGATGGGTAGAAAATTTTGAGTTTGTAGTAACTTTATCGACTTTGTTGTAGCAAGAGTCTAGCTTTGTTCTCAAGAAAGACTGTAGCTTGATGATGATGGAAGCACCATATAGAAGTGTTGGAAGCAGGAAGGATGAGGCCAGAGCCTATTTTGTGATGAGACTAAGAAAACAGTTGTGCCTATACAGGGCATCTAGTTTTTTATGGGGGTTTTTTTGATGTTACTGTAGATGTGAAGGTCTAAAGTTAATTTATCGTCAATGATGACACCTAGTAATTTGGTGCTGGGGATGACTTCAATGTTGCTATTATTTTGGGAGCGAATGGAGAAAAGTGACTTGTCAACAGGGCTGGATTTTGTGGGGGTAAATATTAAGTTTTGTTTTATTTGGATTGAGAGTGAGATGGTTCTGGGACATCCAGGTTTTGGTGGAAGTAAATGCTTCTTGGGTAAGACGCTGTAGTGCAGATGCAGATTTAGTAGAGCAGATGATAGTTGAGTCATCTGCATAATGGAGGACACTACTGTGGATGAGAGAAGAATGAAAGTTATTGACAAATATGCTGAATAAGAGGGGTCCCAGTACTGAACCTTGGGGGACACTTGTATTTGTAGTTATGAAAGGGGAGGAAGAATGTTGCCATTTAGTAGACTGCTGCCTATTACTCAGTTAGTTAGTAAACCATTGTAGCGTAGAGGGAGATAGCCCAAGATTAGAGAGTTTTGTAAGCAGGATGGAGTGGGATATAGTGTTGAATAACTTTGATACATCAAGAAAGAGTGTTGAGACTAAGGAACCAGCATCTCGAGCTCTGTTTACTGTGTCAAGGAAGGAAATGAGGGCAGTGTTAGTACTATGTCCGGGCCTAAAACCATGTTGAGTGGAGGAGAGGTGTTGTATCAGGTGACTGAGGTGCTGAGTGTGAATACATTGCTCTAGTATTTTGGAGACTGGGGAGAGAATGGCAATGGGATGGAAATCTGAAATGTCGGAGTTGTTTCCACCTTTGTGAAGTGGAAGGCTAAATGCTTTTTTCCAGATATTAGGTATGCAGGATTCTTGAATGGATCTGCTGAGGAGGATGCAGATAGGATACGCAATAGAGGAGGCTGAGAGTTGTAAGTATTCTGCGGGTAAGTTATCAGGGGCATTGGTACAGGGTTTGAGTTTGTGAAGAGGTTTTTTGATAGTGGAGGTGGGTATGGGTGTTAGTGTAAAAGGAGGTAGAGGATTTGAAGGGGAGTGCACAGGTGGAGTTAATGGCAGGTCAGCAGTAATAGGTAGAAGGTGGTAGTAAGTTTTTTGATGGTGTCGATGAAGTATGTGTTAAAGAGGGAGGCTTTCTCAGAGGGTGTTTTTTCTGGTTTTGGACATGGGTTGTTGTTAGGTCCAGGGTGGAGTAGAGAGTTGATTGCTCCCCAGAAATTCTTGTAGTTTAGTCTATGTTGGTCTTGGATAGCCTGGAAGTATTCTTTTTGGTTTTTGATAACTAGGCATTTAATCTGACTGCAAAGTTGTTTATGTTGATTGAGACTAGACAAAGTTTTTTTTTTTTTTGCAAGGCTTTGTCCCTAGAGGACATAACTTGCTTTGTGGACTTTGTAAACAAAACTGCATGCTTTGACTTGATCCTTTTTAATCGGAGTGGGGCGAGACTATTAAGGTTCCTAAGAAATGTAGAACTGAAGAACTCTACAGCTTCGTTAAGTGGCAGAAATGTTAGTGGGCTCCAGTTAATGTTATACAGGATATCACTGAAGGTGTTTGGGGAGAAAATGGATAGATCTCTGGTGCATCTATACTGGTGTAAGTTTGGTATGGAGGTGGACTTACGTATTATGAATGCTGGAGAGTAAGAAATAATATCCAGAATGCACTGAGCTGATTCATTATAATATCACACATTCCAATACCTGGAATATAGCAAAGTGATCACTAATGCTATTTGGGAGAGTCCCTGAGGTGGTAATTTTTTCTGGGTCAGAAACCAAGATCCAATCCAAGAGTGATCCTTTGTTTTCTTTGATGCTGGGTCTAGTAATGTTGGAGATTATCTGAGTATAGATGTGAAGGTTAATATCTGTAGAGGGGTTATTAGTGGAAATATCTGGCCAGCTAATATTGATGCCGCCTAGGATAATGGTTTCATTTTTTTTATATTGTTTGTTGTCCGGGCAAGAATTTTTCGAGACTAGGAGTATTATTGCCCGGGGGAATGTATATGACTATGATGCAAAAGCTTTTGCAATCATTAAGTTTTAGGAAGGTTACTAGTAGCTCTGCAGGGGAGAAGTGGGGAATTGACTTGGAATATGGGACTGCTGTAAAGGAGCTAGAGAATAATAAGGTGATGCCACCACTGTTTTTATGTAGTCTATCCGTTCTAAGGCAGGAGTAGTTTGGGGGTAGAACTTCAGAATCTCTGATGTATGGTTTTAGCCAGGTTTCAGTGCAGTTGGGGAATATTGTTTCTAATGCTTTGGAGATTAATTGTGGTAAAGTTTAGGGATTTTGTGAAATTAGGGGAATTATGAGAGGGAGGAGAAGGGCCAGGGTTGGGACGTATGTCACCACAAAGGACTAGTTCACTGAGAACAGGGAAATAGGTGGGTAGGGCCTTCTTTTTTTAGCTAATGGAAATACTTGAAGTTGTGGCTGTAAGGAAGGGTGTGATGTAGGGTGAGGGTTTCTTTAGTAATATTAAATATGTACTATAGCATGTGGAGCAGATGGCAGAGTAACTGGGGAGAGAGTGTGTGTGGGTTAATGTGGATGTGGATGGTGTGGGAGGTATGCAATTTGTGTGCAAGGATGATAGTCTTAGATGAAGAGAGAGGTAGATAGTAAATATAAAAAGAAAGATGTTGAATATAAGAGTCATAGCTATGTGATGTTGAAATAAAAGAAAGTTTGGATAAGATTTGTGGTGTGGGAGTGAGGTTGGGGAGGTATAGTAGGATGGAGGGAGTGGAAAGACAAGGATGAGACTGGGATTACTGGGTTATGAGGGTGGGAAGTTGTAAGGGGTGGGAGGTGGGCTTAGAGGAAGGGTGGGGAGTGTGGGAGGTGAGAGGATTAGGTCTAATGAGAGAGGAGGGGTTGGAGAGTATAGAGCTAATGAAGAAAGGTGTGTGATGTATTGATGGGATAGGTGGGAGGAGTATGGAGGTGGAGGTATGTGATTGGAGGATGGATGGGTAGGCAGGGAAGAGGATAGCTATAAATGTAATTGAAGTGGGGGGGGGTGTGGGAATGGGGGTAGGGGAGTGGAGTGAGCCCAAGTGCAGAGAGGCGAACAAAGCGGGTTGGCTCAGTTGGAAGAGGCAGGAGTGCCAAAAAAAAACAGGTACTAGTTAATAGGTAAGCTATGCTGTATTAGGGTGAAGGACAATCTTTTAAAAGGGAGAAATTGAAAGTAATTGAGGAGCTATGCTCCCATGTTGTTAAGGGGTTTAGTACATATAAAATACGGGAGATGGAAGGGGATTCACTAGAGTTTATATTTCTTAGCTTGTTGTTATGTAGTAGTACTTAAAAGGGAATTTATACAGTATGTATTGGCTTCTTCTAGATGCCTACTGTCATCTAGTGGATTTTGAAGGAAATAACAATGTAATGAACTAAAAAGCTGAAAAAAATGGGAGATAGAGCGGGGAATAGAGACATCCTCTGGGGGTCCGCAAGTTTGCAAGCCACTATTTACACCCAAAACTGCACTAAAACAACAGTTTAAAGCTGTAGGCTGGCACCTACACTGTGGGATTAGTTGGGAGGCTCTTGCTAGAAATCTGGCCGAGGGTTAATAGCTAGCAATGCAGAGAATGTACCCCAAGTACAAATGTAGGATGTAGTAGTGATGGGAGGGGAGTCTGAGTTAGATGGAATTCATTCAAGCTGTAAAAGAAGAAGAGAGAGGTGAAATAAATATGAGGCAATGTAAAGAGATGAAATAATAAAGCTACAGTGGGAAGTAGGGACTTAGCAGGTATGCTACAGAGAGAGAGGGAAGCTGGAGGGATAGTTTGCATGTTAGGGGCCCAGGTGGTAAGACTAGCATATTAGAACTGAGTGGAAAACTGGAAAAAATAAAAGCGGAAGGCATAGAAGGGGTCAGGGGAGTGAAGGGGGAATGGGGACTAAAAAGGTGTCTGAAAGGAAAGGGTTGGGGAGTAGTTTAAAGAGGGATAGAAATTGGCAGAGGTGAAAGGCATTAAATGAAAGCAGTCTAAGGAGTATTTTAAAATTACTACAATTATAAAGTTAAGTTCAGGCAAGAAACCACATAGTTCAAAGTAGTTACCATGTAACGGTCCGTATAAATGGGAAAACGGCAATTTCAGGAAAGATATAAGAAGCTCTGCTGAGTTGAATTTTGGTATTGGTTTGTTGTATGGGGAAATGTGGTAGTTGCTGGGAAATATACCACCACATTTCCTCTTTCACCATGATAGTCCAACTGGGTCAGCCAAAGCAAACCCCTTTTCACTGCAAGCGCAGGGTGAAAAGCTCCATACATCAATTTGAAACAGACCAAGTGCATGAAAGAGAAAATAATTACAATAATTTTCCAAGTAAGATGGCATAATACAGAGTCATCTTATTAACAGATAGTAGTGAAAGCAAGGGATAATCCCACAGATTTACAACTGTATTGATAATAACCTGTTGCTTTACTAACTGTTTATGTGAATTACATTAATATTAAAAAAATGCCCCTGAGTTTGGACCTTTATCCTGCCATTATTTTTGGCTTTGTCAAGAATTCTTGAGCAGTGAGGTTGAGAGGTATGCCTTTTCCTTACCAGCATCACCCTTACCTGTACTCTACTCTGCATATCCTCATCCCTGGTAAATCATCACAAATCTGTAATTTCTGTCAGGTCTAATGACACCACACACTACCAAATGAGGCTGTCTTTAAGGTCAGACTACTTTAATTTGTACACATGCTAAAAATTCATAACAAATCCTCTATGTATGTGGCAATGAAAAGCTTTTCTTTTTTTTTTTTTAAATTTATTTTGTCCCCCTCTCACATTTAAAGATCAGCTGCCGTCAAGTGCGCCTTCTCATTCAACAGTTTTACCAAAGCTGACAAACCTCAACAATATTTATTTTTGACTGCCAGTGAGGAGTATGAGGCATTTCAGGAGATTCCAACTGCCTCCTTAACACACATGCTGTCATTAAAATGGATATTTAATGGGTATGCTAGTTGCACGGGTATTTCCTGCACCTCCAAAGACAACTCCACTAGTATGTCCCTGACCTTCACCAGAAATCAAGCATGACATATGGCCATGGGCACACCCGTCCTTCTACACCACATGCCTGAGCCAATAATCGGTCATGGGTTGCCTGGGTCATGGTCAAGGCATGATTCCTCTGTTCCATGGCACTGGTGAAAATATCGAAATGTAAGAAATCCACATCCTCTTTACTCAAGACCACACTGAAATATGCAGCAAGGATATTCAATTATAACCAGACTTTAAGAAATAATATCCAAAAATGCACTGAGCTGATCCATTATAATATCACACATTCCAATACCTGGAACATAGCAAATATGTTGGCAGACAAATTTAGTGTTAACATTATCCAACCTAGCCACTTTGCAATCCCAGTATCTTTGAAATTTAGCTTCCCCTTGGATCATCTTGCAACACTTCTTAGAGTTTTATCCCCATGGGACAAGACAACATGGCTGTATTTTCCTCAGTGCCAAATATATAGTATCTGAGCCTTTATTTAAACAGTTCAGCTTCTACCTATCCACAGTGTTTGTCCCTGATGCCTGGAGAATAGCCACTGTTATTCCCATACTCAAATGTGGCCACTCTACAGACCCAGATAATTATAGAGCAATTAACTTCGCCAGCCTTACCCCTAAATTTATGGAATGTATCATAGTCAAACTCACTTATGCAGATGCTGGCAACTTAACTTATATAGAGCCAAATTATTATGGTTTTGTGAGGGGCCAGTACTGCTTCCTGAATCTATTAACCTTCTTTGAAATGGTTACAGAAGCTGAAGACAGTGATTATTCCATACACACTCTACTTATCTCAAACTGGAGAAGGACTTTGACACTATCACTCATGCTGGTAGTACTGAGAAATTAGACAATCTTAATGTACACTACTATATTGCCCACTGGATTGCAAATTACCTATCCAACAGATCACAAATTATGAAAGCTTCTGGCTCCCCTCTCTGAATGTAAAACTGTAACTAGTGGGGTATCACAGGTATCAATGATTTGCCCTTTCCTGATAGGAATTTGTTTTGTAGATATCCAAGCCATTATTCCCAAATGTGTGGTTGATCACTTTTGCTGATGACTGCAAGCTGAGTGTTGTTATCCACTCATCCATTCCAGCAAGGGCTGGAGAATGCATGTACCTGGTGTGACACATCCACTGAAGCAAGGGCTGGAGCATACACATATCTGGTGTTAGACATCCACTCCAGCAAGGGCTGGAGCATGCACATACCTGGTGTTAGACATCCAGTCCAACAAGGGCTGGAGAGTGCATGTACCTGGTGTGACACATCCACTGCAGCAAGGGCTGGAGCATGCACATACCTGGTGTTAGACAGCCACTCCAGCAAGGGCTGGAGCATGCACATACCTGGTGTGACACATCCACTGCAGAAAGGGCTGGAGCATGTACATACCTGGTGTTAGACAACCACTCCAGCAAGGGCTGGAGCAGGCACAGATGTGCTGTGAAAAGCTAAATGCAACTAAGTGCAGCATAGCAGTGTTCTGTACAAAAGCGGTTCCAACCTCATATGGTATAAACTGTACCCCAATTAAGATGGAAACAGTCAAAAGAGACCTGGTTACTTATGTGGACATTCTCATTTAATCATCCTGTTTTCACTATAGTCAGGGCCAGTTAATTTTGAAGTCAATATCTTCAAGATGCAAAGAAATCATATTAGCACTGTAGTCCTCCCTTATTTAACTCATAATCAAATACAATGCTGTTTTTGGTAAGTACATATCCAAGCCCATCACTAAAATGGAAAGGCCCAAGAAAATTAAAATCCTTAAAGTTTTCATTATCCTAATAGAGTAACACAGCCACTCAGAGGTAGCCTAGGTCTCACTTTTATAGCCATGAAAGGCCCAGTACTATTTAACCTTCTATTTCTTCACAGAACCAGTGACTCCACAAACAGCTACACTGCTGAGGGACCTAAATCTACACCAACAAATGAACTTGCTAATAGGGCTGTTCCTAATGCAAAGTTTTTTCAGTCTGTGGAATAACGTAACACTGCAGGTCAAACAAAGCATTAAGCATTACTTTGGTTGTCATGATGATTGGGTGGGTAGATATACATTTACACCATGGTTACTATGCACTTTCCTGGCTGATTTAGGAGGTGAACACTATTAAGAACTTGAAAAGGGTACCATCGACTTTTAAGTGTGCCAATTTAAAAGTATATATGGCTGGGTATCTTTTGATCCTTTGGAAATTTAAATAGCACTGCTCCTGTTTTCCTTTGCTCCTAACATTATACGATGATGTGAGTTTCACTAATTTGTAGAGCTCAATATTCAGTGATGTGTGTGTGTGTGTGTGTGTGTGTGTGTGTGTGTGTGTGTGTGTGTGTGTACACATGTGCATGTACAAATGTCTGTGTGTGTGTGTGTGTGTGTGTGTGTGTGTGTGTGTGTGTGTGTGTGTGTGTGTTTATGCGCATGTGTTAGGAGGAGTGCTGTGATAACAGCTAGTCATATAAAATAATGATAAAGATAAACTGTATAAATAAAAACAAAAAAAAATCATAAAAATCCTTTTTCACCAAACATCTGTTCCTCTCAACCACATATATCATAGGTAAAGTCAAGAAGCATTAAACATTATTGACTCTCCCAATCATTCCAACACACTATTTGAATTAAAGATCAGGAGTGAATCATAGCATAATAGCATACTAGACTGGATGCTTACAACCAATACAAATACTATTATCGAGGTAGGTACACTTTCAGACAGTATAAGTGACCTCAACCCAAACATAGTTATAACTGATCTAAAAAAAAAAATTAAAGAATAAATATTCATCTCTTTACTTTTGTCAGCACTTTACCTTCTATATGATGCAGCTCACTATTTCAATAAGACATTCCTAGACATACTAAACACACAATCACAAATCACATAAATCACAAGAAAAGAATACAATATAAAGTTGCATCATTATTGAGACATGAAACCAAGTAAAATAATTCCAAAAAATAAATTATGAATACAACTGGAAAACAAGTTAATACAGCTACTAGCTTTCAGCATCTCAAAATGTTTAGAAATGCAAGAAAAATCCAATCAAGTCAGAGTTTTTATAATACCTTAAACCTCCTGCAATGCAGCCCAATGGGATACATGCAAATGACCCATTAAGAACATAGCAGTAAAGCCAGGCCCCAGTAGTTGTGTACATGAATGTTTGGCCTTTTATCTTTGTGCTTCTAAAGCATAGCCAACAATCCACTTGTGCTGTGCAGATAAGGTCACTAAAAAGGCCAAAACATGCATGGCGATGGTTAGTGGAGTTTGGCTTTACTGGCCTGAATGTATCCATAAAGACATAAAAGTAAAAAGTCATGGGCAGTCAGAAGCCAC
This sequence comes from Protopterus annectens, assembly GCF_019279795.1. Taxonomy (NCBI): domain Eukaryota; kingdom Metazoa; phylum Chordata; order Ceratodontiformes; family Protopteridae; genus Protopterus; species Protopterus annectens. Next base: position 55,027,031 of record NC_056725.1, read on the forward strand.
ATAGCAGAAGCAATGTATGTCCTTAAGTGGTCATTTGCATGTATCTCATGGGATTTCAGTACTGGAGGCTTAAAGTATTGTGAAAACTCAACTTGGTTGGGTTTTTGTTGCAGTTTTCACTGAATGGTTTCCATGTGTGATCTTTTACCCTGTGGTTGGAACAATACTGAAACATTGTACACAGTCATCTTTAGACTGCACTAGAAAGCATAAGTGGGTCACTTTTACATTATACACAGTATATGTTTAAAGAAAAAAAGAAACTATAACTTAAAATAAAGCCTGATACCCTTGCAATTGGCTACCTACCTAGCTAATATCTGAACAAAACAGCAAGGCCATTACAATTTTCAGTACCAAATCTATATTAATTTATAGGTTTATAGGTTCATAGGTAGGTTCTAGACTATCAGTCCAAGAGCCTACATAAGCCTAGCCAACAAGGTTCCCTGGCTTACGCCACCCAAGAAAGTTATTTTCCTGTGCCATTGTCGAGCAGAGACACAGAAGTGATCCCCAATTATATGTTCCCACTATTCTTAAACAAAGCTATATTACATCTGTGTGTAAAGCGGGAATGTTAACAGAGACTTTAAACTATAGTCTCACTAGTATAACCTCTGCCATTGATAAAACATTAAAAAAATATATGTACAAATAACTCCTTAAATCATAATACAAAATAATTTACTCTCCTCTACATAGCATGGATTTGATTTACAATTAAGATATAGAACTGAAACTGCCATACTTTCTGAAAAATACATTAATAAAGAAGATTAGTTGTCTCATTACTTCTGGACATATCCCAAAAATTTGAAAGTGGCTCATATCAATTACTCCTAAAAAGAATATCAAGTTTAGATATTAGAACAATCATAGACTGGATGCATAATTAACCCAGCCACTGGGGATGCACAAGCCAGTGCATTTCTTTGTGCCAGTCCCAAGCCCAGATATATGGGGAGGGTTGCATCAGGAAGGGCATCCGGTGTAACATTTTGCCAAATCATACATGCATACAATAGTACAGATTTACATACAGGATCGGTAGAGGCCCGGGTTAACAATGACCGCCACCAGTACTGTTGGCCAACAGGGTGCTGGCGGAAATTGGGCTACTGCTTGCCGAAGGAGGAGAAGAGGGGGAAGACATGCCCAAAGGCAGGTTAAGGCTAGGACTGTGATAGTGAGGGTCAGCACTTTGAATGTTGGCAGTATGACTGGTATAGGGAGAGAGCTAGCTGATATGATGGACTGAAGGAAGGTTGGTATATTGTGTGTGCAAGAGACCAAATGGAAGGGGAGCAACGCTAGGTGTATCGGAGGTGGGATCAAATTGTTTTATCATGGTGTGGATGGGAGGAGAAATGGCATAGGCATTATCCTGAAGGAACAGTATGCTAAGAGTGTTTTGGGGGTGAAAAGATTGTCGGATAGAGTGATGTTTATGAAGCTGGAAATTGATGGTGTAATGATGAATGTTGTTAGTACATATGCTCCACAAGTTGGGTGTGCGATGGATGAGAAAGAAAAATTTTGGAGTGAGTTGGATGAAGTGGTGATGACTGTACCCAAGGGTGAGAGACTGGTGATTGGAGAAGATTTCAATGGGCATGTTGGTGAAGGGAACAGAGGGGATGAGGAAGTGATGGGTAGGTATGGTGTTAAGCAAAGGAATGCAGAAGGTCAGATGCTAGTGGATTTTGCGAAAAGGATGGACATGGCTGTGATGAATATGTATTTTAACAAGAGGGAGGAGCATAGGGTGACATACAAGAGTGGGGGAAGATGCACACAGGTGGATTATATCTTATGTAGAAGGGCCAGTCTGAAAGAGATTGGAGACTGTAAAGTGGTGGCAGGGGAAAGTGTAGTTAGGCAGCATAGGATGGTGGTTTGTAGGATGACATTGGTGATCAAGAAGAGGAGGATGAGTGTGAGGGCAGCACCAAGGATCAAATGGTGGAAATTGAAAAAGGGTAATTGTGAGGTTATGTTCAGGGAAAAAGTTAAGACAGATACTGGGTGGCAGTGAACAGTTACCGAATAGCTGGGTAACTACAGCAGAGCTAGTAAGAGAGATGGCTAGAAAGGTGCTTGGTGTGACATCTGGTAAGAGGAAGGAGGACAAGGAGACCTGGTGGTGGAATGAAGAAGTACAGGAGAGTATACAGAGAAAGAGGTTAGCAAAGAAGAAGTGGGATTGTCAGAGAGATGAAGAAAGTAGACAAGAGTATAAGGAGATGAGGTGCATGGCAAAGAGAGAGGTGGCGAAGGCTAAGAATAAGGCATATGAAGAGTTGTATGAAAGGTTGGACACTAAGGAGGGAGAAAAGGACCTGCACCGATTGGCTAGACAGAGGGACCAAGCTAGTAAAGATGTGCAGCAGGTAAGGGTGATAAAGGATAATGAGGGAAACATACTCACAAGTGAGGAGAGTGTGTTGAGCAGATGGAAAGAGTACTTTGAGGGGCTGATGAATGAAGAGAATGAGAGGAGAGAAGGTTGGATGATGTGTGGATAGTGAATCATGAAGTGCAGTGGATTAGCAAGGAGGAAGTAAGGATAGCTATGAAGAGGATGAAGAATGGAAAGGCTGTTGGTCCAGATGACATACCTGTGGAAGCATGGAGGTGTTTAGGTGAAATGGCAGTGGAGTTTTTAACTAGATTGTTTAATGAAATCTTGGAAAGTGAGAGGATGCCTGAGGAATGGAGAAAAAGTGTTTTGGTACTGATTTTTAAGAATGGGGGTAATGTGCAGAGCTGTATTAACTACAGAGGGATTAAATTGATCAGTCACAGCATGAAGTTATGGGAAAGAGTAGTGAAAGCTAGGTTAAGAAGGGAGGTGATGATTAGTGATCAGCAGTGTGGTTTCATGCCAGGAAAGAGCACTGCAGATGTGATGTTTGCTTTGAGAGTATTGATGGAGAAGTACAGAGAAGGTCAGAAGGAGTTGCATTGTGTCTTTGTGAATTTAGAGAAAGCATATGACAGGGTGCCTAGAGAGGAGTTGTGGTATTGTATGAGGAAGTCAGGAGTGTCAGAGAAGTATGTAAGAGTGGAACAGGATATGTACAAGGGTAGTGTGACAGCAGTGAGGTCTGCGGTGGGAGTGACGGATGTGTTTAAGGTGGAGGTGGGGATACATCAAGGATCAGCTTTGAGCCCTTTCTTATTTGCAATGGTGATGGACAGGTTGACAGATGAGATCAGACAGGAGTCCCCGTGGACTATGATGTTTGCAGAAGACATTCTGAACTGTATTGAGAGTAGGGAACAGGTGGAGGAGAACCTGGAGAGGTGGAGATATGCTCTAGAGAGAAGAGGAATGAAGGTCAGCAGGACTAAGACTGAATATATGTGTGTGAATGAGAGGGAGGATAGAGGAATGGTGAGGATGCAGGGAGTAGAGGTGGTGAAGGTGGGGAAGGCGGATGAGTTTAAATACTTGGGATCAACAGTTCAGAGTAATGGTGAGTGTGGAAGAGAGGTGAAGAATAGAGTACAGGCAGGATGGAGTGGGTGGAGAAGAGTGTCAGGAGTGATTTGTGACAGACGAGTACCTGTAAGAGTGAAAGGGAAGGTTTCAAGAGGGTAGTGAAGCCAGCTATGTTATATGGGTTGGAGACGGTGGCATTGACAAAAAGGCAGGAGTCAGAGCTTGACGTGGCAAAGTTGAAGATGTTAAGATTTGCACTGGGTGTGACGAGGATGGACAGGATTAGGAATAAGTATATTAGATGGTCAGCCCAGTTGGAAGGTTTGGTGACAAAGCCAGAGATGCAAGATTACATTGGTTTGGACATGTGCTGAGGAGGGATGAAGAGTATACTGGGAAAAAGATGCTAAAGATGAAGCTGCCAGGTAACAGGAAAAGAGGAAGGCCTAAGATAAGGTTTATGGATGTGGTGAGAGAGGACATGCAGGTGGTTGGTGTGATAGAGCAAGATGCAGAGGACAGATAGATATGGAAACAGTTGATCTGCTGTGGTGACCCCTAACGGGAGCAGCCGAAAGAAGAAGAAGATAGACTGGATGCATAATTACTTATACATCAGATCACAAGCAGCCCAGTGGCAACACATGTATTCTTCATTCAAGCCTGTAACAATAGGTGTCCCACAAGAATCCACAATAGGTTCAAATCTATTCAGTATTTGTATTAATGACATTTATTAAAGAGCAAACATTTTTTCTTAGCATAATATGGCAATGATTCCATCATTAGCTCACCTGCAAAAACACTTATCCAACTTTAAAGCTTTACACAGCAGGCCCTTCACACTATTGAAAAATACCATAACAACTCCCACTAATGCTAAATATCAGAAACTAAATTCATCCTTCTTACCCCATCCTCACTGCAATACCAAGTTTGCAGATTCAAAATTTGTTCAATCACAATCTTACCATGGAACACATATGTCAAACCAAAGTACTGAGTTATCAAAGACCAACAACTAAAGTTTAACCAATACACTGACTATGCCTTAAAAAAAAACACAACAAAATGCATTATTGTATCCTTTGGGAGGTTGTCTACCCCAGGGAACCACCACAATGGCAATATGCCCATAACAGCTGACCCAGTTTGTTTGGGATGTGGGAACTTATGTGGGCAGTGGCCTACCTTTTGACTAACGTGTCCATTATTGCAAGAAAGTCCTTCTATACTGCACAGTTTACAAACAAAGTGGTCTAGATCTAGAGATGTCATTGCCTGCTTTACCTAAGCCTATTAGGCCAGTCATTGAATATAATGCCTCCGATGGCGTGTATCTATCCAGACACATGCAACAACTGTAACAACATCAGAGATACCTTACTAAAAGGATACAAGGGAAAATAACATGTCCTACATGGATGATCACAAAGCCTTGGCAGTAATCTATAGACTGCTAAGAGGTGATCTGTATCTGGCATGTAGGGCATCCTCCAACTCAATACTGATACAAATCAGCAAGTCATGTGGCATCAAAAGTACTCTGTCTATGGATCTAAACCTCTTCTGCAATGTCAATAGAACAGTTTGGAGGAACAGGTATATCTTGCTAAGGATACTATCCTCATAAAGTGTCCATTTTCAGCTGCAACTTGAATTTATGGATGGGCAACAGAATATTTACCCCAGGACTGCTCCCTGTACTACTAGTGGACAAAGGATAGCTCCTAAATGCTTTATCACATGCACTGGTCCCCTGGAATTACCTATGATATGATCCCAGTTATTCCCATTAGGGGGAACATATAAATATCAACTATAGGATGGGTAAGGCCAGTCTCTAAATGGGATAGGTTTATTCAAGCACAAAAAAGGAAAATGGCCCACAAGGTCAGCTTACCTATTACTTGTAAACCTATAAGGAACTAGGAAAATCATTAGAGAAGCTAAACCTTTTCTTGCCGATTACACATGTTCTTTCCTTCCCTTCTTTACATCTCGTTTCTACTAGTTAAAATACAAAAATCACAAATAGTGAGTTTGGGGTCTAAACAGCATTGTCTGCCCTGAGCAGCAATCAAGGAATGGCACATGAAGGAGCCCTATATATTCTCGGCTTTCTGGTTTGGGAATTGTCACCACTATTTGGTGGCAATTAGAACACCAGATAGAAGTAGGCTGCATGCATGAAATGACCTTGTGAGAGTGAGGTATTTATTAGAGTTGAGAGTGTTTCACTTATGATTTAGGATTCCATTAGTTGTTAGTCCTTTGTTAAAGTTTTATGTAGGGTGTGTCATTCAATATTACTAATATATATATATATATATATATATATATATATATATATATATATATGTATATATCAAATGAGAGAGTGACCATGTATTGTGTAGTATACGTTATGGTGACTGAACAGAGAATGTGCAGCTGCTTTTTCATAGTCAGTTGAAGCTTTGCACAGCTAAAGAGAAAGGAAAGCAAGATAAATTAAGTTATATGCAAATGGTAGTTGGGGTTACTGGTGGCAATTCACTGCTATTAGCCAAGTCTCTCCTCTGTTTTTTCTAAGCCTATAGGCCCAGGCATGCAGGTGGGATTTTCAGGTGTGAAGCTTTCACTACTGAAAGGAATGAGACACGAGCTTTTGGCAAGATGTCTCTGTATAATTTGGTATGTAAGAGATCAAATAAACACATCTGAATATGGCTTGAATGCATAAATGTGGGCCTGATGCAATAACAAGCTATCCTGCTCATCTAGAGAGAGGCAGTAAAGTTCTGAGATATGTTGTGCAGCAAGTTCATATCATATATTAGGAAAGCATATTCCAGTTTAGTTCAGTGGCCCCAACTGTTTTGCAGGATGCTGGTGTGAGAAAGATGGAAATTTATTGCATACTTTCAACTATTTTAAAACAATATCAACTGTCTTTTCTGTGTGCAATTTAAATGGAAGTACAGAGTTAAAAACACACTTAAATATCTGTAAGTCTGTAGCTGAGAAATGAGATTGATTACATGGTCAAGGAAAAGACGTGTAATAATTTCCTTCTGCCTGTTTGCTTTACCAAAAAGCACTAAAGATACTTCCCAATACTGACCACAAGCCAGTGCCAGAGTCTAAGGAAATCTGCCTTTAAATGCACAAATGCATTTGTCTGAGCTGTTTTATTTGAATCACATTGTCTACATCATCTCAGGTGGTCAGGTAAAGATAATTAATAAAAAGAGTGAAGAATGTACATCATAGCACAGATCCCTGGGGTTCCCCACATAGAAGGTGTCAAATTGTGCATCTTACATTGTCATATACTATTTGAAATTACCTGCCAGAGAGGTAGTTTTGAAACCAGAAAACTGGGCCTTCTCCAAAACCAGATAAACTGAGGTCTCTCTTTTAGTTCAAAAACACAGATCCTTTTTCATGTTTTCCTAGGTTATATCAGAAACATTACAACTTGCTGTAAGGGAGCCATATACCATGCTAAAGTTGTACAATGAATGAGAGAGTAGGCCATTATCTGTCAGTGTATCCCAGATGCTGAGCATAGACAAGAAGAGAAAGTAATGTGAAAATGTTATCTGTGCTCATGGCATAAAAATGTTTATATTCTAAATAATAATAATGCAAGGCTTTATATACAGTTGTCTTCCTTATACAGAGGAGAGTGGCACCCTATGGGAGTAATTTAATAAAGCCTACATGAACATTTTTAGATTCAGTTAAGCGCTGCTGAGCACCAACACGGAAACTTTCATTGCATGCAAATCACCTCATAAGCAGGTGACTCTCATGCAAATGAGGCAGGCAGAGTGATCCAGCAAGCAGATAGGCAGCTCTGCAGACCCATGTCAGTGTCCATAGTGTACATGGAAAAATTTAGTGTACAGGAATATAGAAAGACAAAAGAGGCAGTAAAAACGTAGTTAGATGAACAGAAATGGCATAGCACGTACAGATATGAGCATAACTATCCTCTGTGTGTCTGACAAATTAAAAGAAATAAGTTAAATTTATTTTTTTTAATAATCTGTGCATGTTTCCACTGCGTGCCACAGTGCGCAAACATGCTTTATAAAATTTTTTTAATAAAGTGGAAAAAATAAAATTAATATGATGTGACAGAAATGTTATTACAAGACCCTATGCGGAGTATCTGCAATGGTGCATTGGTGCTGTTGCTAACATGGTAGGCTTTGTAGCGTGTAGTTTCCAGGCTGTGAGCACAGATCCTAATGCAAATGAGGTGAAGTTACTGAACAGCACAAAGGGGTAATCGTGTCCACATATTCCCTTCATGTAGGCAGAGAACAATGCTGTTGTTTACAGAGGAGGTAGCTGACATCAGGGGAGGGTGTGTCGAATGACTTATAAGCTTCTTTCAGCCTGTTTGCTTGGTGCCCAATATTGCTGAGCATATCTTTGCAGGGGGGGGGTGAACTCACTTCTATGCTTTGTTTAGCTAAGGGGAGTGTGTTTCAATGTGTTTGCATGATGCACCACAGTGCTGAGTGTGGAAGTCTGTGGGGCGTATACACTGACTGCTAAGCTTTGCTTACCTACAGGGAGCACGTTTGCTTGGTGCGTTGCAGTGCTGATTGTATCTAAAACCCAGTGACATATTAATTAGTTTTGACCTCTGTTTAACTTAAACCTGGGCCGTTAAATGATGTTAATGATATACTAGGCAGTTGGAATGTATCATAGGTAGCCAATCACACAGTCAGCACCTACAGCAGTGCACGATAAAGTATGCATACACCCTACAATCTGAATTTCCCCATACTCTGAACCACTGGATGACAGATTTGGGAATTTTAACTGCGATAATGCTAGGGGCTGCTGTAGGTTTGCTACATCTGTATGTGCTAGATGCTGACGTCATTGCTCCTGCTGCTGACAATAGGCCTAGATAGAAGAGGAGAAGAGTGTTCAGGCCCAAGGTAACTTTCCAGGGGCTACATGAGCTGGAGATTGTAGAGCCCTACAGGGTGGAGAGGGACATATTAAAAGAACTCACTGAGCTCTGCCACCCTCAACTAAGACCCAGAGCCAACAGATGGGAACCCATCCCAGTGGAAACAAAGGTATGTGCAGCCCTTAGGATACTAGCTACAGGTACTTTCCAAAGACCAACTAAGGACATGATGAGGGTCTCACAGGCATCTGCTTCCAGGGTACTCCACCATTTCCTGGATACCATGCTACCACATTCCAGTGGGCACACTTCTTTTCCCCTCACCCCTGAGGCGAGGGCTAGCAATATGCAGCACTTCTATCATGTAGCACACTACCCTGAGGTACTGGGTGCCATAGATTGTACTCATGTACACATCAAGTCACCACCCAGTGAGGAGGGTAGAATCTATGTCAACCACAAGGGATACCACTCCATCAACTATCAGGTTGTGTGGAATGCCCAGGGCATTATTATGAATATATGTGCTAGCAGCACTGGCAGTTATCACAACTACCGTATCTGGCATGCATCACGGCTGTACCAGATGTTTGCTAGGGGGGGGACATCCCACACATCCATTTACTGGGGGATGTTGGCTAGGCACTAGAACCATGGATGATGACACCCATCAGAAATGGACACACACACACTGAAGAATGCTATAATGAGGCACCTCCACAAACTAGAACATCAGAGCTCGTGTTTTGGGGGTTCTGAAGTCACAGATTTGGTGCCTCGATATATATGGTGGAGCCCTGCTGTACTCTCCAGCCACATGTGCCCATATGTTCACAGTATGTGCCATGCTACACAATATGATCCTGCAGAAACAGCTGCAGCAGGATCAGCAAAGGGAAGGGATACACAGCCCTCCACCAGTGCCTATGTTGCCAGAGCCACAGTCAGAGGAGGACTCAGAGGAGGAACCCCCTGATGATGTCCCTGTCGGCAGCCGTAGGTGTGCTCAGTATGCCCTGAGACAACACATAGCACATTCACTGACAACCTAGGGGCCATTTGGACTGACACCATACTTGACTCACATACATAAAGTAAAACTGTTGATGCCAGACCACTCACACAACCTGTACCTATCCATGTATTGGCTGTCTACTGTTTGCATCACACAGAGTCAGTCCTGAATTACAGTCCTCTCAACCACTACATTTGCAAGATAAGTCTCTAACTTATACACTATAATATGTATCATATATATGGATCTGCTGTATTTATGCAAGGAAATATAGTAGGCTATGTGGACAGAAGCAACATCCACATGGGATTACAGGTACCCAGTTGAATAGTATGTGTACCCTAATAATCATTAGGCCTCATGGTTGGAATATGCACTACATCAGGCAAGGCAGTTGTTAAACAGTGGGGTCATATGATATTTGGACTACTGCCTCTCCCAGCAGATCATGTGCTGTTGTTCCCCCACACCCAACACAGCAGTGTTCCCATATAACTATTTTAACAGTAAGTCAGCAATGGTATATCAGCTGACCAGGAAATCTCAGGGCTGTAACACAGAACTTGATCACACTCTGTATGGCAGCCTGTGTGGCTCAGTGGACTACGGAAGTTAGCATGCGTGATGGTGTTGATACTTCTAATCTGGAAGTAAGCACATCTGTCGCATGTGTGGTATTATTATGTTGGTGTTTTCATGGACTGTTAGTCTGTGTGTGGCATAACATTAAGAAGCTCAGTCACATATTAAGTACAGCAGACAGCTGGGGAATGCTGTGGACAGTTAGAGTGAAGTGCAGTATTGCAGAAACAGGGACAGATGTCAATGTCTGTAACATACCTCTCAACCTCTTAATGCAAGAAATCTGTTCAAAGCCCAACAAAATGGGGGGATAAAGGCCTACAAATAGGGGCATATATTACATACCGCTCTCATAAACATAAATAGTTGTTCAAATAACACAGGGGGTGTTTCAACAGACAATTTTCTGAAGGATTTGAAGTCAGACACTCAAATGTATGTCATTATTTAGTAACTTCAATCCTAAGTTCATCCAAGTGATTTGCCAGAAAACCACAAATTTTATGAGGAACAGACCACGAGCCAAAACTCTGGACATTTTGTGAAACTCTGGACATTTGAGAGGTATAGTCTGTAATACACAAAATCCCGGACTGGAGTACAGGTAAGTGTGGCCTGGAGTCACTGTATAAGTACTGGCAGTCACACTGGGCATGCCCAGACACTAAGTTAAAATGAGTGCAATTATGTTGCTCAGTCAGCAGACTGACCTGTTATGTATAGATATGTCTATACATACAAACATATACGTATGCACATCCATCTGAGACTCTCTCTCTCAGATACATAGTATATCTATCACTATGAAGTGTCAAATAGATATACACTAATATATATAACTATGTATATCACACTGATACATAGACTCTCCCCATATATCTACATAACACATATACATATCATGGACACATACAGCTACATTTATATATACATCCCTATTAATTACAGATATATGTGTGTGGATGTCTGTATTTTTTTACATACCCTAATAATGGTGAGTAAATCTGCACTATCACACATCCATACTATTGTTCAAAGGATCCAAACTAAGGGAGCAACAGTGCATAATCCAATTACCTACTGACCCCTGTGCCTGCTGGATGTCACCATGTAGAGAGACGCAGGTGAGCAGGTGATGTAATGTATAATGTTGTCAACGGATGCATGGACAAGGCACATTGTACTTGACCACAGGTTTGCCCATCTAACTGCAAACAGCCACATATCAACATACTGGTAAATGTACACACATAGCTAGGATAATAACAGTTATCCCACTGCCAGGATACTAGATGCAGATAACAGTACAAAGCAATATCACTCTGCAGACCCCAAATGCTATTCAACACAAACCTAGTTTGCATAATGCACAAGTACTGTGCCTGCATTCACACAGACAACAGACTCAACCTGTGGAGTGTGCAATCAATACTGTGATCTATAGTGAATGCAACTACATAGATAGGAGTTCTACTCTCACTGCAGGCTACCTAGTGTGTGGTGTGTGTGTGTGTGTGTGTGTGTGTGTGTGTGTGTGTGTGTGTGTGTGTGTGTGTTTATATTTATACCTCTGCAAATAACTACCATGTCCTCATGTGCTATCCACCAGCAATGGTTATGCACTTTTTGGCCCTGTAACCTGCTGCTGGCTTCCACACTGCCCTCTTCTTCAAGGCCTGATAATGTCATCCACCTTAACACTACCAGCTGACGGTGTAGTATCAGGACTTAAGCCATGGTGCATGTGATTAATACTGTGATCTACAGTGTATAAGACTAGATAGGTAGGGGCTCTAATCTCACTGCAAGCTATGTGGCGTACGTGTGTGTCCCAATGGCATAAATATGATCATCTTGGTAACATAGAAATAGGTATGGTTTTGCAGAATTTTATTTGTAGCCTGTGATGTGGCCACCCCCAATGGACTGACCACAACAAGGCCTGCTGATATCATCAAGCATAATATGTCCTGAACTGATTGCACTAGCAGACATGAAGTGTGTAGCATGCATCATGCACTTCAATCTATAGTGTGTAACATTACATAGGTAAGTGTTCTTATCTACATACGGCCAACCTGGACTTTGTGTGTGCCTTGGCATGTCCTGTACATGGTGATTGGAAGTGGTGTTAGCCTCAATGTAGCCATGGTTGTGTGTGAGCCTGCTACAGCATTTTACATCATGTTATGAAACCATAAGATGTTTGAACATCACCTGCATAATTGCCATACAGCCCTTACAATCATAGACATCTTTAACACATAGTTACAGGATCAGCACATATTGCCCCGGTCTATGAGAGACACAGGCAAACAGCCTGTGTTGAGATAACGGTTGCCCAACCATTTATACAGATGGCATGTGGTGAGGAGCACTGAGGTGCTCTGTGTGCCATTAGGCAGTGTTCTGTTTCAAGGGTGTTTTAAGTCTGCTAGACAAATCTCTCTCAAACGCATGTAGTACCAGCGTCACATATGAGATTAATGTCCTTACAGTGGGTTATCCATTTGCTATGACTCCTATAGATAGGCAGCATACGCAATAAAGCAGGGTCACACATTGCCCTTTATGCAAGGCACAGATCACCTCTGCGTAGTCTAAATGCCACAGGTGAAAATGACACTCAATGCAGATTATCCCCACTGAACACATACTGAAGACGTGAACTGACCTTGTGAGGGACTACACTGCTGTGTGCAATTGCCAGTACTGCTTGGAAAGGTACATCACCAAATGGCTATTGTACTCAGATATTGACATGCTGAGGGAAGAGTGCTAGGAGGTTATGAGCATGTCACGTACAGGTGACTGTGGCTTCAGCTATGCCATATGATTCCTGCCATAGCACTGCAGAGACAGGGTCATCTGAGGCACATTAGGTGTAAACCTCTGTGGACACATCTGTGTGTCCAATTTGTTCACCCCTGATTATGTACATCACATGTTGCAACTGATATGCTACTTACCAGGTACATAGATCTAACTGATGGAACTGATATTACATATATATTTGCATGGAGTTACTGGCCATTACAATGTCAACAGGCATGTGTTTACAAAACCCACTTGCAGGATAGTGACATATCACAGAGACTCTATGAGTGCTCACAATTTGTAGGCATCGGCCAACATTGTTAGCCACAGTCAGTCAGTAGTCGCATGTATTGTATTTGAATGGATTCCAAGCAGTAAAGACCCAGTACTGCATCCTGTTGATCACTGCTGCTGAAAGATCAGCTATTGGAGGTGGATGTCCCTACATTGCATATGTGTGCCAGCAATGGGCCACTTACTGATCCCTACAATGATAGTATCATGGATGCCTAAGTGGGTTCTTTGTAAATGTTGCCTGAGTGGGTATACAGTCAGATGGCTTGGCTGAGACTAGGGGGTTGTATACCCTGATGTACCCTCACCCAGATCCATGGTCACTGCCTCGGAAATGTCCACCACATGTAACAGTCATGCTCCCCCTGTCACACATCCAAGCTGTGTAAAGTCAACTGTGTGTAGAACACATATTTATGATGATCAGCTTCATGATGATTTGCCTACAGCCATACAGATATGGATACTCAGATAAAGAGGTGTAAAGTTATGTCAGTCAGTGGATGCACCACCTCTATGCAAGGGTATAACAGTTGCCATTGCTCAGTCAGCTGGTGTGAGGCCAGCAGTGTTAGTATGATTGCAAGGGTGTCCCAATGGTGTTAGTAATCCCTGTCAGATCACATGTGGGATGATGCAGCCTGGAATGTTAGCATGTGCGATATATGCTGTGCATCCTCCACTGACAGACCAGTTACAAACTGCTCTGTAAATATGGAAGTTATGGGACAGGTTGTACAAATGTCATATGTCACATGTGGTGGGAACAAGGGGGTGTAATTGATGCAGTGTGGGTGTACATGTCAGGTATGACCCGGACCCATCATTTGTGGCATCATGACATATGAGGTCACCGACAATCTGGGCCTGCCCTTTGAGGTCACACATGTAAGTACACTGTGTGTTGTGGTTCTGTTTTGCATGGGTGGATACTTGTGTCACTTACCATGTATACTCAATATCACAACAGCATGTGCTTCTTTTAGCTGAAGAGGTATTACCTCCATGTAAGGGGGGGCCACCCTCACCCCAACTCTCACACAGCAATGTCCACCTGTTGCTGTACAACCTGCTAATGGTAGTTGTCTAACAGTCAGGTTTGCTGAGCCATGATGAGCCTGTGTCCCTCCTGTCACATACAGCCAAGTTCATGCCATTGCAATGCTGCTGACATAATGCATGGGTTTAGAGCTCTGCAAACATGCCTGTCCCATCTGAAGGCAGGTGCAGTCATGCTATGTCAACTATCCCACAGGAGGTGATAAATGGCTGTCTTGACATATATGTCTGTATTGTCTGCAAGGGGGAGGTACGTGCCAATAGTTCTAAGGAGACTGATTTGTGGCCAGATTCCACCAGGGAGGACCTCACATGGGGGGGGGGGCTGTACTCATCACCCATATTGGTAAACACATGATGCACTACGTTGGTTCCCTGTTTGGGGATGTCATGGCAGTGCTGCAAGGCATTGTACTAAGGACATGGATTATCCTTTGGTCAACTTAGCTGCAGCACAGCTAAGCAACACAGTGTGTACATATTACACTTCCCTAACATGTTTATCTGTGCTCCGTACAGGCACCTTGCATTACTCTCTTCCTGCAAAATGGTGTAAGTAACTGCAACACTTACTTGCATGGAGGAAAACTAGCAGGTAGTGCCAAGTGGTGTCCCCAGATCTCTGAGTCATGTCCCCTGAAATGTCATGATAGCAGTTAGCATGGATACGAGCACTGACACTGTCATACACCTAATGACACTGGACCAAACACTGTTACATTTGCTCAAGGCCAGATCATGCTTACTGGCTGTAAGCAGCAAAGCTCATTGAGTGTTACACCATGCAATGGATGTCAGACATATGTCCCACTCCACCAGCCATGCCCTGATAAGGTGTATAACAATATTAGGCAACCAAGCTTTGCTGGAAACTGTGTATGTCATGTACAGTGTGTTCTGTCACTACCTGACAAACCTGTGAAAAGTTGAGGGTGAGGTAATGTCATTACCAACGCATGTTGCAGCACACGGTAGTACATCCATATAACTCACATTTGCAGTACCTACTGTGCTACTTGTTGTACTGGTCACTTTCTGAGTATGAGAGTACAACTGAGGTAAAACCTTCCCCCACCACCTAAGACCTGACACCCACATAAAGTATGTACAGCCTGACACACTGACTGCTACAGTATTACAATGCTGAACACAGTAAGCCTACCTGCACGTTCCTTTGCTGTGGGAAACTGTGGCACCTACTTCCATGATGCATGGTGTGATGGATGCCTGGGAGCTGTCATGTGCCTAGGTTCACCAGGAATACCTCAGTGGCCATGAATGGTTGTTCCACTGCAGGCCCTCCACCGGTGATGGCACAATCCCTGGTTACAACTGCTGTCCATTGTCATGCAGCATTGATAATGCCTGTTGCATGGTGTCAAACCTCTTCATATGTCCTGCCCTGATGGCCCATGCCATTCACATCATGGACAAGGTCTGCCCACAGTGCAGCCTGCTGTTTCCTGTTTTGCCTCCCCCTGGACAGTAGGATGTGATGATGTTGCCTTAGTCCTTTAAGTATAAATTCATTTTCCACATAGTGAAGGGTGCATGGCATCTACAATACATGATTCCTGAAAGACAAAAAAGGGTAACACATTACAGGATCACAAAGGGGAACACATTACAGGATCACATACGTGGAAGTACTCTATGCAAAGATACAGCAAGGACAACATGGATGGCACTATCCACTGCTTGCTCACACGTGCCATACTCCGCAGTGTTCAAACATACTAAGTGTGTAGATACAACTGAGATAGTAACAATAGTCAGGTATTCCTGTGTCTGCCATGACAGATACTGTTGTATGATCATACACCCAACATTTGAGTCTACTGTACTGTGTACCCTATGGGCAACCCCTCAATAATACATCATAGGAACAGTGCCACACAATTAACAGTGTGCTATTACAACCAGTATAAAGGGACAGTCGAATGAGACCAGTATGCCACAATGACAACAGACAATGCACCCTTGATGTACAGTACATCCTATATATGTGTAAGACAGCAAGAGATCAATGATGTGTCATTATCACAGGTCTATGACAGGCTTAATGTTGTATTACCTATTCCCCATACATCTATTTGTCTATCTACAACCTGTTGTACACAAAATCACTTACATACCTGATGGAGTGCAGTACTCCTCTGTTGATATGTGGTGATAGTAAAGTTTTCAAAAAGGTGTGCTCTGTGTGAGGAAAGTCTCATACAGACTGGTTCCCCATAGCCAGCTGCTTGCCTTTTAAACATGCTTCTCATCAGCAGGTGTTTGCCTCTGAAGCAATCTGTAGGGCTGAGATGTTAACTGCAGATAACACAGCTGACTTGTACTATCATGAGCCAATGACATGCAACCACTGTACAATATATAAGGCCTTCATTTAGGTTAGGGCCCCTTTCTGATATGTTGTACTGGACATTACTGGGGTGAGGAGACCACATCGTCACAGAAACCTTACCATAGTGATGTGTGTGCTACAGATTGCAGCTGCTGATGATAGTTATAGATATAAGCAGAGAGTGTGAACACTTTGGAGGACAACAGTCTGTAGGAGTAAGTGTGGGAGCTGTGTCATCCTTGTTGTAGAGGCAGAGCCAGACTGAGGCTACCCTTTCCACTCCAAATAAGGCTTGTGTTTAAGGAAAGTATATTAGGCAACGGTATCACTAACAGAGTACTAGGCAACATGTTTGGTGTGTCATTGGGTAAGATGGGGTATAAATATAAAAATATGTCCACCATTTGGGCAACTGCCAGGCCATGTGTTACAATATGGTAGTAATTTTCAGTGTGCATGAGGGCAGGCCTTGTTACAAGCAGGGACTTCCAATGTGTATGTTAACTGTGCAGCTGTGATAATCT
Organism: Protopterus annectens; assembly: GCF_019279795.1. Classification (NCBI taxonomy): domain Eukaryota; kingdom Metazoa; phylum Chordata; order Ceratodontiformes; family Protopteridae; genus Protopterus; species Protopterus annectens. The sequence continues at coordinate 55,044,044 of NC_056725.1, forward strand.
GCACAGTGACTTTGGAAGGATAGTGTAGTGCATTCTGATATTAATGGTCATCATTTGCAGTACCTGCATTGACATTCTGTGCGAATGCATATTAATACAAGACATGACACTTTATGCACATATAAATTTTATAGGGATATGTGATGTGTGTTCCTACCTGCAGGCCTGTGACCTCAATCAATGAAAAGCATACATGTCATTTGAAATGCACTGTGTGGATAAAGAGTGCATGACTCATTCATTAATTGCTACCTTCACAATACTGTAAATTCACTTCTACACACCACTGGATTTGAACCCAGGACATTGTGTAGCAAAATGTACTGTTTGCAAGGCAATTAACAGACTGAGCTACTGAGTCACTGGTGCAGCAGGTGTATTTTCAAGATATATGTGCACACATACAGGCTGTAACATACATTTTCTATATCCATTAGTGTGTGCATGGCTTTACACTGATGTACGTGTGCACCAGGGTCTGGTTTCTACATGTTGTGGCTGAAGGGCACATATACCTGCTATCACAGGCCTCACTTACATCCATTATTCTGTGTTTGGCTTTCTAGTGGTGTACAATTGCACCAGAGTCCAAAGTACACTGCCATTTGTAATCTTTTTACTTTAATTACATTTTAATCAAGTTTGCGGAGTGTGGCATGGTGCACAGCTCCTGTGAAACATGCTTGATGACTGTAACTGGCAATTACTATGTTTTATTTAAACCACCTGTTTTAAGTAAGAGTTGTGTGCCATGGCAGGTTAATACAGTGGTCTGCAGGTGCGATGGTCTTCGGTTTGAAATATGGGACAAGTGTTTATTTTGTAAGTGTGTATTACAAGTTTATAAACACATATAGTTAAGATAGCTCTATTTAGCTGAGCTTAGTGAAGCTGCGGGAGACGGTGCATTGATCATCAACTCACTAAAAAAGTATAAAGAAAAGAAAAATGGGGAGATAGGAAAGTGGTGAAATGGGGTGCAAGCAGGGGAAAAAAGATAGTGATAGGCAGGTAGGGATGTGCAGGAAGGGTGTAGGACAGAACCACAGCTATCCATTTCTTGTACAGCAACAACTGTGCACTTTGACAGAATTTGGACATGACTTTGAACTCTCAACCCCAGAGAGAGAGATGAGGACATCATAACTGCATTTTCAAGCTAATTGGACCAAATTACATGTGTCCAGTGGACTCGTGTGAAATGGAGAGCTGTGTATGAGATGATTTTTTTTTTTGGGACAGGTGTCCATTTTTTTTTTTTTTTTTAAGGTGAGAGTGGAATGTTGAGGAAGGGACATAGGTATGTGTGAGGGAGGTAAGTTGGGTAAGTGAGGATGCATTTCCAGACAGACAAGACAGCAGACAGGGGTGATGTGTGACACATGAGGAGAGTGAACAACTTGGATAGAGAGGGTGTTGTGGAATCCAAGTCCCATGTGCCTCCAGACGGCAGGAGCATGACTCACATCCCCACCAATGGGACAGTCGGCACTGCTCCTTCACTGCCCCAAGGGTGGCAGTGCTGGAGGCTGGACACTGGAGCAAGGCTGCCCCACCAGGTCAGCCAGCATGCCCTCAGTCCGGCGCAGGTAATGGTCAAACCCACGGTAGACTATCCTGCACACCAAGATCAGCAGCTCATACCAGGTGACAACATCCCCTCCACCACTGCTCCCAGATGGGGGCCAGGCCCTGTCCCATGAGGTGGAACTACCTGATGCCGTAGGTAGTGCAGGGGCAGCAGAAGAGACACCACCAGTCTGGACCCAGTGCTACAGCCAGTTGAGGCAAGGTAGGGGTATCAGCCAGAACTGGCCTACCTTGACATGCTGTGGTGAGAGAGGTATACCAACAAGGTTAGTAATAACCAAACCATTGTTAGTATTAACAGAATGGAACATAATCTTAATTCATAAAAATACATATTAATGTATAGGATGTGTAACAGAACAGTAAATAACATAACAGTCAGTAATGCCAGTAAGAAGTAAGCCATATGGGCAACAAAATAGTTAGATTAACAAAGTATGCTAATAGGTGAATCATAATGACACATAACAATATTACATCACATTTTGCAAAAATATAGCTACTTTAACAACATATATTAATATTAAATCATAATAATTAATAAATATAAGGGGTGAGGAGAGAGAGAGAAACAACCCATTACTGACAATGCAGACTATATCCCTGAAAACACTGCTAATAAATACTCTACAGGTGTGTAGTTTCAGTTTTGAGTACAGTGACTACAATTCTCATATAGCTGATGCAGCACATACATACCTCTCAAGCTCTTAGCATGGGCCAATATGGGCCAAGCAATAACAAGTGCAGGTACACTACTACACCGAACACTTTCACATAATGTGGACTTTTATAACTACCAAGATGTTCTGTAGGCAGATTTGGTAATACACTGCATTCCTGTTAATCATTTTATTTTTCTGGTAATCCTGTGACAGACGAATTAGGCAGTTTTAATTACATTACGTGAAATCATGACACTTGATACATGTTTGTGTACAGTACATAATCTAGCCATCTGTCAAACCTTAGTTGGCAGCCATGGGAATAGAACCCAATAGCTGTGATTGCAGGGGACAGCTGCAAAAAAATGTATCTTTATTGGTACTGCTGATAACTATCTGTGAAATGTTAGCACAATCATATCTGAGCATAACATGGGCTACTTCAACCATATACCTTTTGTTCCTGGAGTGGGAGAAAAAGAGAGCATTATGTGACTGAATCTGTTTTGCATTCTAGAACTATTACAGTGTTACACTTGATGGCAGCAACCTTACCACAGATAAGTAATGCATACAACTCTACTGCAATGGTTATGACAACACAATCCTGCTGTACGCCATTTTGCTTACTGTTATTGCTACTGTTTGTTGTTTATTGCACTACAGTTGATATTGTCCATTTATTGCACTACAGCTTTTGCCCACCTTCACCAGCACCGCCTGCCATATCCACAATAGATAAAACTCCAAAGACTGTTGCAGAATTCCCACTTATTGCACTTAATATTGGCTATTTCCTGCCCTTACACGTCACTGAACAACATTCAAAAAAGTGTTGCATTGTTTAGCAGCACGTAAACCAGCCAAGTGCAGGTAAGCAGTTCAGAAACTCACACAACCAAGGGTTTAGCTCAGCGTAGCACCTCGCAAACTAAAGTAGCCATTAGCATGTTTAAGCAGTACTCAAACCAGTGCAGCAGTGCCATATTTCACAAATTTGTTTTTAAAACTAAACATATATAGTAAATTAAATTACTGACATCTTATTACTGCTATGGACTTGAACCCAGGACCTACTAAACATTAGGCTGTATCTCTACCCATTTAGCTACGTGGATATTATAAAAATTAGTATACCTTCACATATACTATTGGGCTGCCTATTAGCATTGCTAAGCATCATGGCCCACCACAGAAATGTGCTTAAATAGACCCAGACATGCATAATTAATTACATCCATTTTTTAGTTTTAGATGTCTCGCAACTGTCAGCTATGTATGTACCAGCGGTGCTCTGCGCCATGCAAATAGCAATTGCAAAAACAACAGAAAAATATATTTAAAATTGCATAAATGTGTAATTATGATAATTAATCACATCTGGCTTCTATTTTTAGATGTGTGGCAGGTGTCAGCTGTCTATATGTGACCACAGCTCAGCATTGTTGTGCTCTATGCTGCGCCGCTCAAACATGCAAAAAAACAGAAAAAAATATTTAAATTTAAATATTACACATTTGACCCAATTCAGAGCATTTCAACAGTAGTGGGGAGCAGTACAGGCCATCCACGACTACGGGTAGCCTCTACACTTCTCCCTACACCAATTCAATAACTCTGTTCCTATGTTTTTCGTTGGTAGTGCATCATCATTAATATGCATAGCGTGTTGCCTACGGGAAGCCATGGCAGTGTACATGGATACATTCCATGTAGGCTCTACAGAGAGACTACACTGATTTTATTAAATCCTGGGGTATGCCTTCTGACCAATACAAGATTAAATGCTGCATTATTGTTAGAAATAATCATGTCTTGATCATGTACTGATGTTACATTTTTTTAAGAAATGACTATTAATTTAATAATTGATATAAATTGTAACTTCCAAATGGAAAAATAAAGTGTCTACTGTAGTTTAAGGTGCAGAACATGCATTTTGCACCACTTAGCAATTTTTAAAAAATATTTTCACATATTAGCACTATCACCTTTGGATGATACAGTTTGTCCATCTTTCACATCATCTGCATGGCTCATCCTTATACTAAACCCATAGCTGTAACCTCAGAGAAGCACATAAAAATAATATGGGGACAATGACCCAGGACAAAACCCTGCAGGATATCACTGTCAGTGGGAATTTCAGGTAACTTATTTTCCTCAGTTGCTTAACCATTTCAAACCTAAGTTAGAAAAGGTATAATGTTACAACTTATAAGGCTCTAATATGCCAATAATGAATACAGTCAAAACTTCTTGGTCATGTCAGAATGGAATGAAAAGATGGACTTCTCGTGCTTCCTCATCTTCTTCAAATGGGCTTGATGATAGCCTCACTGTAGAGCCCTATTGCTATACCCAAAAGTGAGTCCCACACCTCTTGCATGAATTTATTTAATTGCTGCACCATAGTGTCAAATGGGTCTAGTTCCCTTTCTACATGGGAAAAAGCCATACAGGTGCTCTTCCAGTAAAGTTACAAACATATCCGCAGTATGAGAACAGTATATCAGTAATACTTTATATAAATATAGTACTGTAGGTAGAAATTTCAATACTTTTTTTATTCTTTGTTGTTGACTAAATGGATAACGTGTTTTATTTCAAGCACAGGTAATGTTAAATTTTGTATAGTTACAGAAATAAAGCCACATTAAATTGTTTATGGTGCCTAAGTTTGATTTACTGACTCTCATCTTATTATTAATATATATATATATATATATATATATATATATATATATATATATATATAATGATTTCAGTGTGATGAATATGATGCAACTAACTAATTATTACTATAAACACTGCTGCCCTTGCAGATGTTTGTATATCTGGCAAATGAATGCCTCCAAGGTCCATAGATCTAGTATGATGACTTAAAGCTACTCTACGTTTAATTGGATACCAAAGACAATGTAAAAGAGTTTTATTGATTTTTCTTAATTGTAACTTATTCGGCAGATGTGCTAAAGTCTGTATTGTGTACAATACATTTAGAAATAGAGTCATTTTTATTAATTGAAGCCTATCTTCAAAGGGTAATATTAGTTTATTCCAATTAGTAGTAAATGTTAATTCCTCAAGAACTCTTTAATATTTGGTATCTCTAGCAACTTTGAAAGATTTAGATGTGGATGTATTCCCAAATATGATAAGACTTGAACTTCATTACCAATGAAGTCACAATTAGTCAGATTTGTGTTTTGTGTTTTATTTATAATCATATGTTTAGCTTTTAAGATGTTGAAATGAAGGCCTAATATTTGTTCAAATCTTTTGATGGTTATATTTAATCCTCTTATAGATTCTTTAGAGTTCAGTATCAGTGACATTATGCAATCTACAAAGATCATTACTTTAGATGTATAACTTTCATTCAGATTTATACCTTTTATTTTTAAGTTAATGCTGAAATTAATATAATTCAATAGCTAATGTGAAAGGATTGAGGGACAACAAAATATTTTGTTTTGTTCCTCTTTTTATTTTAATTGAGTTAGAAAACAGGATCTAATTTAACATAACATTAATTTTATTTGTAAATGTTTTCTAAGAGAGATAAGAATTCACTATGCAAACTGTATAAATGTAGTATTTTAAATAAACAGTTCCAATTTAAGTAATCAAAAGCATTTTCTATGTCACGACTTATAAGAACAATTTTTTTATTAAAGTTTAAGAGATCAATTAACATTGACATTCTTATTATGCTATCATGGATTTGTCTCAAACATGAAACATACTTCATCAGCGTTAATTAAACTAGGCATAAACTCCTTTACTTTATCTGCTATGATGGAGATAAAGATTTTATGATCCACATTTAGTAAACAGATAGGCCTATATGCTGAACATAATTTTGGGTACTTATCTACTTTAGTAATTGAAATAATTCATAAATATTTGCAGGATGGTGAAATTTCCCAGAAACCTGTAAATTTGCCAGAACTTCTTGAAAAGGTTGTGATATTCATCTAGAAGTATTTTAAATAACTCAGTAATTAGACCATCAGTTCCTTGGGATTTGTTTGGTTTTAAATGTTGTATCACTGATATCCTTCTAAGAGATATATAGTCTTGTTTTTAACTAACTGTAAGGTGATTTTATTAAATTTTTCTTTGTGTATTAGTGATTTTAATTTTAGTTTAGTAGTATCATTTTGTAGATTCATCCCATTTAGAGAAACAAAATACTGTCCAAAAGATTTTAAAATATCTCCTGCATCAGTACATTTTAAATTATTATTGTGATTTTTAATTGCTTCTATGTGATATGTGCTACACTGTAATGTTTAACATTTCTGATACCTTATGTAACTGCTTAGATAACATACAGTAACAGGAGAGGATTTTTACTTTTCAAATGCTGAGGATGTCTAATATTAAATAATTCTGACTTAATTATTACACTAGCATGAGGATGGATCAAGGGTGGTGTGAAATCCAATAGTTTCAGACCACAGTCATGCAGTGTGGAAGGTTTGTGCATAGCTGATGGTAATACTTTATGCTGATTTGCATTGCTCAGGATCCTTTTGTACACATAACCCATAACATTTTCCAGAAGTAGGTGGCCCATCCATACCAGCCGTACAAGATCATGCCCATTGTCTCCATGGTAAGTGCAGAATTCAGTTTATGGGGAAATCATTGTTATTCTTAAAGGTATTCACAACCACAGCAACACATATTCTTTCACAGGGTCAGCACAACAACCAAACACTTTCAGTGAGCTACCACCACAGGCTGATACTGACAGCAAAGTGGATATGGGTGATAATGTTATAACACTCATATTCATGACACTGCTTAACACTGGCACACAGTCACAAAGTGTACTGGTAGGACCCCCAACCCCACAGTAGGTGGATACTCCATAGTCAATGATACAGGCTCACACACTCAGCAAAATGAAAATATAACATTATGATTAGAGGGAGGGGGACACCATATAGCTCAACACTGGTGAACTGTGAACAACCTGAAGACCTTGAGTAAACTGCTACCACTTTAATGCTGGCTAATCATGCCTTTACAAAGGGGGGAACCAATGAAAGACATATTTTAAAGTTGCATCCTGAGACATGCAAGGCTGATATGCCCAGCAACAGATGTGCTGTGACATCATTCATGTACAGGTCACTGCCACAGAGAGTGAGGTAGAGATGGTTAGAGTATTGCAGGGTACATGTTAGGAATTTCATCAGTACATGTGAATGGTGAAGGCAAGGGAAAATGTTGTGATGAGTCGCATGCACAATATGGTGGCTCATGCAGTATTGCTCTCTATTTCCATGCACACACAAATAGAGACTTACCAGACTCCCACTGGAAACACTGCTGGATGCAGATGGGGGTATATCCTTACATGTGCCTGATGCAGGCTGTATTATACATAACTTTTAAGAAAGTGCTACTAGGTATAGGGGAGAAGCAATTGAAAAGAAGACAGACAGACAGGTTTCACCATCCCCCACAATACATGGTGAAGCCTCCCAGTTGAGGTCTCATTCCAGAAGCACTACACCATTCTTAGGGAGCACTGTGTATGAGATCTAGCACTAGAGACATGCACTTGCAAACACACACACAGAGTCATACTTGTCAGCTACTGCTGGAGTTGAACCACCTTCTTATCTAGCTACACAATCTAGAGTACCTTGTAACCACCACAAGTGCCACTGGCAGTGTGTTACTGCAGTCTTGGTTACTGCAGTCTTGGTTAATCCTGCAAGTAAAACCAGCAGTGCTGCTACTTAACCCTCAGAACTGCACAAATGATGACTATTATGACTTATGATAACAAAAAACATTCTTGTGTATATAAAGTAAGTAATTAACCTGATGTGCTTTCTCTCATGACCATCCATCCCACATTATAGTTAACAGTATACAGGCAGGACACTTTATACCTGAGGGTCAATTCAGTGTTCAGTAATACAGCGCATGAGTAATGATCCAAAATTGACTTTTCAGATGAATGACTTTTGTCACTGTTACATCTAAAAAAGGTAAAGAGACAGAAAAAAAAACCCAGTAAAGCTAACATACAACTTCCATTTCATGTTACAGTGACGTAATCATAAATCAGTTTGAAAATTGCACCTATATATGTTGCAATAGACCTTCCTTTGAGTTACTGCTTGCAATCCTGCCTGAAAAACTGACAGATATTAAACATCCCTGGTCCACCCCTGTGACACACAATAATTAATTCTACATATGTTCATATAAACAGAAAAAAACATACGCCTAATATGTAATTTTCAACATTACTGTTTATGCATTTTACCATTTATTTTATTTATCGATAATGCTGCGGTGGTGCAGTGGTAGCGTCGCCTCACAGCAAGAGGTTCTCCCATTCAATTCTCAGCTGGAGTGCCTTCTGTGTGGAGTCTGCATGTCCTCCCCTCTGTCGAGTGGCGTTCGAAATACATGCGTGAATGGGCGTGCCTTCGTTGAAGGTTGGGCGTCGGGCTGGCACCTCGGCACCATAAAAATCGACTGCCAATTATGACAAAAAAGCAAAAAAGGTGCCTTATTTACATAAAATAATCACAGAATCCTTTGCATATCATTACAGTCTCATTTGCTTAGGTTTTTCCTCATCATATGAGATCTGCTGCATCTAATCACAGCTACTGCATACAAGTGACACAAAATCTCACTTGTATCTCTCTTGTATCTCCCCACCCATACTCTCTATCCCAACTATTATTTACCTCAAAATGTCTCCACTAACTCCCACCTTATCACCAAAACATTGACCACATTACTACTTCATACCCCACTTGTAATACTTTATCTTCTCACCGCCTATGAATTCCACTACCTACCTAGCTCTTAGTATCCTACTTCAATTACCACCACTAGCAACCAACCACACCACCCCACACCAATACTACCCCACCTCCTCTCTAATTTTACTACTCCAAAACCTCTCCATCCCATACAAGCTACCTATATAAACCCTAGGACTAAATACTATCACCAACTCCTACTAAAGATCCACAAACTCATAAGGAGGACATTACCTAACCTCATAGCCGATGGCAACATCCACCCTAACCCAGGCCCAAACTCACCTGCTACCACTAACTCCACAAATAACACTCTCTCTAGCCTAAAAAGCTCATATGATGCCCCTAATTCATTACTAGTCTGTCACCTAAATATCAGAAGTATAAATAAGAAAATTCACTATCTGCATGCCCTCCTGAATATGCACTCCCCTGACCTACTATGCCTTACAGAAACCTGGCTCAAACCCATTATCCCTGATAATGAAATTATACCCCCCAACTACAATATAATAAGACTTGACTGGAAAGGTAGGAAAGTAGGCGGAGTAGCCATCCTGTATGAATCCACTCTTGAAGTATCCACAATTAGTACCCCACAAGACCTAACAACTAGCAACTCTGAAACAATCATCACAAAAGTCCAACTTAACAAACACAAATCTATAAACATAGCATGTATCTATAGTCCCCCAGGTGACAACATAGACACCTTAGAATGCACCCTCCAATGGCTATCCACTAACCACTCCCAAGAAACTATTATTCTCAGGGACTTCAATATCGACTGGAAAACATGTTCATCAAACTACCCCACCACCCATATCAACTTACATGGCTTCTCTCAGATTATTACTTCCCCCACCAGAATCAATAAGCCCAACAATAAGGAAAGTAATCTAGATTGGATATTAATAAATAACAAACCCCAGTTATACAAGTCAGGCACCTTACCTGAGGACATGAGTGACCATCTCCTAACCTATATAATCAGAAAAAGGGATGACATGTCTCACCAAACCACCTTTAAAACCCTTAGGAATACAAAAAACTTTAACCTGACTAATTTCCAGGCCGAACTTAACTCATGCAAATGGGCCAATCTTAAATTACTTCCCCTTGACGAAGCAGTCTCAGACTTCAATGCTAGATTCCTTGCCATCTTAAACAGGCATGCTCCCAAATGAACAATCAGAACCAAAAACAAAATAGCTCCATGGCTAACCAATAGTACTAGACAAATATTTATTGCTAGAAACACTGCATGGACCTCCTGGAGATCCACCAAATCCCCACAAGCCTACATTAGATACAAACAAATGAGAAACGAGGCAAAAAAGTCCATTGTGCTAGACAAATAAAACTACTATTTCAATTTACAGCAAAAGCACCAAAATCAGCCACAAAAATTCTGATCAGGCCTTAATAAACTGCTCCACCCAGGTAAATCCTCAACCCCCACCCCCTCAGCTACCCTACATCTACCTCCTAAATGTGTTGCAAAGACCTTTAATACTTTCTTCACAGAAACAGTCCAGTCACTAGCTAATAATCTATCTCCCAACATTTCTAGTACTATCACATTCACTCAGGTAAATGTACCTCCCTTCAAATTTGATCCTATCCCCACTGACTATATTAATTCCCTACTTAAGAAACTAAAACCCACCACCCTAGCAACAGACCTACTTCCTGCAGAATTTCTACAAAAGGCTGCTAATGAAATAGCATACCCTATCTCCATCTTAATCAATCGTACTATCCAGGAATCCTGCATCCCCTTCATCTGGAAAATCTCCCACATTATTCCACTTCATAAAGGGGGAAACTCCATTGAACTCTCTAACTATAGACCTATAGCCATCCTATCTCCCTTAGCCAAAATAATGGAAAAATGCATACATAAACAAATTCTAACTCACCTTATTCAGAATACTCTTCTAGCCCCATCCTAGCATGGATTTAAACCTGCCCATAGTACAACTATTGCCCTTCTCTCCTTTTCTCACACAACAAATCACAACCGTAATCAGAATAAGCTCTCCTCAGCCTTCTTTCTCAATCTATCCAAAGCATTCTACATGGTGAATCACGACCTACTCCTAGACTCACTAAAATCACTTTCCTTAGACAACCCAGTAATCAACTGGTTCCACTCTTACCTGCATGGCAGACAACAAGCTGTACTATGGAAAGACAATCTATCCCCCCTTCTACCTGTCACCCTTGGAGTCCCCCAAGGTTCTATATTGGGTCCCTTCCTTTTCTCAATATTCATTAATAACTTACCCAAAGTTATCCCAGATGCAACATGTATACAGTATGCAGATGACTCCACGCTCATCTGCTCTGCCACCACCCCCACAGAACTACAATCTCTATCCCAAATCACCTTCAACAAAGTAGAGGACTGGCTCAATAGTCGCCATCTCCTACTGAACCCAAACAAAACCAAACTACTACTTTTCTCCCCTACCCGTAAGCTAACATCACCAATAATTGCAATCTCATCTAACAATGGCACGATAATCTCTCCAGAACCTTGCACAAAACCTCTTGGCATAATCACTGATAATAATCTGAAGTACGATGCTCATATAGACAAAACCATCAAAACAGTTAACAAAAAAATAGTCTCCTTGTATAGGATTAAACAATTCTGAACCCCATCTGCCAGCACTGCCATAGCTCGGACACATCTGCTGTCAACCCTTCTCTACGCCTCACCCATCTTCACAAACCTAAGCATATCAAACCTTAACAAAATTACTAGCTGCTATAACAATATAGCTAGATTTGCCACAGGCTCAGCCTACAGAACCCACCACTGTCAGAATCTTATCAGATTAGACTGGCTAGAACTACCCAATCAGCTCCAGTATAATGAACTCATAGTTATTCATAAAATCCTCTACCAACCTACCAGTACACCTATTCTGACTAATATTATCACCCCCTACAGCAACCTAGCATCCCTCCGCTCATCCAACAGAATGCTAGTACAATCAGCCAAAGCCAACAACTCAGCTGGAGAATCATTATTCTTCAACTCTGTGCTGGAAAAAAATGGAACTCACTTCCTGCTGAACTAACCACTACATCCTCCTTGGCCCAATTCAAAATATCCCTAAAGAAATATATAAACAGGGAGTGGATATGTCCATGTCTAAACCCAGACTAACCCAAAAAAATAACAAGAAAAATGTAAAAAAAAACACAACTCACATAGGAGAAATACCCAATAATAACCTTTCTTTACCCAGACGACATACACTTCTCAACAACCATTAGAATTCTATTATCAGGAAGATAACTTGTTATACCACCCATTCTAAGGCTATGCTCTTCAACCCCTCTACATACAATTTCCAACAACTTCCCTTCTTAATTAACTACCTTTTCTCTTGACTATCATCCTTACATTCAGTCTGTGAATACTTTTCTTTCTGCACACTTCAAAGCTGTAAAATGATATCTCTGTATATTTCATACAATAAACCTACAATGTTGCTTGATTTAAATGTAACCTTGACTATAAATTATCAGTGATTTGTAAATGTTTAGATTTCTATGTAACCACAACTTTAAAGTGTCACTTTTTTGCACATGTGGAGCTTTTCTCCCCGGGCCTCAGCTGAAAATGGACATGTAATCAGTCGGACTATCCCAGTTAACAAATGTAAAATAAATAAAAAAAAAAAAAAAAAAATACACCTAAGCATGACAATGGATACTGCCATTAATGTGTATCTGCAAAAAATAATTAATAAACTTTCTTCCCACAAGATAAAAGACTTCAGTAAATCTTGGAGATTAATCTCTTGTAAGTTAAAGGTGCCAAATGATTTTTTTTTAATTTAAGTAAGATACTCCCCGGGTTTCATGAGGCACGACGCAAGGATGGCATTAGGCTTGCTCCGACCGTGCAGTGTAGAGATGGCGCAGTAGTGCCATATGCATATTAATGGAGGCTCACTGCCGCCACATCCACGTGCATAGGAAATGTGCGCGAGTGCAGGGGGCATGTCCAAGCGCCACACGCAGGCGTGGACATGTTGGCTGCTTACGTGCAACCTAAAATGCTGAATAGTACAGCCTGCCTCTAATAGTAATCACACCTGTCAGTGTCCGTGAATACTGAAACGTATGCAAAGCATGCAAGTCAGTTTTGCGAACACAAAAATAAGAAGCAAACACAAATGCACCTAGCTGAATATTGAGTCCCCATCCCTCAAACAAATGACATTTAAAACCCCGTGCCTGTATTCCATTGTAGTGTTGATAGTTATACCAAGTGGAAACGAAACGCATCATGTTAGCGCGCCGCCAATAGCTAAGCCCAATGGTCAGGATTACCACCTGTCCCACATTGTGAGGGACAGTCGCTCTCTGGGCAGTTGTGTCCATACCAAAACCATTATAAATGTAAAATGTCCTGCGAGCGTAGGACATAATTATGTCCCAAATCTTATGTAATAGTCACATACAATACTTATTTCCATATGTAAAATACCTACATGTTACAAGAAACAGAATAAGCACGTAAACGAAACAGAAGTAGCAGCAAAACTGCTACAACAATAAGCTTATATTTAGGCATAAAACAAATGTACTATCCGTTGTACTGACCGTGGGTATGTGTTAGCCTGTAAAATCTGATGTGTGTCCCGAATATATCCCATCCTGGCCATATGAAAAGGTGACAACCCTACCAATGGTCAGAGCATTCGCCCAAAATCTGCCCATTCACAGTCCAAGGCGTCCTTGTCAGGATAGGCCTAAGATGAACGGGTATAACCCGGGTCTACCTACCATGTCATGAAAGATAAGTATTTGCGTGTACCTATGTGTGTGATGTACAGCATGTGGAAGGTGAAAAATGCTAGGGTAGTCCTCACAACCATACAGTTACCAGAGATATGTAGTGTATAAAATGTGTTCCCTTGACCGTGCCACAGGCCATCAACCAGAGAAGGGATGGATGGAGTGTGTGGAATATGGGGGTGGGGGGATGAGTAATGTAATAATCCGCCAAGGGGAGACTGTGTTGGATGCACAACAGGTGAACTGGAGGTGTACGAGGGACCAGTGGGTGAATCAGAAAGAAACACAAAGAACAAACATACACATCCGCAATACAATCTGACAGGCCATACTGTAGAATACAATCCCACAAACATATGAATATTAAAATGTGTGATACACATGTACAGAAACATCACTGGCACATGCCCACATAATGGTCTGGCCTGAACTGAGCCATCCAACCACAACACACCTGGATGCATAATTGAATACCCATCATCCGCTCTACAGCACACAACCCCCCCCCCATTCCTGAACATCCACAAAATCCAGCCATACTCAGGCTGCTAGCTTGGCGCAGCCATATCTGCACATAGTGACCACTACTCATATCTAGTAGGCAGTCTCAGCCCAGGCAGTCTCAGGATTGCAAACTATGTATCCCTTGCATGTATAACCCTATCATATTTTTGTAAATCCAAAAATATCGAAGTTTATTGGTCTGTTCAATTTTTGGACATCCCTCATGGGATAAGTATCTTGTGTAAACATCAGACTTGGTGGCACAACACGATGTCCAGTCATGTAGACATCTGGACACAAGTTATATGTGCAGTAGTGGTTCACGAGACTGCTCAGCCTCCAGCCGGTCATGCAGAACCTACTAGCCGTGATTAAACACCTGACTGTGATGCACGGCTCCCCACATGCATTATCGAGAATATTTTCTTTACACATTCGCATAGTGGCAGTTGGATATAGGGTGATTAAGGCACTGATGTAAGCAGGGTACCTCCTGTCCCACTTTGTGAGGGACAGTCCCTGTTTGGACAGGTGTGTCCTGACCAAAAATAATACAATGGCAAATGTCCTGTGATTGTAGGAAATAATTTTGTACCATATTTCATGTAACAGTTGCATAAAACAGTTATTTCTGTATGTAAAATATGTAAATTTTACAAGAAACAGAATAAGCAACTAAACTGCTACAAGAATAAGCTCTCATCTAGGAAAATAAGTAAAGTTCTAAACCCTGTACTGACCATGGGTATGTGTCAGCCTGTAAAATCTGATGTGTGTCCAAAAATGCCCCACTTTGTCCATTAGAAAAGGTGGCAAACCTAGATGTAAGCGGGTAGGTGGCGGTGATTAAACGGTATGTGGAATGTAAAAACGTATGTAGCTGTATATGCATGTGTATGTACAGACCGATATATATGGAGAGAGATATAAAGATACACACACACATATATATATATATGTAGTTATGAAGAATGAACATGGTCACAATATAGCAGTCACAACGAATGTGAAGGGAAACAGCAGCAGAACCAGCCGTAATATTTTGTGCTGTTATATATCAGGATGGCCATCGGTGAGCACACCTCTGCATCCTCAACCACAGGTAGAACGCTAAAAGTGGAACGAACAATCTCCCCTTGCTAAGTTTGACTTCAACTAGGTACAGGGCAGTCCTGGTCCCCAGTCAGATAAGCCTAAACCCGGAAGACCATATGAACACCCTGACAATCGAACACACGCATGTGCCAGGACTATAGGCTATAGAGGTCTGAATATCCTCGGAGTAAGTCAACATGTGGCACGAGTTCAGAGCAGTAGGGAATAGGGAATGATGCATGTGTAGTAGTGCGTTTTTCCCAACAGGTAACTATGCACCATGGGTATACATATAAATGAGGCAGAACACCAATAGTGTAGTGGTTAGAGCATCTGCCTGACGAAAAGGCATTCACGGTTCAAGGTCGACAATAGCACATATAATTTTCTTTGTGGAATTAATGTTGCTCTGCTGTAAAGCCGACATTTAAACATGTAAAGGTGAACGTGTGTATCGCATGGGACTATTAACCAGTTCCTTTCAGTCAAAGTAGTATTGTCATAATGTATAAGGGACAAATAAGCATAAATAAGTGACAGTAAACATATGTAGCACACAGTAAGCATAGGTGAGTTCACCTGCGCAGATGTAAACAGCTCCCAGCATAGGAATTGTATGTTTGTATGTACAGATGCAACATATATATATATATATATATATATATATATATATATATATATATCTACATACATGAGAAATATATATATATATATATATATATATATATATATATATATATATATATATATATATAAAGAATGGACGTTGTAACAGTAAAGCATACACAAGGGATGTGAAGGGAATCAAGAGCAATGTTGGTATTGTAAAGTGCTTTCAGCGTATGTTATAAAAAGCTGCCCAGGAGTGAGCAGATCACTGCTACTCACACCACAGGCAGGGTATTACCACTGGGAGTAACATCGTTGAAATGCTAGGTCTACTTTACACACAGGTGGAATGTAGTCCCATGCTGGGACCTCCAAAAATTGGAAAGCGCAAATGGATGTATTCCATAACACCAGGAAAGGCACGTATGTGCAAATATACATGGTGGGAGACTCTGTAAATACATGAAGTGGGACAGAATGTGTGTAGGGCCCCAAAAGCTCTGGAGAGGGAAATGTGTAAAGGTGTGTCATGGCTGCGATAACAAGTGGATAATGGATGTTACGCCTGTAAATTTAACACGGGTCGGGTGGAGGAACTATGGGTATGCAATTATGGATCCAGGTGTGCCAGGGTTGGATGGGCCAGTTCTAATGGACCGCCCCGTGGAGGTCAGCTAGGTCATAATAGGTATATATGCATACTCACATGCAGACAACAATATATGTTGACGTACAAATTCTGTAGCACATGCATTCCATTTGTTGACATAAATAATAGGAATATGCCCATACAAACATTGACATTACATGGAATAATAGGCTGTGCAGAAGAGGGATGGGTTGAATCACACTACCACATTCCAATTACCATCAGTAATCCCTACATGAACATACAGTGACATCTGTCCACTGTATAATGTGCTACATACCAATTACAAGATAACTGGAGTGTGTCAGCGTTATAAT
This sequence comes from Protopterus annectens, assembly GCF_019279795.1. Lineage (NCBI taxonomy): Eukaryota > Metazoa > Chordata > Ceratodontiformes > Protopteridae > Protopterus > Protopterus annectens. Next base: position 55,061,106 of record NC_056725.1, read on the forward strand.
GAATAAGGCACTAGTATGCTGGTGAAGCTTATAAACACCATTACGCATGTGTAAGTGTGTGTATGAGCGGGGAATGTATTGACACACTGATGTACATATATATAATTATATATATAACTATATATATATATATAACTATATATATATATATATATATATATATATATATATATATATATATATATATATATATATATATATATATATATATATATATATATATATATATATATATATATATATATATATATATATATATATATATATATATATATATGATTATATATATATATATATATATATATATATGAATATGACAGCAAGATATGAATATACATGTATGAATACATATGCAGATATGTCTGTATATATTAATGTAAATAGATATAGATATGTTACAGTAAATATACACACGTATATACCTAGGTTATGTTACAGCACTTATGGGTAACATGTTTAGACTGGGCATATGTTGGTGGGAGGTTCACTCAACAAACATCTACTTATCACCCACTCTAGCTAGGCCGGTGAGACATACAGACATGCAATAAAGGTAAATACAACACTGGTTCCCAGACCACTGGCAGGAAACTACAAGTGGGAGAGATCTACAAGGTCTACACTTTAAACATGGACAGCGACATCCCTTGCAGGACACCAAGCATTTGGTACCTTTCAACCAATGGGGGAACACCATTACAACCAGGATGTAGCTGTACATGGAACAGTAGGTTGTGCAAGCCTGATAACACATGGATTGACACAACGTACGACATGTGTCCCGATACGGGGAGAGTGGGCAGTGTGTAGGGTTGTGTTCATATCCCACCTGCGTCCACCTGTGCCCACAGTAAGGATGAGTGCTGTAGAGTAGTAGCAGGTGGGGGAACTATGGGTATGCGATTATGGGGCTAGGCATGCATGTGTTGGCTGGCAGACATGTATTAGGACCACCCCGTGGGTGTAAGTAATATTCCGATGTGGGTATGGTAGACGCACATACCTCCCAAACTATAAGAGCACATCTACTGGACAGTCCGTAAACCATTGAGGGAATACATAGGGACCATATCATTGAACTATCCCCGATTACCAGGGACGTCCGTGATTATGAATCAGAATCCTAACACAGTCTCAACTAAACCATCCTAGAACTAGTGATATTAGGAGGAAAGGTGGTGGAATACATGTAATGAATAATGACAACATGTAAGAGTCATAAACTGCATGCACCTCAGAAAATGTGTATGAATACATATGTGCTCTGTGTCTGTCAATGTGTCAGGTTAATAGCATCGACCTTCTAAATGTGTATCTGAGATCGTTATGCAGTGTCCCTGATTCAGTGTTTATTCTTCCCCATTCGTATGAGAGTTCTGATAGTGAGAGAAAGCGCATGTTCCGCCGACTACCTTAGAAGATTGATAGAATAAAAGGTATGGGGTTACCACCTGCCCACCTTTGCGAGAGACACTCCCTTGTGGGCAGTTGTGTCCTGTATAATAACTGTAATTAAGGTAAATGTCCTGTGATTTAGGGCAAAGACTACTTATATTGTCTGTAGTAGTAGCATAAAACAATTATGTTCCTCTGAAACACCTAAATGCTATAGGTAACAGTATAAGCAACTATAATGCTATAAGAGTATCCCTTTATTTAGGCAAAACAGTGAAGTACACCCCTTTCTACTGGCTGTGGGTGTGTTGCCCTGCAAAGTCTGACGTCTCTACATACAGTCCTATAGGGTTGCCACCTTTCCAAATGGCCAGAGTGGGACATATTCTGTAGAAATGTCAGACATTCCAGGACTAAACATACCTACAGCCATGCATAGTACAGGATTACACTTATTTGCACAAATAAAAGCTTCATCTAATTGCATGGGAATTGCTTATGCTACTTCACATAACATGTAGAAGTGTCATATATAAAATAACTGTTGTATGCAATCATTAATGAAACGTAGAATATAATAATGTCCTGTAATCTGGACATGTGCTATGTCATGATTATTTTCGCACTGTCCCTCGCAAAGTGGGACAGGTGGTTACCCTAAAGTCCTACCTTGGCCAATTGAGAAGATGGCAAACCTATAATAGGTATGCGGTAGCAAGACCCATCCGACAGATGTGGCTACCACAACAAAAGTACTCGTTTGTAATGCAGGGTCTCGGTTCCCATGTATCAGCCAGATGGGAGCAGAGTGTATGCGGAACACACAAATATGATTAATTCACTGGAAAGGCCACTGATTCCGTACAGTCGAATGCCATGCCGTCGCCTAATGGGCAGCCATTTCTGATACTGTAGTCATGTAGTCCGATGTGTTAGGCATTACAAGGTGGGAGCAGATTGTAAGAGGAACACACAATTATGAATGATTCACTGGACAGGCTGCTGATTCCGTACATTCAAATGCCATGCGGTCGCCTAATGGGCAGCCATTCCTGATACTGTAGTCAGGAGTGGCCTTAGGTCAACTGGTGCCCTAGGCAGAGGGCACAACAGCACCCCCCACAACACCACCCAGTGCCCCCATCCTGGTCTACCTACACTAAATAAATACTGGTAAAGTGCACCCACTAAAGTGGTGCCCTAGGTGGATGTTTAGTTGGCCTATGCCTAAGGCCGGCTATGACTGTAGCCATGTAGTCCGATGTGATAGGCATCACAAGGTATGCCTAAGAGGAACACACGAATATGAATGAATCTCCGGACAGGCTGCTGATTCCATACAGACGAATGCCATGCCGTCGCCTAATAGGCAGCCATTTCCGATACTGTATTCATGTATTCTGATGTAATAGGCATCACAAGGTGGGAGCACATTGTATGAGGTAGACACACATATGATTGTGTCACTGGACAGGCCGCAGATTCCATACAGCCGAACGCGATGCCATCACCTAATGGGTGGCCAATCCTGATACTGGAGTCATGTAGTATGATGTAATAGGCATCACAAGGTAATATTGTGGTCCTCGCTCACACCCAGGGGTGTAAGTGACAGATGCAAGCACCAATGCCGGTGCATTAGCAAGTGCGTGAATGAGCGGGTGTAAGCATGTTTGGCTACCAGTATGCGAGTATTGGATTGGTTAAGCAATGTAGAGGCTAATTGAGAGTAAGAGGCTGTAACCAGAGGATATCATACAGCGCGGTCATTCAACAGTATAGGAATGTATCCCATCATGTAGAAGTACATGTGAGTGTTTATGTCCAGCATATAGGTACATACATATATAGAGATGTATCAGGGACATGCCATGTGGCAACAAAGCATTACAAACAAATGAAACGGGAAACACCAGTGACGCCTGTATTATGTAGTGGTGTTGCTCTATGTGATCACAAGACTACCTCAGACAGACAATAGTTGTACATTGGCTGTATACATCACTCTGTGCATGTATTAAACATTAACACAACAGTACCTGTCCAATCATTATGTGTGAACAGTACCTCTGCAATGTGCAACATCATCATCATGATAAAGGTAAATGGGGTAACCATAGAGGGACCGGTAGTGTTATGTGTACAATGGGGTTGTCCTCCTCATGTGTACCTGAACCATATAGGAGTGATGTGCATACCAGGACCATGCGCCTGAGGGACAGTGGTGAGGATAACAGTAGTATGTAATGATGCATATTACAAGGGTTTCATGTGTCCAGTGGGCACGTGTGTGTAATGGACAGCTATGTATAGGGCAGATGGTGTCCTAGGAGCTGAATGGCCTTATGTGTCCATAGGTGAAGGTCAGATGTTGGGGAAGGAGTGTAGGTATGGCTGTGGAGGATAGGTAGGAGCACAGAAATGACAGCATACAGGGTTGGTATATGACACATGTGGGGGGGTACACCCTGGATGGGGATGGGTCTTCGGCATTCAAAAGCCCATGGGAACAGTGGGATGGAGGTCTCCAGCCATGGGTGACTGCCACTGCACCTACACAACTGCAAAGGAGGCAGTGCTGTCAGCTGTCCAGGACAGGCAGCATCACCCTGTAAATGTGACACTCTGCCCTTGAACTGACATATCTGGCTTTATAACCCCTTAGGAAGCCACCTATGAAATATGTCCGAGACCGCACGACAGCAGATATGTACCTGTCTGGTCCCGCTCCCAAGGGGGACATGCTCCATCCTCAGTGGTGGAGCCACCAGAAGGTGGTACATAGCCAACCAAGGTTGATGTTAATGGCTGGGCCCCAGATGTGATAGTGCCCGGTGCCATGGTCAGCTGAAGTGGGACAGGAGGATATGCCGGGACCTACCAACCCATTCGGCCTATGGTGTTGCATTTTAAACCCACATATGGCTTAGTGACAGACAACAGCATACATGATTACCTACGACAGTATGCATAGATATCACCAGCAACCCAACAGATTGTATACATTTGCAGAGGGAGCACAACACATGCATATATACCACATGGCAACTGTACAATGTGTAGTAGACGTGTGACCGCTGCTATGAACAGTTGCCCATCATTGGCTTGTCACTGGGAATCCCACACAGTGTCAGTCATACCACTGTCTCATGTGACACATGTCCAGTCAGGGATGCGATGGCAGTAACACATCCCTATCATCATGTACTGTCTGCAATCCCCACACCATGCTTCTGCTGTGTACAGAAGTGTGTTCAGTGTGTAACACAGGAGACACATGGTTGTACACACTGACCTGTTCAAAGATGGCCCTACAGATAGGGTTCCCTCATGAACAGAGTACTGTCATGTCTGTATTTTAACATGCAGAATAGCCATTACCACACACATGTTAAACAGGCAGTAGTCTCAATGCAGCATAGCTACACTTACATGCTGTAGTTGTGTGGCACATCACCCTCCTGTCATTAGGTTATTTCCCACTGTTGAAAATGGTTGAAGTACATCCAGATATCATCTGCAATGCCGTGTCAGAACACCACATCCAGGTACCACTCACAGTGACTGTCATGGCCAGATAATAACATCTTTCCCTAGATAGTGTACTGTCTTTATCATGCGGATGGCTATGTGAACACCATCACAGCTGTACCACATGCAATCAGCTAGAGGAGGACGGCAATAGGTGCAGAGGCCATCACCTAACCATTTCCATCTGTTACAATACACATGCTACTGCTGTACAGGTGTACACCTTCACATCCACCAGAGCTTGTGTGTGCGGGACAGGCAATGTACACCAGGGAAGGGCTTGGAGACTTCACCATAATCTGCCACATGCTGAATAGTACAGGGTCAAACCCCTGACTACTCATTACTATTACATGTGCATGACGTTACTACATGTGCCACAGAGGTGCCATGTTGCAGTGCTGTAAGAACATGTGTGTAGGTGAGTGAGTGCCATCTGCAGCAGATATAGTAGACATACATTAGGTGTGGCACACGTCAGTCCACATGAACAGATGCCATTGTCACCACAACCACACTCTAATGGACACGGATTGACACCTTTGCCAGGGCGGCAAATACACAATGTAACTACTTAGTTTGCCACACTGCAGTAATGCACAGGACCACATGCACCACAGGGGATATCTGGAGGTTCAATGGGTTAGGCCATGTGAATGTGCTTGACAACTGTTGGTATGCCAATGAGGTTTATACTGGGAGTGACTGTGGTTGGGAGCATCACAACCCACATGCAGACACAGGGTGCCAGTACTGTCATGCAGGTATGCATTGCTCCGTGGGTGTGTAGTGTTTGGCTGTGCAAGATGGCTGTACAAGACTGGGTGAGGGGTAATCCTTGCCATTGCATCACCCAACAATGGTGTGCAGTGCAGGGGTGTAGTGTCTGCAATGTCCCACACAGATGGGTACTGCAATATCTGGCCTAACATCCTGGTTACCAATGTGTAGGGCCATAGCTTTGCAATGCATACCATGTCTGTGTTTGATAGTCATTCACATGGACATTGCCTAGGATGTGCATGCCCCACAATACTGTGCAGTGACATGTACAGGTGTACCTGGTTTGGCAGACACATGTAGTGTACACAGCCTGTTATACCCCGATATGCCAATACTGGCCTGGTGTGGCAAAACCTGCTTACAGTGAGCAGGTCAGCCCTGCATCTGCATGTATAGAATGGACAGGTATTCCATGGTGTCAGTAGCATGGGTCTATACAGGGCACATGTGTACAGCATTGTCTGGCCTTAGTGGATCACATATGCTGGCACCACATATGTTGCAGCCATTCAGTGTGGAACAAAGTGAAGGCACAATGTCCACATATATGTGCCAATTGTACCGCTGTACAGGGTGCCATGTCCCCTGCAGGCCACTGTGGTCACACCATGCCTACTATCTGTCCTCAATGTGCATGTTACTAGCAACATAGTGGGATGTCCTAGGCAAGGTTATATGTGCATGGCACATGGGTGTGGGACATATACCGGGTACTAGTAGGGCTGCATACTTAGTTCACCAGCCCTTTTGCCAGGTATATGGGTATGGCTTGCCAACTCAGTGCCGTGGCTGACTGACAGCTGTACTCCTCATGAGGTGGCCAATGTGTCATAAGACGGATACTATATAGGAAAACTACAAAACCCGCTCCCAAACACTTCCAATGGTAAGACAATCACAGCCACCTCTACACAGGCTCTGACAGACAAACACACACTTGCCATGTCTTGTATACAAACCCCTGCTGTATCACACTGCAGCAACACAGGTTTAGGCACGCCCTACAGCAAATACTACAAAGCACTGTACTTGTCTCATGCAGGCAGACACACACACTCACACACACTTGGCATATCTGGGATTAGAACACTGACCTAACTACTTTACTACACTACAGCATTATGCAGTTACAGAACACGCTACTGAGATTACTGGGACACAGCACTCTCAGAGGTGTATTTGTAGATGGGTGACATCATCGGCCTTGCTAACGGTGGGTATAAGAAATGTATGGAGTGTGAGCAGTATAAAGGTATTACTCAGTCCTCAGGTAAACGGGGAGAAACACACACACACACGGCAAGTGTGGGACTTGAACACCGACCTAACTACTTTATTACACTACAGCATTACGCAGTTACAGAACGCGCTACCGAGATTACTGTGACACAGCACTCCCAGATGTGTATTTTTAGATGGGTGACATCATCGGCCTTGCTAACGGTGGGTATAAGAAATGTATGGAGTGTGAGCAGTATAAAGGTATTACTCAGTCTTCGGGTAAACGGGAAGACACACACACACACACACACACACACACACACACACACACACACACACACACACACACACACACACACACACACACACAGCAAGTGTGGGACTAGAACACTGACCTAACTACTTTATTATACTACAGCATTACGCAGTTACAGAATGCGCTACCGAGGTTACTGGGACACAGCACTCCCAAAGGTGTTTTTGTAGATGGGTGACATCATCGGCCTTGCTAATGGTGGGTATAAGAAATGTATGAAGTGTGAGCAGTATAAAGGTATTAGTCCTCAGGCAAATGGGGAGTCTCACACACACACACATGGCAAGTGTGGGAGTAGAACACCGACCTAACTACTTTATTACACTACAGCATTACGCAGTTACAGAATGCGCTACCAAGATTACTGGGATACAGTCCTCCCAGAGGTGTATTTGTAGATGGGTGATATCATTGGCCTTGCTTAACAGTGGGTATAAGAAATGTATGGAGTGTGGCCAGCCTAAAAGCAATTTAGAGTCCACCAGCAAACAGGGACAGACATACACACACACGTCAGTGTCGGGTACGGAACACCTGCATATTTACAGATTACTATTTCAATACTACATATATACGAATCGCGCCACACAGACTACACATGTCAAGGCTGTCATTATGTCCGTCTGGGAATGCAGACATTAACAGGGATGCTGGCAGTTAAGATGTACATACCTGTGAACCTGTGTCTTTAAAGTATGAATCCATCCTGACCTGGAGTATGCCCATCTGTTGAATGGACGACTACTACCACTATACAGGGTTACAATGGCCATGCCCATACACAGAGGCACATAACCAACACAAGGTGTCACTGGGCATGCTCACACAGTAGCACAGGGCTGTTCGGAATGCACTATGTGTCCATCTACACAAGGATATACTGGCCATGCTCATACACATAGTAGCACAGGGGGCATGCTCACACACTTAGTAGCACAGGGCTGGTTGGAATGCACTACTATATGTCCATCTTCACAAGAATACACTGGGCATGCGCATACTCCTAGTAGCACAGGGCTGACTGGGATGCACTCTGATGCTAAACACGGAGGGCCACAATGGCCATGCTATTACAGGTAACCATAAATAACACATTGTAATGGCCTCTGGTGTTGGTAGTTTTCATTGTTAGCGGGAACGCTGCTCTACATATATTTGACACCAGTCTTTAACAAATCAGCTGTCATTCTGGGATGACATGGCTGACAGTAGGTAGGCCTTTGTCAGTTATCACATGCATCCATGATACAAGGGAGTGTGGATATTACCCAAGTCGCATCTGCCCACACAGTGCCATTCCAAGGCAAATGTCCTAAACACAGGTTCACTCCCATACACCTACATTACAACTTCTTTGTTTTCTTATGCTAACCAGTGCTAGATGTGTAGCATCCATATTCACAGCTGGCCACTGTAGATCCAAAAATAAGGAATACTGACATCTGTGCAGTGAGGAACACCTGGCTGATGTCTCTGTAGTGCACAATAGCACCACCACCATATACCTCAGAACCTAGCACTACCACCATATATCTCAGAACCAGACGTGGGACATAACACAGGTATGGACCGCTCCAGGTGGTGTAACCACATACATAAAGGCCACTCACATGTACTGACCGGTCCCCCCACGAAAGGCATCACAGATGAGCCATGCACAGGACACAGTGTCACATGCTCCATTCTAGGATGTAAACTGCAGACACCACCATGCCCTCAGACCACCACCATGCAACCATACATATATGACAGACGAGCACACCACCATGTGACCCTTGACCTGTGTACTGTACTAAGCTCTACATCAACTGTAGACAGTGCACATGTACTGACACAGTTGCATCATGTATTATGCAATGCAATGATACCACTGTCTGTGACCTGGTCAGCTGTACACATACCAAGGGCCCTCAGTACTGTCCACCATTAGCAGATATCTGTTGCTGTACACCAGTACACATCCTCATGTATGGATATGACATACATGTACCTGCCCTGGGTATGTACATGCCACACACACAACATACCTGTAAATAACATAGCTGTTGTAGTCCTTTGTGCAAACAGGTGGCTACAGCCATTACACACATGCATATGGAATGTAGGTCCATGGCTGCTGAATGCTAACAGTACATAAGGTGTGATATCAATGTTGACAGAGGTAACATCCCCTCTGTACTGGTCACCCATCATATCATACAACAGTCCATGTGTCATGTATGTTATTACACATATCCGCCAATTGCAATGCCTACAAACATGACCAAATGTCAGGATTGTAGGACCTACACACCTGCACATCTAATGTTGTGCATTCAGCTAACATGCGTGTGCAGTTGCTGATGTATGCAAGTGGCGTGTATCCTAGTACATAATGCAGCTGCAATGCAGCCTCAACATTGCCAACTGTATATGGTGATATGCTGAATGTACAGAAAGATGTACCACAGGTATGGACAGATGTGTTGAAATAACTAAGTGGCAGGGCATCTTTGCAGACAGATGTTTGCTGTGGACAGCTCACAGGTGTGTCACAAGTGGTCCTACAATATCCTGTGTAACCGGTAAGCAATGGTTTTGTTAATTGAAGGACATAACACACAACTCAGACAGCAGTCAGGGTGACAGCAAAGGTAAATCACTTGACACCTGTTAATAGATATGACGTCCCTAGTGCATATATCAGCACTGTTGTCACAGGAAGCGTCAGTACAGTTTGTAACGTGTGCAATACTGCTGTATGTCTGACATACATAACATGAGCTAGGCAGGTCTGAGATTCACAGTACTGGCATGTGTGGTTGCATGTGTGTCTATATTTGTCACGTATTGTGGGGAATACATCTCAATTGTTATTCACTCTCCTGTACACTAATGTACACATCTGTACAGACTGCAATGTATAAAGCAGGACATAGGCAGGGGAGTGTATCTCACACATGTGAGGTATCTGTATGTGCATGACATAGGTGTATTAATTACTGAATGCCACAGTGTGTGTATGTAGGGCTGACTGGTCCCTGGGGTGAGGATGTATGTTATCATACTGAACTGATAGGACCCCTCTCACCATCCAGGCAATGCATTCAACTATCCGTGTTGATGTCCTCGATCTTAGGCCATACTGACTACCTGTACATGTGTATTCTCTGTGGCGTCATGTAGGTGCACAGTACTGTAATGATGATTTGCACATAGGCAGGGGTCCTCAGCACACCAGTAGTAACTGTGTGCGAGTGAGTGTTACTGTGTCGGTGAAGCCGTGAGTGTGTGTGTGTGTGTGTGTGTGTGTGTGTGTGTGTGTGTGTGTGTGTGTGTGTGTGTGTTACAGTGTCACTGAATACATGTGTGTCAATACCTGAGTGTGTGGGTGCAGTTGTGTGTTGGCATCCTGTCATGGGAACTTGTATTACTGATTCCCATTGAGGCATCACACTTCCCACTGGCCTCTACCCTTGTAATCAGCTAGACCACTCTCTTACCTCACCACTCCATGTAACTGTACCTGTGATGTCACCCTTTATGGATGTCACGTCTGTGGCCACAGTAGCTTAATACACAGCTATCATGCTCTTGGAATGGTAGACGTGTTTGTAACGTGGGACATTCTTACTGGCATGTGGCAGCTACACGTCCCGCGGTGGTGGTGCTGCGGTAGCGTTGTCACCTCACAGTAAGATGCTGTCCGGTTCGATTCTCAGCTAAAGTGTCTTCTGCGTGGAGACATGCGTGAATGGGCGTACCTTCCATGAAGGTTGTGCGTCGGGCCTAGCAAGCCGGTACGTAAAAATCAACTGCCAATCATTAGCAGACCGGAGTTCCACTGTGGCGACCCCTAACCAGGAAAAGCCGAAAGACACAAACAAATGTGGCAGCTACACTGTGCATGCTGGTATATTCATACATACCTGTGAGTAGTTCACATGGACATATGGGACACTTAACTGCAAACACTGACATCCACCGGCACGTGCAATTAGACCTGAAGAAGGACAGCAGAACAACATGACCAACATGCATTTACTGTTGTTACACAAGACACATACTGCTAACAGTATTGTACACCTGTACTACATGGTATATCTGCTGACTGACAACAGTCCTCAACATTTGTAAACTACACATCATCCTAGTCTGTTCACCCTGTGCATCAGACCATATGAGCATGTCTCTGCACCGATGGTGTGGATGTCAGGGATGCGGCACATGCATCATCATATGCACAGGGTGTTAATGTTTGCCAGAGGACTAGGCTGCACCATTGGATGACATCATGTGTGTGGGTTTGGGCCTTTGATCTAACTGGGAGTGTGTGGATGTTATGCATGTGTGTGTTGCGGTGCCCTACATATGTGTCCAGTGTGTGCATGTATGTCTGCACACAGTTCTCTCATGTGTCTGGCCTACACAGGGGTATTATTGACAGCTGCAGACTGTACAGGTGAGGTATTACAGTTCACGGTGTCCAGCCACAGACATGTGACCTGTGCCTGCCAGGGGTTGCATGGGCACTACCAGACAGAGGTGAAAATTGGGTGCTGTCTGATGTCACTAGTCCATTGGAACCGTGTCCCTGTTGGGACCGTCCCAGGCCATGTGCATGTGGCCTCCTGTGTCGTGGTGTGGACAGCACAGCACCAGATGCACTGCTGCTGCTACCGCCACTATGGGAGCGGGCATGTAAGATAGCTCATACACATAGACCTGACACAGGTGATGTAGCAGGCCTACGTCCACGTGCCCGATGCCTCACTCCTACCAGATGTTCCAACACAGACAGCTCACGCTCGCGGATTGTCATGCCACGGTCAAATACTCCAACCACTTCATCCAACCATCTATCCAAAGCATCAGCAATCTGCTGTTGAGCATTTACCATTGCCTGGATGCTGTTGTTTAAAGAGCAGACAGCAGCCCTCTATAGCCTCTGATCTTCTCTGTTGCACCATTCAGCACATGCCTGTGCCTCCATTACAGCCTGAAACATGCGTCTGGTGACACCAGCTGCTGTGCTCTGTCATGCAGGAGCATGTTGGCCAGAGGTCCTGCTATGAGCAGCACTGGCCATGTGCCTGTGTGGGGCACCACCAATAGTTTGGCTGACACCATGGTGTGCAGGCACACCTTCCATAGCCCCCACACTTTCCTGTTCCAAGCTACCATGCACCAACTGTCCTTCCTCTATGGCCACAGGTGATGGGGTATGTGCAGGTATGGGGTCTGTGTGCGGGGATGAGGTGGATATAGATGGAATGGCAACCAATGGCACAGTTTCAGCCCCTGACAACTCTGCCTGTGACTCAATCATACGTTCATCATCACTGCTAGAGTCTGTGGGGACATTAACATCTGATGTACCGCAGGAGGGCAATGCACCTACATCACCTGTGAGGGCAGACAAGAACTGTACATTACAATCTATACAATAGACACACACACACGCATGTGATATGACAGAAGGCATGCAACATGCATGTGATACAGCAGACAGCATGCAGCGCAGACAATAATAGTGGTAGTTATCATACATCCCTAGGTTGCAAACAGCATGCATGTGTGATAGCAGATGGCATGCAAATTACACAATCGTAGTAGTGGTTAGCATAAATCCATGTGTTACACCATGTGGACTAGCACAGGTTTACAGTACACCTGCCTGATGTGTGGTATATGACCTTGATAATCACATGTAGTATGACGTGATCTGCTGATGTGTGCAATGACATGCATACATGTTTAACACAATGGTGTCCTGTCGAATATACAGTGGGGCAATGGTGTACCAATTCAGTGTTGTCTGTCCATCTTACAGATATACTGCAAATTTAGCTGATATGCATGGCCATTGCAGGGAATCATGAGGAGTCTCTAGTGCTATACAGTGCGAGTTACAGACCGGGTTCATAGCCATGACTGTGTTCAGATACAATACATATATACTGTGGAATGTGACCCACGTCACTGAGGTGTATACACACTAAACCATGATGTGGAAGTTGTGGCACAGGTCACTGATGGGTATACGGATGACACCCCTGCACATCTGCAACCATATTGCTGCAGCCTGGCAACTATGGGTAGACATGGTGAACACGTCAGTACACCATGTCCCACATGACATCTGTGTATCACACACACACTCACGAGGAGCTAGTATGGCATTTATGTCCATCACCAGCAATGGGAATGTACTGTATCTGTGGCCTGATGTGGATACTGTACAGGTAACTGCTGTCATGTTGCAACACCCTCAAGATGTTCATCACATCCTATGTGGTGGATTGATGTTACGCCTACACAAGATGTGCACAGGCCTGTAGGATGTCTAGCGTTCCACATCTACATTATGACCATTATACAAAGGCCATGGCCAAACCATGTGTAGCCATTGTACGACAGGGTGTACACACAAGCACAACACTTCAGTGTGTGTGTTGCTCCATGTCTCTGGCCATCCTCCTTGGCCATGTGTGTACATGTGTTGTCCAAATTATAGTGATGGGCATCTATTTCACATGTCTGCATTGTCCCATATGAAATATATGCTCCACTGACAACAGGGTTATGCAGATAAAGGGTGGTATGTGGGATATGTTTTCAGGTTAGGTAGGCAGTGTAGCAGCCAGGCCAATAGATGTCATGGACATGTCAAGATAGCACATCACATTGTGTGACATTCATAGCAGGGCTATGATCCACACTGGTGAAACCTGTGTGCTGGCCATACTCCAGCCCACTGTGTAGTACTGTTTGTATTCACCACATGTGTAGACCAGATCTGTTGTACGTTCCTAAAGTGAACAGCACCTCCACCATTGTATGCACAGCTGTCAACACATCTGGCAATAAAGTTTGTGAGGATTCATGTCAGTGTGATGATTCACATAGTTTGCAAGTGTGGCACATGGATAGTCATTGTGATGCATTGCAAGTCCGACCTGTATATTGTGAAAGGGCGATACATTAGGTGTACATGTTGTGAATGGCCACATGGCAGATAGATTTGTGCGTTACGGTTCCTGATAAATAATAATACTCTCACCTGCAACGGGCTGCTGTCGCCACAGAACGCCAGAGGTACCTAAATAGGAGTAACACAGCAGTATGAGCATAATCCACCCCTGTATAAAGGCTACAGGAAGCAATGTGCATAACACATACACCAGTACATTAGACTGTACTATAGTGTATGCACATGTGTGCATACACAGAGTAGCATACTATAGTATGCAGCATGTGTGTATACATGCCTTGCATATGATGTCACATTACATATTGTACAGTGACACGTGCAGCTATATGGAATATAGTTGTTATAGGTGCAGTACTGACTTACCAGGCAACTCCAGGCTCAGTGGTTGAGAGACACCCACCTCCACAATATTGGCTAAGGCTTGTGGATGTGGTTCTGCAGGTGTCCCCAGGTTGGCCAGTAGCTCCTCTGTACGTGTGAGTGGGGGCTATGTTGGTGGTCCACCACCTGTTGCACTTTGTTCCCTGGCAATTGCATTTGCACGCTGTTTCACCCATCTAATGAGGTCTGTACAGTGTCTGCGCACCTGCTGGTATGTGCGGTTGTGGCCACCCACATCATTAACCCTCCTGTGAAGTTCCATCCACAGGGCATCCCACTGCTGTGCATCCTGTGGCACATGGCTGAACAGGATATCATGATTATCAAGTAGGTATGGAATGAGGGCCTCATCCTCCAAGAGTGTAAAAGGGAGAAGCCTTGCACACGGCATACCTGGAAGACATAATGATGGAGACAGGTCACAGTACCTCAGAGACATACAGAGCTACAGCTGAACATACATGTGTTTCACATTACTTCAGCTTAAATAGTTGTATTTGCAAACCTACATGACACTGACATGTTTGTGTCACACACATGTGACACTCAATGTTGAGTGGATATTATCACCATATATGTGTGTGTGTCACCTAATTACATTGCTCATACTCCATGTGGTTGCTGTCTTGATGTGGGCAAGTCTGTTTGCCTGTACTGGTGTTCCTACCTATCAGCACATGGCTGAATGTGTCCACATTAATGCAGTAGACCCTGATGCAGTGTATATGCCACATATAAGGACTTACACTGCCTTAACAGACATGACCTGTGACCCTGCAGACATGCTCACATAAGGTTTTACATGTATATGTTCTGCCGTATACATCTACATGGCACTGTACAGCGATTCAACATCCTGCCATGTATCACCTGTGTTGCACATGTGATACACATGGGACACTGGCTAGCCAGATGGTATTTGCAGGGATGGATATCAACTATGGCCTGTACAGTCAAAGTCAACTAGTGGGCTATATGCCATGGGCCATGTATGCATCTAGGATGAAAGGTTACCTGGCAGTAGCCGACAGGTGGGTCTGTGGGGCCAGGTGGAGCAATGCCACATTACTGATCCACAGGGTTAATGATACATATACCATGCATTACCATGCGGTAATCACACCATGTCTGAGAGGGGAGCGATGTGCAGCTTTGACAGACAGGAATGCATAGTATGGCAGGACTATGTCAAGTGTGTGGGACAAGGATCTGTCCAGCATGTGGTAGGTGGATGTCCATGAAGTATGTGTTCGAGATCAGGATGAGTACGTGTAGCATGTCCAACATCAATGGGTTGGACATGGATTTATTCAAGGTATGCATCATGCTACATAGTGGAGATGGGGAATGGGAAGGCTGGTGTAGGCCATCTGCACATGGCCAATACCCCTTAAAGGAAATATGTGATCTGATATGCGTCACTTGAGTGGTCTGTATGGCTGGACAATGATCTCTATATTCATGAATGGCACCCTATTATTATTAAGGTTGCCACATATGACTCTCTGACAAGGGTGGTGATGTAGCTATCACAGGAAAGACAACTGCCCAGCTGCATCCCTCACACACAAGTGTCCATTATGATGACTGCTGCCTAGGTGGTAGTTCATGGGTACAGGGTTATTAACATAGGGGTGACAATGTGAGTCAGCTATTGCTCCGTGGTCATAGTCATTCGCATACTTCAATAGGCAGATGCCTTCTGTTTGTCTGTGAGGTATGGACTACAATGAGGGGGAATAGAATTCATTAACCCTGACATACTGTAGCTGCCACTGGTGTGATGGTCATGTATTATTCAGACACATTCTATAGTGTTGTTTCTGCCAGCAGTCCTGTTGCTAAACACTCCTGTGACATAGGAATGTACATCTAGTATACCAAGTGTAGGTGGTATACAGTATGGGTGACAATGTCCTATGACCTGGCAAGGTTATGATATGCAGTGTGACATCAACCATACTGTCCTCTACATCTGTACTGCTGACATCACTTAAGTGATCAAGGTTCATGGTCTTCCAGACCAGACTCAACAGGGTAGTAGTGCAGTACTTCCCATTATCAGTGGTGTCTCCCCCTTTGTTGGGTTGTGATACCTGTTGGTGTGCACCATTCAGTGTGTACACAACCTGACATGGAGCTATGTTTTATATGATGTGTACGTGGAGAGCATCTTGTTTTGCCATATGTGTATGATACAACCTGTGATGTGGGCAGGTCCCATACAGACTGAGTGCAGTTTGTACCTGCATAGTTGTGGGTACAGGGGCCCTGTGGTGTACATGGATATATGCTTGTGTACCTGTTGGGGGGAGGGGGCCTTGTTTTTATATTATCCAAGACCCTATCTGGATTGCTTATTCATGCTAAGCACTTGTTCAGGACTTGTAAACAGTACGTAAGCTAATGATTACTATAGCACTCAATCTTCCACATCACCTGCAGGTAAGGGTGAACAGGTTTTGTACATACTTTTCTCACTTGCATAGAGTAATGTAGCTGTTGTACTCACTTTCCTCACTTATCTATGTGAATGTAGTTCTATATTCAGGCATGTCCAAGAGTCAACTGCCAGTGTTCTCACCTGTCTATCTGATGAATCTGGACATCTTGAGGCAGTGTACACATTGCCTCATGTACACAGACAAGCCTCTCTGCCTACCACCCAACACTACAACCTGTGAGAGATGCACTCATCTAGCCAAACTGGAGGTAAAGGTCTCTCCAACCAAGCCTGACCCTGACTGTCATGTGGAGAAGGTACACAGTCGCACAACACCACACTCATCACATAAGCCTCACTGTATCTACCCCACCATTAACTGGGAAAGCTACTCGTGTACCAACACATTAGTTCATCGGTTTCTGGAATTCATGAACACCAATGCCCTGACAACATATCCACACACCCACCAGGGGCAACAATATCCTAGACCTAGTCATTACCAACATGAGTGACTGGTGCTCCACATGTGAAGCCAACTACTCTTTGGTCTGATCAGACCATGTGCTGAACACCGTTGATATCCACATCCTGCACCTACCCCCCATTAAGCGAACCACAGTATAATATGTCTACAAGGCCAACTACATGCTTCTTTAGGCAGACGTGGTGGACGTCATGACACCCATGCAGATGGACAGTACTGTTACAACTGCTGAACCCTACACAAATGCACTCTATAAGCACTTACAGGAGTGCATGGCTTGTGCTATCCCAAACAGAACCAGGACGTTATACTCATAATTAACTAAACCAATCTGGTGGTCCCCTGCCATAAACATATTGTACTACAGGAGGAAGACACTGTTGCAAATGAGAGTACAATACCATGCGTGGAGGAGATCCCTGGCCAGCCTCAGTAAGAAGGTGAGATCCCTTATACGATCCTCCAAAGCTAGCTATGAAAACTTTAATGCAACTAATACCAACAACAACCACAGAGCCTCAATGTCAACAACCAGATCTGCTCTGAGTTACAGCACAAAGGCATGAACATTACAGAAACAATGGATATTGGCAACATCCTGGCAGATCCCTCTCAAAGCTGCACACTCTGAAGGCAATATCACAGCATCCATGGGACTGGACAACATCCCAGGCTGCATTTTACATGAACTTTGGATCGTACTGTCTCCTCACCTACGCACCATGTTCAATAATAGCCTCACATCGGGCATAGTGTCCCCTGAACAGCACACAGCAACAGTTATCCCACTCCACAAAGGTGGCACCACAATGGACCACGGGACCTATTTCCCTATAGGCCTGACTGGCCTGGTCTGCAAGGCTATGGTGCACATCATGGATCATTGTCAGAGATATTGGGTACCTCCCAACCTTTGACCCCTCCCTGTTTGGCATTGTTAAGGCTGGACCATGCCTCCTAAACCTGGTGGGCTTCTTAGAGACAGTTACCAAGGCATTAGATAAGGGTAAGGAGGTCCACACAGCCTACCTAGATCTCTCATAGGCTTTCAACACCATTCCTCCTTCTGGTATTATCAACATACCCATCCGCCTGAACATTAACCCCTACATCATGTGATGGTTTGCAAAGTGGCTCATGGACAGAACACACACAGTAGGAGTTGCATACCCTAGGTCCAACTGTATACCAGTTACAACTGCCATCCCCCAGGGCTCAGTCCTAGGACCCCTCATGTTCAGTATATACTTCTCTGACATACAGACAAGCACAGAAGGGCTTTGGCTTAAAAGGTTTACAGGACGACTGCAAACTAGGGGACATAATTGTTTCCCCAGCTGTTACAGACCCCCTCTGGAAGGGTTGCACTGAGACGGATACCTGGTGTTAATATCATGGCATCAAGCTGAATGCCTAAAAGTGCATAGTCATCACCTTTGGATAAAACTAATTACCCACGGACTACCACATAGGTGCTAGTCCCTCCGGAAACACCAGTAGATAGCAATCTCTCCTTCGATACCCATAATGACAAGGTGGTTAGGATATCCTTCTACATGGCCCCCCTAATCTCTAATGGGTTTGCATCCAGATCAGAGGGGCCATTGTGACTCTACACATGTCATATCAGACCCATTAAAGGATACAACACCACATTTGGGATATACCTTACAAGACAACTGCAACAGCTTGGAAGACCACACCAGTACCACACCAAGAGGATTACTGACCTCAAACAGATGACCTATGCAGCCCAACCTACGAAACTCCAGCTGTACTCAGTTGCACACCGCATACTCACAGGTGATCTCTGCTTGACATACAAGGCCAATCCAACCCTGTATTGCTGGATATGCTCCACCTAAACAGAAGCCTCTGAGAGCCACATGCTCTAGGGATATACACCTAACCACAACGATGAGTAGGACGTGCTGAACGGATAGATTCCTGACCCGGACACTTCCTATGCTTTGGAACGTGATTCCAATGTAAATCAGGAAGGGCCCCTCACGAGCACTCTTCAAGAGATACCTTGCCGTGTGGATGGGAGACAGACATGTACCCGGGGATCACTGCAGTGGCTCTGCTGGACAGAGGCACAGGGAACTATTGGCTCTGCCATTCAGAGGCACAGGGAACCAACCTATGGGGGTGGAGAAAGACAGCACACGCTAGCTAGGTTTACAGATACCCTTGGTAAGACAGCCTAGTACCTATCTTTGCACATATTACATGTCTTATGTGCATGGATAGTTAAATAGCTCTTCCATTTTACTTTGCTATCATGCTGATAAACTGTTGACTCACTAAAAGGCATATGTATCCTGTTACTGTGTATTGTAAATGCCGATTGACATAACTAATGTTTGCCTACCATTACAGTAATGCTATGTAGCTTGTAATACATATCTACCTACAATACTGTACATTACACAGTTATTGGCACAATATCCCACAATGCAAAACATACTTGCACAGTGGCCCAACCTTCCATATGTTATTCTCTGTATTACACCCATACATATGGCTACAGTTACAATATATCAACAAATACTATCCCCTATTATAGTACATACTTGGTGGACCAACCCTGCCACTGACGTCGGCTGGTGAGGAGTATTTCTGTTCAAAGCCCTTATATAGCATAAGAACGATGCCAGGCAGAGGCAGGATCCAAGGTGTAAAAATGTTTATTCCAAATTTAAAATGTCAAAAGCCCTTATATAGCATCCCTTGTGGGGTATGCATTGTTTGCCTTGTGACCTACAACAGTACACACAATTACCACAAGCGTGATTATGCTCAACAATACATCACTACAAGATATCTGTTTCCACTATATGGATTGTGTGCACTTTAAATACTACAGAACAGTACTACATACACAGACATTCTGACTGTTCTACATACCTTATTAGTAACCCTATGTATTGTTAACAGTTGATTCAATCCTTTTCAGTTTGTGTTTCAATGTTATTTGTAATGTTCCACTGGTATATACGGATGGTTTGAGTGTGTGATGACACATCCTTTTCTAGTTACATATCGGTAACGTGGTATCCTGTCCACCAATTGCTGTTCCAAAGTAGTTAACTGGATGCACATCAGCTGCCCAGCTACTACATTAGCCAATACCATGGCAACAGTGGTGTATAAGTGAGTACTCCTTTTAGCGTTGTCCGTTTGCCTTACTTTCGAGGGAGATGGCCTAGATGTGTTATTGTGATATATTTCAACAGCTATATGGAGACACACAGAGATATATTAGCTTCATGACTCCCGTGGACTGTGTGCAATGGCTAGACGATTTAGTTCTACATGTGAGTGTAGCTGTTATATTTCAGAACAGTGCTACTTATGTAGGGTTTGTTTGTACCTGATACTTCTGCAGATGTTTAAGTCTGGCAAGGATGTTTGGCCAGCTCAAGGCTGTATGGCTATGTATGAACTGTTATGTAGTGTATAGTGTGCTCACTAGACATCCTTGATTTGGTGTACAAGTGTAGCATACTGTGCTGTTACTCACTAATTGCTAACACATCCCGGTGTACGCACAACCCTCTGAAACGGGATTAGTGCAAACAAACCCTATTACATCAGCAGCTGTTCCATGGTATAACAGCCGCTATTTCACTTAGGGCCATGTTTGTGTGTCTCTGACAAGGTATGTTAAGGCTTCTGCAGATGTCGTACAGTGTGTGAATGATTTGTGATATTATTACAGTTTGTATTGTAATATGTTTGGGTGTGGGGGTAATGTTGGTGGATGTGCTTAGCAAATGCAGGTGTGTAGGAACTACTTTTATACATAATCGCTATGTGTGTGAGGGTTCCTTCCCTATTTGAACACCTATCCTTTTGTGGACTAATACAATGGTATTTGCAGGCTGATTCATTAAGGCACTGTTATGTGGTTCCTGTATAGCATGCAGGTGATGTTAGTCCTTTAATCCCTTCAGTAATACATCTGAATGTAATAACGTGTTGCTACATGATAGCTGTGTATTTCTGTCATAGGTATTTGCAGTCATCGTAGTTGTATTGGTGACTGACCCTCTTTGGCTAGGGTTGCCACCTTTTCATATGTCCATAGTGGGTCCTTTTCGGGACACACATCTGATTTTACAGGCCGACACAAACCCACGGTCAGTACAAAGGATAGAACTTTCCTTTCTTGCCTAATTATAAGCTTATTCTTGTAGCAGTTTAGTAGCTTATCCTGTTTCCTGTACCATGTAGGTACTTTAGATACAGAAATAACTATTGTATGCAGCTATTACAGTACATATGGGACATAATAATGTCCTACAATCCCAGGACATTTGCCACGTTTAATATATTTGGTCAGGACACAACCGCCCAAAGAGAGAGTGTCCCTCGCAAAGTGGAACAGGTGGTAACACTATCATTGGCTCATGTCCATAGCACATATTTGTAATGGTGTATAAGCATATACTATCTATATCCTTTGTTCATAAAGGTTGGTAGTGGCGGAATGTGTGACTGCTATGGTCTATGTTATACACATATATGAACACTTCAACCGCTGTATACAGGAGACCTACAGAATTCCAAAACCACAGTGTTCCAACGTACACAGTCTCAGGAACAGACTCCCATCCCGCACATTACCGACATCGACAGTAACTTGCGAAGGTAACAAGAACATGGAACACACACATGCACACACAGACACACTGCTACCCAACACATCCAAACAAACCATCCTACACTATGTATGAGCAGGTGGCCAAGCCCCCCTACACACCCCATGTAGGTGTCTGCGCCCCACACACCACCCACTACTTTAATATTCTACATCCTTAGGTTGCGCAAACAGATGCACAAAGCTAACCCACAACCACACATTACAGTCTCCCAACAACACACACCACACACAGAACACACACTTACACACACTACAGCCCAAAGAAACACATGTACACACAGTAACCTAACCAAACCGCAACACCAGAAGCACTGACTAACTGTCCATTAACATCGTGAGATTACACCTTGCACATCTGGTGTTTCGGAACTGTGTTCTTTCGGACCTTAAGCCTTGGGATTACGTGCATCGGTATGTAAAGCAGCTGGTATGTGGTAGGTATCCCATTTATATGTACCTCCATGGTTATGTAGATGTTGTTAACCTATCTATATATCTACATATATATGTATATCCTCATATATCGACATATCTCTCTCTCTCTCTCCCTCTCTCTCTATATATATGATTGTGTGTATGTATATATATATATATATATATATATATATATATATATATATATATATATATATATAACATACACCTTTCATTGTGTACATGCCGGTTTGTCCTATTTCAACACATTCCTACCTTTTGTGTTTTATCCTGTCAGTATACACGACTGTCATTGGTACATCTCAGGTAGCTTAGTGGTATGTTATTGTGATCAATGTGTACATGGTTGCGTGTTCTAATCCTGGCAGTGATATCTTACCTCTCAGACCCGGCACTGGTAGTGCAAGGGTGATGAACGCACATTTCAGAGGTTGTGTGTTCCACATGTTTATTATTCTGTGGAGAACTACCTATATATGCAAGCTGTGTTTAAGGTATACTATGTAACATGTACACATCTGTGAAGATTCCTGTCAGGGATACTCAACATTATTTGGAAACACATCCCTGATTACATTATACAAAACCCCTCACTAACACTTCAGGCAATCCTTGCAGTGTGGGTGGTGAACAGTAGCTACACCCCAGGGATGCAGCAAGTGGCTCTGTTCCACAGAGGAACAGTTAGTTGATCGACGGGGTGGCGACAGCAGACACGTTTTGCCTATGCTTATGAGTGGCCTCGGAGGTTGGGCATGTACCTACCTATGTATCTATGAACCTGTACATACAGTATGGACACATGCTGATAGCTTAATATACTGTTGAGGTATTGATTTACCTTGTGCCAGTGGCAGTTGTGTGTACAGTAGTTGAGGGCTACCTATGTAGGATGCATACAGTAGACCACCTATACATGACAATTTACAGGTGGTCGTGTATGTGTGTGCCATCCATGTTTGCTGTGTGTGCAGGTGGACAAGGGTGTCAGTCAATGAGTGCCTACACTGTCAGTGTGTGTGCTATACGTTCCCTCTTTGCCAAGGCATGGGCATACTGGGCACGCCCCTGTCTTCCTACTGGGGCTAGCACAGGGTGTTCGTGGTCTGAGCCCCCCTGTGCCTGTGGGTCCCTTGGCAATGGTGGTGGGCTGTGAGGGTCTTCACCATTCTGTCCCTGCTGCAGCTGTTTCCACAGGATCATACTGTGTAGTGTGGCACATACTATGAAGATGTCGGCACACATTCCTGGAGAGTACTGCAAGGCTCCAACAGATATGTCCAAGCAATGGAACCGTGATTTCAGCATCCCAAACATGCGCTCTGTGATGATTCTGGTTTATGCGTGTGCCTCATTATGGCATTCTTGCGTGGCTGTGTGTGCATTTCTGATGGGTGTCATCATCCACGGTTCCAGTGCATAGCCAGCATTCACACATACCAGTTGGGGGGGGGGGGTCACATACCTAAACAGTCACAGCCAGCAGGACAATTGTAGACAAACGCAAGCACAAACAAATACTGTATCATTCCATCTGAACAGACATATGAGTAACCTCCCACCAGGTCTATGCAGACAGATAACAGCAGGCCAGGCAGTGTGATGTGGGTTGGGTAGGCTATGAAGTCACAAACTAATATGCATGTAATTGGAAGCTAACATCTGTAGTATAGTGGTATGCCTCAAGCCAGTATGATAGGCAACAGTACAGACTGAAATGGAGTACCTGACATAGCAGTGCAGACCTAGCAAATGTCTATAAGTGTCAGGTGTACCCCTCATTCTATGTACACCCACAGTAACAATCAGGTGTGCCGCCCTGGGTAGAAATGTACAAATAATAGCTGTCCCCCCTGTATGTAGAAATGTTGATAAGTCTATGCAAATTGACTCATGGAAGCCCTGCAGGCACAGCATGCTTCCTGTCGATGTACAGCACAAAGGTGAACCCTGAAGTAAAAACCAACTTGAATTTTCAATCCTGCCTTGCGCACAGAGTGATATGAAAACAGACCCATATAATATATTGGACCCCTGTCATAATCAAACTATGTAATACAAGTACTTAAGTTGTTCAAAGAAAGTAAAAATCCAAAGAAGATCAATAAATCTCCGATCAGTATCATCAAGAAACAATGAGCACTCCTAACATTATCCAAGCCATGTTCTGGCAAAAATATTGCCAAAGAGTCCATAGAGAACCATGAAGCTTTCTTTAGCTATGTCATAAATATCAATGTAAACTCATATATGTTCTGAGTCAGTGCAAAGTGTAAATGAATACATGTATATGACTGACATTGCCAACATCTTGTCAGACATGTTTATACATATTTACCCCCCTCTCACTGACAAACGGGCCCATTACCGTACCTGGAGATTGTGAAAAGCCAGAAATCACATATACAATGGTTAAACAGCTCTATCCAAACCTAAAAACATGGTGTCTATGTGATGACATGGTGTCCCTGGCTGTGTCATATGTGAACTCCAAAACAAACAGACCCTGCACCTAAACAGTGTTGAGACTCACCCTCTGTACAGGATATGAAACTGTTGAATGGGTTACAGCAACATTTGGCACACTCCATAATTATTGTTGCACAACAGACCATGGGAACTATTGTCTTATAAGCCTAATAAGCCTGATCTGCAAGGCCATGGAGTCCATCATTATGGAACTCATAAACAGAGCTATTGGGAGCCTACAAACACCCAACCCTACCCATTTTGGTTTGGTCAGGGGCAGATCATGGTCCCTAAACCTGCTAGATAGTTTTCAAGGCAGTCACCCAGGACATACATCAATGAAATGAGCTCCACACGGCCTACATAGACCTTGAAAAGCCCTTTTCCAACATCCCACACACATGTCGTATCCAAAAAATCAACAACCTGTGCATAAACACATCTGTCATCTGATGGATTGCCAACTGGGGCACAGATAGATCCCACAGGGTAAGAATTGTGGTCTCCCTGTGGGACTGTAAGCTGGTAACAACTGCTGTCCCCCATGGCTCAGTCCTGGGACCCCTCCTGTCTGGTGTATACTTTTCAGAAATACAGTCAAACACACAAGGGCTATGGTTAGCAAAGTTTGTGGATGACTGCAAAAAGGTTGTCATAATCAATGTTTGGGACAACAGAGACATCCTTAAAAAGGGTCTCAGTCAGACAGATGTGGTGTCAAAATTATGGCCTTGAGCTACAGTCATACAAATACCACATAGGTGCCAACACCCTAAATATGGAGGTAATTATAAGGGATCTATGGACACATGTGGATAGTCATCTCTACTTTCAAAAACACATTCACAAAGTGGTTAGAAAATCATGATATGTGTTCCCATAAATTGCCAAAGTATTTGCATGCAGGTCAAAGGAGGTTCCCTCTACTCATCAGTCATCAGACCCATCAGAGAGTACCACAACACACTTACGATGAATCTGACTAGGCACCTTCAGTAGCTGGAAAGACCACTGAAGTACCTCAACAAGAGGATTACTGGCCTCAAACAGTTGCCCCATGCAACAAGACTAAAGTAACTCAATCTGTACTCTGTTGCATACTGTCTACTCAGGCGATCTCTGCCCAACAGACAGGTCCATGTCCAATGCAGAACTGATGTACATGCTCTATCTGAAGTAAACCCAAGCTCACTGTGCCACATGCTCTAGGGATATAATCATCACAACAATACATAGAACATGTTGGAGGGATACATTACTAACTCACAGACTTCCCTTGCTTTGGATCAGGCTCCCAACCTACATTAAGCTGAGTCCCTCACTGACACTCTTCCAGAGGTGCCTTGATGAGTGTATGTGAAACTGGAATGTCACACCATGGATTACTTCATCAGCTCTACTACACAGAGGCATAGGGAACAACCCATGTGTGGTGATAGCTGCACACTCTGGCCATACTAATATATGTCTTCAGGCAGATAGCCTATTATCTACCTATGTAGCTATATATATAGGGAGAACACAGTATAATAAGCCAAAGATGGATGGGCAGAGATGTGTGTATGAGGGTGACCATGACAGGGAGCCATCCAGGACTGTCCCACCCAGCACACATCCCAATGGCACAAAAGACAAGAGGTGCACATCTCACCCACTGTACATAATAGCCACCAGCATCTGTAAGCATTACAGTGTATGTGGTGCATGTGCCTGCTGTACAACATGACTGTACAATGAAGTACACATCTAGTATCTGTAGACATGTACCTGTCACATAGTTCATAGGTATGTAGTAGACTATCTTTATGAAGACATATATTAGCCTAGGCAAGTTGTGCAGCTTTCACCACCCCATTGGTTAGTCTCCTAAGCCCTAGTTCTAATAGTTAGTACCCTAAGCCCCTTTCTACTTGGGCTGCTGATGTGATGCCTGGCATGAATTGTCTGTTTCCCATCCACTCATCAAGGTTCCTATTGAAGAGTGTCAGCGAGGGGCTCTGTCTGATGTACATTGTGACTCTGTTCCACAGCAGGCAAGTCTCTGGGATGGTACTCTATCGCACCAGCATGTTGTATTCATTGTTGTGATAAGGTTCATATCCCTGGAGTGTGTAGTGTGACTCAATTTTGTTATCCTTAGATGGAGCATGTTCAACAGTTATGTGTTGGACATGGCTCTGTATGTTAGGCAGAGTGTGCCTCTGAGTAGGCGGTACACAACGGAGAACAGATTTAATTTTACCAGTTGTGTTGCATAACATAACTGTTTGAGACCAGTAATCCTCTTGGTGAGGTACCTCTGTGGTCTCTCCAGCTGCTGGATATGCTTAGTCGAGTACATCCAAAATGGTGCATTGTACTCAATGATGGGTCTGATGACTTAAGAGTAGAGGGCCACCACTACCTCTTTTGATCCTGATGCAAACCCTTTGTTGATTAGGTGGGCCACATAGGATTTCCTAATCACTTTGGCAACATGGTTGTCAAAGGAAAGATGACTATCTACTTGTGTCTCAAGATCCCTTATTACCTTGTCAGTTTTTAGGGCGTAACACCTATGTGGTAGTTTGTGGGTGCTTTGTTTTCCCCAAAGGGGATTACTATGCATTCTTTCACATTGAGCTTAAGGCCATGATTCTGACACCACACATCTGTCTCATAGAGTCCCTTCTGGAGAATATTTGTGTCAGCCGGGGAATCTATTATGGCAAACACTTTACAGTTCCCAGCAAAGTTAGTCAACCACAACTCTCCTGTGTTGGCATGTACTTCTGAGAAGTCTATACCAAACAGGAGGGGCCCCAGGACTGAACCCTGGGGGACACCAGTTGTAACCGGTTTAGAGTCTGACATGTAGCCAGCAACTCTTAATTTGTGGGATCTATCTGTGAGCCAGTTTGCAATCCATCTTGTGATGTATGGATTTATGCCCAGGTTGGTGAGTTCATCTATGATACCTGACTGGGGAATGGTGTCAAAGGCCTTAGCAAAGTATAGGTAGGCTGTGTGGAGCTCCTTTCAATCATCTGTAGCCTGGGTAACTGTCTCAAAGAAATCCACCCAGTTCAGGAGGCATGATCTGCATTTGACGAAGCCAAACTGGGTGTGTTCAACTGTGTGAAGGTTCCCAATGTCTTTATTGTTGACTTCTATTATGATTGACTCCATTGCCTTGTAGATCAGACTCATCAGGCTCATAGAGCGAGAATGACAAAGGTCTTTTGTGGCCCCACCACTGTGGAGTGGGAAGAACATTGCTGTGCAACATTCTAATGGTACATATCCTGTAGAGAGGATGTAGAGAGAAGTGTAGGTATCCTTGATGAATATGGATACATCCCCACCATATGTGCTATGATCCAGGTTCTGATGCTGGAAGGTATGGAATGAGTAGTATCCTGGTAGTGCTGGTGTGCTCTCTAGAGCCTTGAACTAGGTTTCTGTTACTGCATAGATATCAATATTCTCCATACTGAGAAGTGCCTTGAGTGTGTGCATTTGGAGGCTGAGACTTCTGGCAATGAGTAGCATTTAGCTCACTTTGTGGTTATTTGTATTGGTTACGGGGTTTGGTTTGTCCTGAGTGACCGGTGTTCCACACTTGAAGTCAATGCCTCATTGGTCCAATCTGACCATAAACTAATTACCCTACATATACACATTCTGCTCCCACCTCCCATTAAGGAAACCATGTTAAATAATTTCTCCAAAGCCAACTTCATGCTACTTAAGACAGAAGTGGTGAACTTCATGACACCCATGCAGATGGACAATACAGTTACGACTACTGAATCCTACACAATTGCACTTTATAAGCACTTACATGAGTGCATGGATCGTGCTATCCCAAACAGAACCAAGACGCTATCCTCCAAAAAAAGGAAGCCAATCTGGTGGTCCCCTGCCATAAACGAACTGTACAACAGAAGGAAGAAACTGTTGCAAAAGAGAGTGAAATCCCATGAGTGGAGGAGCTCCCTGGTCAGCCTCAGTAAGAAGCTGCGATCCCTGATAAAATCCTCCAAAGCTAGTTACAAAAACAAAATCACCACTGATTCTAAAGCCAGCCACAAAACATTCTATAGCTATGTCAAGAATCTCAATGGCAACACGTAGATCTGCTCTGAGTTACAGCACAATGGCACTGAATATACAGACCCAACTGATATTGCCAACATCCTGGCAGATAGGTTCAGTGCTAACTTTACCCCCCTCTCACCCATTAAAGAGCCCATCTCTATACCGGAAGAATGCAAAGTTCCTGTAATCATGGCTGCACAGGCAAAAACCACACTCTCCAAAGCCAGGAACACAGCATCCATGGGACCACACAACATCCCAGGCTGCATTCTACATGAACTACAGAACGAACTGGCACCACACCTAAGTACCATGTTCAATCATAGCCTCACCTCAGGCTTTGTGTCTGCTAAATGGTGCACAGTGATGGTTATCCCACTACACAAGGGGGCAGCCACCACAGACCCCGGGAACTAGTGCCCCATTAGCCTGATGAGCCTGGTCTGCAAGGCCATGGAATGTATCTTCATGGAACTTATAAACAAAGACACTGGTAATCTCCAAACTCTGGACCCCAACCATTTCGGGTTTGTAAAAGGCAGATCATGCCTCCTAAACCTGATAGGCTTCTTTGAAGCAGTCACCAAAGCTGTAGACAAGGGTAAGGTGGTTCACATAGCCTATCTAGATCTTGCCAAGGCTTTCGACACCATCCCCCACTCTGGAATTATAGATAAACTCACTAAACTATATATAAATCCCTATGTCACAAGATGAGTTGTCAAATGGCTCACAGACAGAACCCACACTGTGAAAGTAGCAGACTCCAAATCAGACTTCAGACCAGTGACAAGTGGAGTACCACAGGGTTCAGTCCTGGGTCCTGTACTGTTTGGTATCTACTTCTCTGAAGTACATGCTAACACAGAAGGTCTTTGACTAATTAAGTTCACAGATGACTGCAAACTAGAAGCCATAATCGAAACTACTAACGATGTGGACATCCTACAAAAGGGCCTCACTGAGACAGATGCCTGGTGTCAAAGCCATGGCCTCAAGCTCAATGCCAAAAAGTGCATTGTCATCCCCTTTGGTAAAAACTCTGTACCCATGAACTACAACATAGGCGATAGTATACTTAACACCAAAAGTGTGATAAGAGACCTTGGGACACAGGTGGACAGTAGTCTCTACTTTGATAATCACATCGCCACAGTAGTCAGGAAATCCTTCTACATGGTACACCTCATCACAAAAGGTTTTTCATGCAGAAAAAAAGAGGTCATTGTTCCCCTCTACTCATCACTCATTAGATCCATTATAGAGTACAATGCCCCTTTTGGTATTTACCTTACAAGACATCTACAACAACTGGAAAGGCCGCAGAAATATCTCACAAAGAGGATTACCATCCTCAAACACATGCCCTACACAGACCGTCTCAAAAAACTCCAGCTTTACTCCGTCGCATATCGCCTACTCAGTGGTGATCTCTGCCTAACATACAAAGCTATGTCAAATCCAGAGCTGTTGGACATGCTCCACTTAAAGAAATCCCAATCACTCCAAACTACACGCTCTAGGGACCTAAACCTTGTCACCACAATAAACAGAGCATGCCAGAGGGATAGATTCCTGTCCCAGAGACTTCCCATACTCCGGAATAAACTAACTATCTATATCAAACAAAATTCCTCATTAGCACTCTTCAAGAAAAATCTTGATGATTGGATGGGAAATAGGAAATTCACCCCAGGGATCACTTCTGTGTCTCTACTCAATAGTGGCACAGGAAAATAAATTTCTTGGGTGGCAAAAGCCAGGTACCTTTTTGGCTGGGCTTGTATAGACCCCAGGACCGATAGCCTAGTACCTACCTATGAACCTATGAACCTATGAACCTTTGTGCCCTGCCTAAAAAAGGTAATATGGGGACAGCAAGAGCCTTGGCCAGTATTCAGAAGCATAGAGGTGACAGGCAAACCATCTCTAGTGAAGCAATGAGGCTTGTCTATCATGTCATCACAGGCAGACAGAGACTGGATCCCCTTTGGATGACACCAGAAGCTCAGCCAATTGTTGAAGTTTATCATATTTCTGTTATATTGCAGTATCATGTAGGTGAAGGTAAGATGCTAGTCAAGGTCAGTGTCATACCAGCCTGGGCTACATGATCATAGAGCTACTATATATCTCTTGTCAGGTTGTCCTGGGAGGTATGTCTCAGATCATTCACACTGAAATGTACAAAGAACACGTCATATATGTACCTGTTCTGGAGTGATGTAAGTGCTTGTGTTATGTGGCGGATCATAACACTGACAAACAACTGACAGTTGCCTTCTCCTTGTCCAGCCGAGTGAGTGGAACATCTGTGTGCCTGAGTATGGAGTCACCTATTACTAGTGTGTTGGGTATGTTGTTTTGCCTTAGGGCCTGTTGTGAGGCACACTGCTTTGGTGTATTATGTGTTTTATGGTGTGTGCATGGAGGTGCATGTTGCTTGCTTGTCTGCTTAGGAGGACACTCTCTTTTTCAGATTAATAATTGTATTCTCCGAGTATGGTAATGTGCATTTATGTGTGTGATTTGCTGGTGCTTATATTGTAGGACTATGTGAGACAGTTGGTGTTGTGTTTGTATGACCCTACTCCACTTGACTGTATTGTCCAGTATTGGGTTGACAGAGCTTAGCCACCGGTTTGACCCTGTGTGTGCCAGCATGTGATGCATCAACCCATATATGATATGGTCATGGCCAATGCATACAATACACTCACAATATACCTAGTATGATAAGCCTGCTGAGGTTAGAAAATGTGAAAAAAAACCTTTGGGCAAACTGTCTGCAAGTAATGTCTGTATTGCACCCTGTAACTCCATACTGCTTGCTGAAGTGTAAAGACGTACTTAGTTTGGATTAAGAACCCCACACTTGCCAACTGTGTGTGTGTGTGTGTGTGTGTGTGTGTGTGTGTGTGTGTGTGTGTGTGTGTCTCCCTGGGGAGAGAGCAACCTTTTTGGAGAATACTCACACCCCTTAAAAGTGGTATACTCATCTTTGTCAAGTCTGATGATGTCACCATCCTACAAATATACCTTTGGAAATATAAAATCCTAGTATTGTATATAGCGCATTGTGTAAATGTGTACAGCTCTAATATTATAATGTAGTTAGGTAGGGGCTTGAATCCTGCACTTGCCAACTGTGTGAGTGTGTGTCTCGCCCTGGGGAGGAGCAAACATTTTGAAGACTACTCACACCCCTTAAAAGTGGTATACTCATCTTTGTCAAGTCTGATGATGTCACCATCCTACAAATATACTTACTCACATGCCTTAAAAGTGGTATACTCATCTTTGTCAAGTCTGATGATGTCACCATCCCACAAATATACCTGTGGAAAGATGAAATCTTAGTAATGTGTATAGAGTGTTGTGTAAATGCATACTGCTGTAGTATCATAATGTAGTTAGGAAGGAGTTTGAATCTCGCACTTGCTGATTGTGTGTGTGACACCGTTGGTTAATGTGGAGTGGGTTTTGATTTTTCTAGTGTATGACATATCACAATGATAACTGTATGTGCATTACACATGTAAGGTAGATGTGGGGCAAAGCCATATACATACATGTGACCTCAATTATTTCATAGGTGGGTACTCTGCTTTCTCCATGAAAGAATCTGTTATCTTTGCCAGAGCATGCTGGCACTTTCTAGACCTTAGGTCACTTCTGTATGCTTGTGACAAGCTTAGCCACTGCAGTGATCCCTGGGCTACATCTTCTGTTTCACATTCACTCATCACGGTTTCTAATGACAAGTGTGAGTGAGGGTTTCTGCTTGAAGTATATTTGAATCCTGTTCCAAAGCAAGCACAGTCTGGCAAAGATGACTAATCATTATAGGTGTGCAACAACCTCTGTGGATCCGCATGCAAACCCTTTATTGCTTATGAGCTCCACAGAGGGATTTCCAAAGCCCTTTGGTAATCTGATTATCAAAGGAGAGATGACTAAACACATGGCTCTATGTATACATTAGTACCTGTTCCACATTTTGGGGGCTACTACCTATGTGGTACTCTGGGGATACTTTGTTTTCTAAAAGTGGATAACTATGCTTTCTTTGGCTTATAGCTTTACAGCATGAGTATGATACCAGGTATCTGTCTCTATGATACCCTTTTGGAGGATGTGTGTGTCATCTGGAGAATAAAGTATAGCCCACAGTATGCATTTTCATCAAACGTAGGCAGACATATCCCTACTGTGTTTGCTTGTACCTAAGAAAGCTATATGCCAAACAAGAGTGGTCCCAGGACTGAGTGCAGGTGAATACCACTTGTTACTGGCAGAGAATTGTACATGGAGGCTGCAAATGTTACTGTGTGTCCTACATCTGTGCGTCAGTTGTCAATCCATCATCTAACAATCGTTTATGGTCAGTCTGTTGAGGTTATGTATAATATCAGAATGTGGGATGGGTATGAATTGCTGGTGAGCTATAGCCTGGCTGTGTGGACCTCCCCTCCCTCACCTATAGCCTTGTTAACTGACTTGAAGCCTACTAGGTGTAGGAGCCATGATCTGGCCTCTAGAGAACCTAAGTGGGTATGGTGCAATGTTTGCAGGTTCATAATGTCTCTGTTAATGAGTTCTATAATGCTATGCTCCATAGCCTTCCAGATAACATTTGTCTGGCTTATAGGGTGAGAGTTTCCAGGATCTGTTATAGTTCTACCCTTAATCAATTTATGTTAACATTTACACTGAGTGTGATGAGGGTGGACAGGATTAGGAATAAGTATATTAGAGGGTCAGCCCAGGTTTGAAGGTTAGTAGACCAAGCCAGATAGGCAGGATTAAGTTGGTTTGTGCATGTGCTGAGGAGGGATGCAGAGTAGATTGTGAAATAGATGCTAAGGATGAAGCCGCCAGGTAACAGGAAAAGAGGAATGCCTAAGATGAGGTTTATGGCTGTGGTGAGAGAGGACATGCAGGTGGATGGTGTGACAGCGCAAGATGCAGAGGGCAGGAAGAAATGGAAACAGATGATCTACTGCGGCGACCCCTAATGGGAGCATCCGAAAGGAGAAGAAGAAGAAGTTGTAGCTCAACCCTTGTGGACTGTGAACACCATTACCGTACGTCATTCCAGAAGTATGTAACCTGTATAGAGGCTGCATCTGGACAGAGTGTTTAGGTAAGTGGTGACTTTATATGTCAGCTTGTTTATGACACAGCCAGGGACACGGTCCAGTACCATTGCCACTGTGGTTTGGACTTTGGTAAAGAGATGTTAGAGTGTCTGTGAATCATCAGGTTTTACATGCTTCAGGTCTGGAAATGTGGCCCTTGTGTAACAACAGGGTGGTGAAATCCACATTCAAACTGTCTGACAAGAAATTGGTAATGTCAGTCAGATAAGTGTACTTTGTGACCATTTACATTAACTGTGACCCGATCTGAGATTTCCCCTATAGATTATAAGCAACACTAAAGAAAGCTTTAGTGTTGTCTTTGGAATCCTTGCCATTTTGTATTTTGAAGCTTGCCTTGTATGTTTAATGAGGGCTTGTATTTTCCCAATGATACTGACCAGAGAGGTTATCCCTTCTTGGTATGTAACTCATTTTTGGTACAACTTCACACCTTCTATTATATATTTCGTTTATGGCAGGGGTCCATGAGACTAATGCACTTTTACTGTAAAAGTGAGAATTTCTTGTGTTTGTGATAGCACGGTCCATGCAACCCTGTAGGTGAACAGTGTGCATTACTAAAGGATTATGCAGCTGGGATAGTGTAAACTTAATAATGCAAACCAATGACAGATAGCAACAACAGCATCACCCACAGCACAGTGTCAACCCATGTCATACACACACATGCATACTCAAGTTCCAAAATGTGTGTAGTACAATGCATACTGGCCACCAATAGAAGTTATGGAGTGTTAATACTGGCCAATACAGGGCATGTCACCCTGCCCATATGTCCAATATGCATCTACATGCAGACAGTGCACCTCCACCATGTTCACAAATGGACACCTGCAAACGTGTGTTGCACACACTCCACACTTACTGTCCACGGTACAACGCATGCTGACACAACTACACACATCAGCCAAGTGGCACATGAGCAAACAAAACACAATTGGAATAAACACTGGTGAAAACAATACAACATTGCTAATTACAGCTTTAATGCATCATGCCAGCTCAGCTACACCTTCAAGGATATCATTACACTTTACTGCTGACAACATGCTACACATCCAACCATTGCTATACTTTATTAAAGTCACCCTGTGCATCAGCACCATGTTAGCCTGCTCCTGCATCAGTGCTACAGATGACAGGAGGTGGCACAGGTTTCATCATATGCACAGGGTGTGTTGTTGGTTTGCCAGAGGCCTACACTGAGCCATACAATTGACATGTGTGTGTGAGTGTGTGTGTGAGGGCCATGAGTACTGTTATGGGCCAATATTGATGTTATGTGTGAGGGTATGTGTTTGCCCTAGGTTTCTGGTTTATGTGTGTGTGTCTGCATGCACACAGTTCCACCATGTGGCTGCCATATACAGGGATTTGTGAGACAGCTACAGACTGTACCTGGCAGGCTTTACAGATCACCATCTCTGGCCATGGATACGGAACCTGTGCCTGGCGGGGGTGCTACAGACAGTATCAGGTACTAATCCAGATTGGGTACTATCCGAAGAGGTTGACAAATGTCCACTGGATCCAGGTCCCTGCTGGGACTGGCCAGAGCCATGTGCATGTGGTCTGCTAGGATGGTCTATGGACAGCCCTCCCCCCCAACATTGCTGGGGCTGGTACTGGCACTACGGGAGCAGCTGTGACTTGCTGGATGTCCACGGTGAACTCCAGCTGGTGATGTTGCTGGCATAGGTCCACGTTGATGTCTCAACCGTCCCGCACTGTCCTGACACATGGACATGACATTGTGGAGGACATTTCAATGTCTCATCCCAACGTCTATGAATGACCTCAGTGTAGTTACGTATGGCACCTGCTAGGTCACGGATACTGTCATTTACAGAGGTGTAATGAGCTCTCTGTGCCCTTAGCCCCTGTCTAGTGTACCGCATTATTCGTGCCTGTGCCTCCATGACAGCCTGGAACATGCGTGTGGTAGAAAGAGGTGTGGCACGTCTGCCAGGGGCATAATGACCAGCAGTGCTCTGACAAGAAACCCTGGGCATCTGCCTATGTGGTACCATTCCAGACATCTGGCTATGGCTGCTGTGTCCTGATACATGTGCCATAGATACCACACTGTCCTGGCCAGTGCCAACCGTACACTGTCCCTCAGCTAAGGGCAATGGTGATGATGGATGTACAGGCAGTATGACTGTGTGCATGGATGGGGTGGAGACTTGTGTACTGTCAATTGGTGGCCCAACAACAGACCCTGACAAACCTGCCTGTGCCTCAGCACACCTATCCTCATGATCACTGTCTGTCTCAGTGACATCAGGTTCCCTGCTGTACTGAACCAGCCCCACCTCGCCACCTGTGAGAGGAAAACAGGAAACACACTTTAAGACCTGAACAGGACTTCAGACCACATGCACACATGCACACATGCGCACATGTGCATATGTATACATGCACACATGCATACATACACACACACAAAACTATACTCCTCCCGAAAGCAGACACACACAACACCAGCAATCACAGAACATATACAATAGTAGGTGATGGTGTGGTACAGTATCACAAGCAAAACAGTCATATCACACGTCAGCATGCAGGACATGTGTTGCTCAACAGCATGCAGTGCAAGTGTAGTCAGTCCTTGTTACTAACAGTATACATGGCTTTAATGCATGTGTTTTGTTATTAGGTGATGGCCCTCCCCCTGGAACACAATGCATACATGGACACAACATTGCTGTGCAGGTATTCATAACCCTGTGATGTACTGTGCACCATAACTCACAGGTGTACATACCATTGCTGGATGTGTATCTGTGTGTCAGATATGTATCCAATGCTGATTACAGCCTCTGTGTCTTTAGCAAATAATTGTGGACACATTTTTAGCACATGCATGATGAGTATTCACACAACATCATCAGTGGTGCATGGATAATTGATGGAATACCATTCGGCTACATACCCAATGTACGGTACTTATGGTGAGTGTAGATCATATTGTGGACATGCCAGTCTCATCCATGACATGGCATGCTAAAACACAACTGCATATTTAAACACTACACATACCCAATATGTGTCATATGACCTAGCCACTCAATAGCATCACAAGACATATATGTGCCAGTTGTGCAAATGATGATTGGTATGCATATTGTTTAGAGGTGCATATGTGTGCACACATGCATCATTATGGTGTGTAGCAATGACAGTTATGTGTAGTACTGTGGTTACAATAACTGGATGGGGTATAGTGCCATAGGCCATCATCATGAAGCATCAGGTGGCCAGTCAAGGCTACAAATGTTTCACAAACCAGCACTAATCATGCTGTGCTGGAACTGTACTACCTTGGCTAAATTCACCATTTCGCAACCACTTGTTATGTGAGTTTGTAAGGAGGCCAATAAGGAGCATTCCCTGACATGAATGTGTTGCAGAGTGTTTAAATGCCCCAGAATAGGCCTCTACCCCTCAGATATATTATGTGTAATGTGTGGATAAGATTTTGGATACTGGAGTGTGTCTTTACAGAGGGTTTGGGAATCCTCTATGTGTAGCATGGTAAAATGCTCTGTGTATGACTTAGATGTGTATGTTATGTGCATGTTGAGTATCAACTGTGCCTATCCAATGGTCACTACAGTCTAGCCATATTTGTTTGAGATGGCCTGGGTATTGCATGTGTTTGAGGCAGCTAATCACATTAGTGAGATGTGCGTGCTCTTACACCAAACATGCACAGCATGCACTATGGGTAGGTGTGTTACATGTGTACATGGCCTACACCTTAACTATGGCATGCACTTTTTATTTACAATAATAAATGTAGAACACACTCACCAGCATCTGTCCGCTGCCTTGATGTCACCCCAGAGGTACCTACATAGAGATGAGACAGTTTGTTAGTGGCCACAACTGTGGCATTGCTATTGTGTGTTTGCAATATTACAGTACAACAACAGTTTACATTCACAGGGATACAGATTATGTTTCAAATGATCAGTATTGCACAACAACAGGCTCCACATCTTTGAACGACAAACTCCACATCTCACATATGCATGATCTACCAATACAGATAACATAACAGTAGTCTAAATATATGCCATGTTACCTGCATGCTCCATGTGTGCTTGCTGGGTGGCTCCAACCTCCATCATGGTGTATGTCTGCTGCTGTTGTTGTTGGGCAGGTGCCACCAGGCTCATTAGCAGCTCCTCCACTCTGGTGAGGGGGGGTGGATATTAACACCACCCCCTGTTGCAAGCTGATGTCTACGCACATCAGTGGTACACTGATGGACATGTCTGAGAAGATCAATGCAGTGGTGGCATACCTGCTCATATGTCTGGTTATGCAGGCCTACCTCATTGACCCTGTGGACAACATCTTGCCACATTGCAGTACGCTCCTGCTGGTCCTGGCTGGTTCGTGAGAACAAGAGGCGGTAGTGCTGAATCATACTGCTAGTAATTATATCATCTTCAGCACTACTGTAACTCGGGTTCCTGTGGTGGGCCATGATCCCTGGAAGACATAAATACAAAAATATGTCTGAGCAAGTCATATGGCACATTTAACATTATACAGTACAGATATCACTGAACTGCCATATATAGCAACCTAAAAGCTAACCGAGAGTGAAACACTGTAACTGCCACTTATCACTGCTCACCCCACAACTGCTTGAAAGTGCCTTGCTCACTCTCTATCTAATGACCCATGTTCTGCACAGCAACAAAATAAAATCACTATATAAGACTATACAAGAGTACCTGGCACACTGTATGCAACACGATGCACCATCTAGCCACAGCAGATATACATCAAGCTGATGTGTAAAGAAATATATCCTCCATCACAATCAGTGTAAGGTCCAGTAAATGTATTACTATTATACCACACAACTTGTTAATGCCAAACCCGTGGCCAAAATATGTGCACAATTGGGAATATAGGTCACATACTGCTGTAGTACACTATGAATGTTGTTAGATACGCAGTTATATGTATTACCACACATATGTCAAAGGACATGTTACAAACATACCCACACACACATCAGACATAATTACAGGACACAAAGGTATGACAACCCAGATAAGCTTTCAGTGTGTACTATACAGTACTGTGTATCAGTACTTACACAACCTTAATCTTGAGAAATGTACAGGACACACAAAACAGTGGATGCAAGCAATGTGGACATACACCATACTTTGCTGTACAGGCCCAGAGCTTCAATTAGTACTACAGTACACACAGGATTTGCATTCAACATCAGTACCAATCAATAATCACAGATGTAGTGGTTTAGCCTCCAGTGACACACCCTAGTTAAAACCAAGGGACTTAATCACACTGTATGCAATAGCACTTGTTTTGCCTAGCAACAGAATACTCAAAGCAAGGACCCATAATACCATAATATAAACAGTTTCCCACTAAGCTATCCCACAGATACATATCTCTGACGTATTCACAAACATACTGACCATCACAGTCAGTCAACAGTACAGAGAATCTATTGCAACAAGTAGATGTAGGTCTGTATGAGTATATATATATATATATATATATATATATATATATATATATATATATATGTGTGTGTGTATATATACATATACATCCATTTGTCTACATATACACATATATATATATATATATATATATATATATATATATATATATATAGGCACATATACATTTCAACTTTCATAGTAAGAATATCAATTATACAAAGGATGTAAGGTGTACAGTTGTTGTTGTGTCTTTCGGCTTTTCCCGGTTAGGGGTTGCCACAGCGGAACTCCGGTCCGCTAATGATTGGTAGTTGATTTTTACGTGCCGAGTTACTAGCCCTGACACACAACCTTCAATGAAGGTACATCCATTCACACATGTCTCCAGAAGACGCTCTAGCTGAGAATCGAACCGGACAGTGTCTTACTGTGAGGCGACAACGCTACCGCAGCACCACCACCGCGGGTACGATGTAAGGTGTACAGTAATGTAATAAAATCGCAATGTCTTGGGATAAATGAAATGACAGTTTTCACAGCCCAGGTAGCTTTAGCAGGCTTTACTGGCTTCAACATTGCAAACTGAACAAACCACCCACAGTGTTTAATCACCACATGTCATATACCAGCACTGTATGCTGTCATGTTTGTCACACACTAAAACCTACATACAGATATGCGCATACTAACCTTCACCAACATATATATCTCCCCCCTTCACAAACAGTTGCAATATGTCCCCTGCTCTATGCACATATACAGATGTGAATATATATATGACACACACACATATATATATATATATATATATATATATATATATATTTCTCCGTATGTGTGTGGCATACACACACATGGTCCACACTGTTGTAAGCCCCTGGACCTCACAGCTGAACTGTTGGGGCTTGCTGCAACAAAAACAGGTGTCACATATGAACACAGACTAACATTGGGGGGGTATATATGGCAACAGATGCTAGATAAGCATACTAGACTGCTACAGCAGTTGCCAATGCTAAGCTACACTTTAATATGACTATCATGCATGTGTTGTTCTGTCACACCCATGTTTATATAATGTAAGCACTAATCCCTCCAACAGCCATTGGCCACACTACTGTACAGAACACAGATAACATGGATCAGATCTTTGACATTTAATGCTGAGCTAAACATTTCACAGGTATGTCCCACTGCCCACAGGTACACACAGTATTGTCCATAGCAGTAGTTAAGCAGAACATCTGTGCATAAAGAAGTACTGCTGCCACATATGAATGTTTCACATTATGTAGACTATTCTTCAATAACATCTACTACACGCCAGTAAATACATAAGTGTCACATACCTTTCCTTTGTATAATTTGGAAATATTTCTTTTTCCTTTTCTCTCTCTCTCTCTCTCTCTCTGTCTTTCTCTCTCTGTCAGTCTCTGCAATAGAGTGATTGAGTTTGTTGGCAGAGACTGCAGCCTGCTTTTGTAGGAATTTGCACATCAGCATGTGATGGCCTCTGCATCAGTTAGTGGCCACCATTTGCTAATCACATGAAGCCTGCTGTGTAGTAATTGCGGTAATCACTGTCATAGAAACCCAGTACTATAAATTGCTGACTCATGTAGGCGTGGCCCTTTCAGCCTTCCAAGATGGAGATCATCCTTGTTTGGTGTGGACAACATTGTTTAAGACAGAAGGTTAGTATAGTTCTTATATCAGAAGGTTGGTATAGTTCTTATATCAGATGCCAGGGGTGTAGCCAGAGATTTATATTTTGTACTCAGACCTAATGTTGCTGCTTCCAGTACCCACTTGTCAGTGTAGAAATGTACTCACCCCTCAAAATGCTACCCCAAGATACATGGA
Source organism: Protopterus annectens (assembly GCF_019279795.1). Lineage (NCBI taxonomy): Eukaryota > Metazoa > Chordata > Ceratodontiformes > Protopteridae > Protopterus > Protopterus annectens. The sequence goes on from NC_056725.1 coordinate 55,102,821, forward strand.
AAGATGTACTTTCTTTTCAACTGTTACAATTAACTGCCATACAAAGCTAGTTATAGAGATGCATTCCTTTGGCACAAGAATTGTTTGTGAACTGCTATACTTGAATATTCATTTACTCAGTTCCAAACAGTCTGTGCTTTTTAGTATTGACATTAGCACGAGCTGCTCAGAAAAACTGGACACATTTCAGTACTGTGAGTATGCTTACCTACATCCTTGGTAGACCCTGCACACGCAGGTATAGTCTACATTTGGGTAGGGTCGCAGAAGTACAGAGAGCATAAGTAGTATTGTGTGGATTTTATCTTGCTGGATTTACAGGGTTGCTGTGTACATGTTAGTTTATCAAGGCAAGTAGTCTGTCTGCATAACTCCCAACTGTGGACCTATCCACGTGATAGCCAAAGAATAGCTTGTTATTTTTTGTCTGTGCACCACACAGGTCTTTTCAGCAATAGAGCAATGGCATTCTTACAGTTGGTTGCTACCAGTACATGGCTACATCCATTTGTATTTCAGTGTTGTATTCCTACATAAGGGTATGCTTCCGAAACTCCTTCCAAAGCTATTTGCAGTATGTAACAGCAGAAAGGCTAATATGCCTCTGTGTTTCTGCCTCTGCCAGACCTCTCAACCAATCAGGTACATATTTGAACAGAATCAGGGAAAAGTCAAGAAAAAGTCAGGGACAATCAAGGACACCTTTAAAATATTAGTGCCATTAAGTTGAAACATTGAGAGAATCAGAGCATATGAATTGATACACCTTTTCTGAAGTAAAAGAAGTGTCTAACTCTTAATTATTGTCATTATTCATTAAGTGTAATTCACCACCTTTCTGCCCAAAGTTAGTAGTTTTAGGAGGGATTCAGAGGGACAGAGCTAAAATTTGTGTCAAAATCAGGGACATCCCTGAAAATTAGGGACAGTTGAGAGGTATGGCCTCTGTCCTATACAGATATGCCAGTGTTTGTCCTGCTGTGATACTGTGTGGGGTTGTAAAGTGATGGTGTAACATTATTTCCTGCTAGAATGGCTGCTTCTCTTATCACAGTCATGTAATGTAATCCCACAACAACTGTTGGTCAACATCCACAGAACAAGTTGTGTGGTATGGTATTCCTAATTTTCCTTTACATTCACTCATTCTATTGCATGATATAATTATTTAAGCACCGACTTGATGTTTATCTACCATGGCTTAGTGGTACTTCATGTTGTGTAGTGTGTGCAAGGTCCGGGGTTCGAGATTTACAGAGGTGTTTTATTTTGCTCCTGAGCAGAACAAGGGCCCTCACATACAGAGTGACTACGGCACTTTTAAGCTTTTGTAAGTGGGTTTGCGTGGGTTTGCGCAATGCTGTGCATTGCTTAGCCAAGCGCAAACAAGTGCAAACTTGCACAAACCCACTAACTACTGCTTAATAGTGCTTACTCCCGCTCACCCCCATGCTAATTTATTTGAAAGAAAAGAAAAATGGGGAGATAGGAAAGTGGTGAAAAAGGGGCACAAAGAGGAAAAGACAGTATGGAAAATAGTTTGGGATGTGCAGGACAGGTGTAGGGAAGGTCCATAGCTGGCCAGGTAGATATGAAAACTTCAACCTCTGAGAGAGGGGTGAGGACAACAAAGTATGTTGTAATGCCAGTTAAATAACATTTCATGTGTCCAGTGGACATGTGTGCAAAATGAGCAGCTATGTATGGGGTGTAATTTTTTTTTTTTGGGAGCAGATTGCCCTTTTTTTTTTCAGGTGAGAGTGGAATGTGGGGTAGGGGAAGTAGGTATATTTGGGGAGGTGGGTTGGGGAGGTAAACAGACAAGACAAACAAGATGCATACAGGGGCGGTATATGACACGTGGTGGGTGAACACCTTTGACAAGGAGAGATGTTTGGAAATTGCAAGCCCATGAGCCCCCAGATGGAAACAGTGGGACTGAGGTCCCCACCCATGGGCAGTCACCACTGCACCTTCACGGCCCAGAGGGTGGCTGTGCTGGGGGCTGTAAAGGAGGGGCAGGCTGACTCGGGAGTTGCGCCACTCGGGCCTAAAGCTGGCATAGAGGTTCTGCAACAGAAAGTTCAATCTCTCTATGCACCACAGCCTGGACCGTTCGAAGGGTGATAGGTGCGCCTCCACCCACACTTGCACGGGGGGCAGAGCACCATCCCCTGCAGTGCTTCCACCCAAAAGTGGCACAGGGCCAAGGGAGGAAGAGGTCCCAGGCTGGGCACCAGAACTGCTGGTGCCAGGTGCCATGGCCAGCTGAGGTGGGACAGGTGGTTCCGATGGGACCGGCCTTCTCATACAAACTATGTTTTGGAGAGTTTAATAAAGATATGGGTTAGTAACAGTCTACAGCATTCCCAATTAGTTATAACAGCATGCAGAAGTATTCCCATTAAACCAACACACCAGATTTTCAACAGTTGAAAAGCATGCATAACACATGCATATATAGAACAATAGTGGACATTGCAACAGCATGCAGGTTGAATTGATGGCAACAGGCCACCAATATTGTGGTATTTTAACAGGCCACATGCATAGAAATAAATGCAAATATTTATAAACCAATAGGACATATGTCCCAACAAATGTTTTGAGATTTGACATACCGATTGAGGTGTGGAATTGCATTTTTTATGCACATACAGTAGGGTGGGAAAAGATAGCTCAATTAACAACTCATATACCCTTCTAGTTTTTACTACATTCCTATTAACTGCAGTTATATGTCCTTTACATGTATTATTGCACTACCCACTGTCCTTATATTGTGCAATTGGATTTTGCTAGATCATTATATACATGAGCTGTATCTTACATACAAACTATCCAAGATGCAGATGTTACTGCAACATATTTTGAGAGTTGCTCACACACACTACTACTAAGATGGTACACTGACAGATTTACTTTCATATAATTAACTAGATATGTTCAGGTGAAAGTATCAGTTATATGTTAACAGCTCCATACATTTCTGGCAGCACACTGACATTTCTGGGGAACACAATACGAAGCTAGTCATGTGCCAGATTAACCTGTACATGCTGGCCATGAACCAACAGTTGAGGGCTGTACATATGCATCCAAGCTACTGGCACTCCCTTCATCCACGTTATATGGGCCTACCCAAGTGTGGGTTGACACTGCTTAATACAACACTACTATTTGTAGAATGAAACAGTACAACAACATATCAAAGAAAATGACACAGACACACTCCATGAATCATACATTTATTAAAAGATTATTACACCTTTATTTATTGGGTTAAATGACTTTTTGAAGGCTTTCTCATTTATTTTATATAACAGTACATGCAGAATAATTACTAACCTGCCTCATGACGCAGCCTTTGCAGCCTATCTTCATGGACTTGCTGGTTCATAGCCCGGTCACCTGCAGCTGTGAAGTAAATGCAGTGATATTGAGACATACCTATCCATAGTATAGACAAGCATAGCAATTCTTACCTACTTAATACAATGGCTACTTACTCAGCACTGGGGCATTATGCATCATACAGGATTCCTGGATCCACTGGTCCAGTTGATCCTCCCTACATCGCTTCAGGTCAGAATAATGGTGCCTGACCTGCTCACCAGTCCGAGGAACACCAGTGGCACTTAGCTGATGTTGGCAATGTTTAAAATTCCTTTGACAGATATGTGTCTGTTGAAAGTGCATGTTTGTAAAGTGCTGTCATAGCTTAGTGGTTAAGTACTGTGACTATAGTGCACAGTATCCTGAGTTCGAGCCCTGTCACTGCTTTTTATTTTCCTGCTTGGCAGACCTGACTGGTTAAGGAACAATAAAGCAGGTGTGAGTGTGCTTACCCGACTTTGCTCAACTTTGCCCGACTTTGCTCAATGTTGCTCGACATTGCTCAAAGTTGCTCAACGTTGTTCAACATTGCCCGACGTTGCGCTAGTTAGCGTGGTATGCAGCTACACGCAAATACATTGTGGTTGCACTGGTTAGCGCGGTGTGCAGCTACGCATAATTGTATTTAAACCTACTCAATAATGGTAAAATGTGCTTAGCAGTGCTTTATATTGCTTAAAATAGGGTACTCATGCCTCAGAATGCATAACCATTTCACCTTCATATATATATATAATTCGTTCACTAATACATTTAACATTTCAATGCTTTTTACAAAACTTATACATAAAAAATGTCAGGAAATATTTTTGTATACAGATTTCCCCACATAAAATGGAATGTGCAGTAGTGGGACTCGAACTGGGACTGCCTCCTCTTTGTGCAAAGGCTCTAACCACTATGCTATCGCTATTTTGCTTAATTTGCATATATTTTTCTTATTATCCTCTTCTGGTGTCTAAGCTGCTAACTGTAGCTAAGCAATGGGCAAACCCGCGCAAACCCATGCAAATACGGGCAGCTATATCGGAAGAAAAAAAATAAAAAAATTCTTTTTATTTTTAATTTTGTAAGTTGTTTAACATATGGGGGAGTGTAGTGTTACATTGTACACATGTGAGCAGACTCGCTCATGTAACTCGAAATTGCAGTGTTTCTTCATTGCAGGGGCGTGGATTTTTGGACTGCTCGGCAGTCCGACACGCCCTTACACTCGTCCACACTCCGTATAAGATTTAGAGTTGAGGCAGCGTGCCTTCATTGATATGCATGGCGCGCTGCCATCATACTCTTACACTGGCGCTTCCGTGTAAGACTAATCTAGTCTTACACGCAAGATTAGTAAATCCGGGGGATAATTTGTTTAGTTTCCATTAGAGCAAACATAGGCTCAATTTACACCATATATAGCAAACACTATTTTTTTATCATTTCATCATTTTTCTTAATGTACAATGCATTTTTACCCATGTTTAATCTTTACTATAATATCATTCCCTATATTTATCTCCCTCCCATAATATAACATTTCACTTATCTAACTTCCTTTCTCCTGCTATATTCACTTCTGTTTATTATATTTTCACACCATCACACCTGTTTCTTAATCATTTTACCCAGCTTCTGTTACCCCCATTTCCTGCTACCTGCTCTATCTGTTGTCCTATTGTCCTACATCAACTTTAATTTCTCCTGTTTAGAAACTTTAGCTATTTCTCTCATCTACCATCCCACCATGAAAAGCATCCATCTTGCTTCATTTCAGCATGCTCCCATACCCTTTATCCATAGGCATGATAAAGATTCCTCCTTGATCTTCTTATTATAAAATGTCCATATTCCAGCTGCTCTTTTTATAATACTGTGCATCCCTACAACATATGCATATTAGCTGTTCCTTTACCCCACATTGCCACCATTTTAGGCTCTCTCACTGGTCCTCCTTTCCTACTCACTTTGAAATCCTGTACCTTCCATGCAATAACTTCACATGCTGACCTGTCACTGGCCTTAACACTTTTAGACTCTTCACCATTTTCCATGCCTCAGCCTACTTCTCATCATTTCCCCAAGCTGTTTTCTCCTTTATCTGTCTTTGCCTTCATTTAGTAAAACCAACATCTTTTAAATTTTTATATATATTTCCCTAGCCATCCCTTTTTCTACCCCTACCCAGACATGTGCCTTTCCTTTCATTTCTTCTACGTCCTTCCTCTTTCCTATATACATCTGCCCACCAGTCTCCTGCTCTTAAACCAAACTTCCCTATTATCTGCTCAAAGGACATACAATGTCTTTTGCTCCATCTTCCTGAATCTGCTTTATATATTTCAACCCTTCTTTTTCAGTCCACCAGCACTTTTCTAAAACTTGTAGTAGTACCACAAAGCACAAGATAAAGAGAAAAATACCACAAGCAATAAGCAAGCCAAAATACACCACAGAAGTTATTAACTTAGCGCCTCGGCTATACAGCCTTCAAAGAGTAAAAAAACATAAAAAACACCATACTAATATACAAATAAAATTAACAAGTCACACCCACTGCTAATTTAATTCAATTACATATTTCCAATCACAATCTTTATTTAACCCTAATGGTTCCAATGTTTTGAATTTTAAAATATAAGAGGTTTCTTTTCTATGCAGCTTACTATTTAAGCTGACCAATTCACACAACGACACCTTGACTTTCTCCAGAACACAGCCCCAAGTACATTCAGGGCTTGAACTATGAAAGTCTAAAAAATGACTGCCTAAAGGGCTGTCTGTCTTAGCATTTTTATGTCTCTTAGGTGCTCTTGAAATCACACTTTGAAACTTCTACTAGTTTCACCAATGTAATATTTATTACAACTGCCCTTCAAAGCATATATAACCCCACAAGTATTACAACTAAAGTTACACTTCACAGAAAAATGATGTCCATTAATGTATTTAAAACAATTGACCACATTTTTGCAGACAGAGCATTTATGGAAGTTCAAACTGATTATGTAATGCCATGTCCCCTAAATTTCTAGCCCTCTTTTAGGAGATCTGCAGCCTATTAGGCAGCAGTCCACTCAATTTTTTTCCTTGAGTAAGATGGGCCAAAATTGATGAACAGTATTCACAACCTTGTCACCAATAACATTAAAAGTAGTGACAAAATAAATATCATTAGAATTCATTTGATTATTACCTACACAGACAACCCTCTCCTCCTCCCAACAAACACAAATACATGTGAGAGATGCAACTATATAGCCAAACTGGAGGCTGAACTCTCTCAACTCAGGGCTGGCATGACCAGACAGGAGGAGATGGCAACCACACACACAACAATCCCAGTCCCACATAGACCTACCACAACTGCAAACCAAACACATAAAAACACAAAGACATACTCGGAGGCTCTAATAAAAAACTTACCAAAACAACAGAGGCTCCCAAAGCAGACATCCAAAAATCCACCACCTCAAAACAAAACACATGCAACACATACTTCAATAAATCAGTGTGTCGACCAATCACAGCCCTTAAGGCCAAACACCTTGCCTGATACACTGGTAATAGGTGACTCCATAGTCAGACACACTGATGTCCCACTGACCAGGCTGAACAAGGAGAAGGTGACTGTGAGCTGTCTATCGGGAGCTAGGATCCGCCACATAACACACACACTCAGGTCACTCCAAAGTAAGTACAAATATGACTCCGTCATTGTCCATGCTGGTGTGAATGACCTGAGACGTACCTCCCTGGACTACATGAAAAGAGACATAGAGGAGCTCTCCGATTATGTAGCCCAGGCTGGTATGACCCTGACCCTGAGCAGCATCTTGCCCTCACCAAGAATGATACCACAATACAAAGACAAGATGATCAGCTTTAACAATTGGCTCAAGTACTGGTGTCATTCAAAGGGGATCCTATGTCTGTCCACCTGGGATGATATGTTGGACAAGCCACGCTGCTTCGCAAGGGATGGCTTACACCTGTCACCACTGGGCTTCCGGATATTGGCTAAGGCTCTTGCCACCCCCATAGTGCCTTTTTTAAGCAAGGCTCAAAAGACAAACCCACCTCCTTAGAAAACAAAAATGGAAAAAAACTAAGGGTAATGCTGCTCAACGCCAGAAGTCTAAATCTCAAGATGCAGGCACTTGATGCACTCCTCAGCATGGAGAACATCGACATCTGTGCAGTAACTGAAACCTGGTTCAAGGCTCCTGAGAGCACCCCAGCGCTACCAGGCTATACCTCGTATCATGCTTTTCGGCCCCAAAACCCTGGCAGAACCACAAAGGGAGGGGGAGTGTCCATATTCATAAAGGACACCCACACCTCCAGGTTAGTAGCAACACATGAAGCATCAGAGACCATACAGGTGCAACTAACCATAGGCAAAACTGCTATACAACTGGTAGCATGTTACAGATCACCCTCCCAATCTCAAGAACCCCACTCAGCCTTCCTGAAGACATTGGAGGATATGAATGTATCACAAAATACCATCATACTGGGAGACTTCAACTACCCAAACATAGATTGGGTACATTATTCTAGCCCTAATACCCTAGCCCAAAGGTTCCTGGAATTCATAAATTCAAATGCACTGGAACAACTAGTCACCTCTCCCACTAGGGGAGATAATATACTAGACCTGATCATCACAAACATGGGGACAAAATGCTCCACGTATACCCCTCACTAGTGAGATCTGACCACAAACTAATCACCCTGGATATACATATCCCACCTCCACCCCAGCACAAAAGACCACAGTGAAAAACTTCTCAAAAGCAGATTTCACTCTTCTTAAGACTGAGATGGTATCCTTTAAGCCCACTGTGCCAGTGGATACCACATCCCACAATGCCGAATCCTTCACAAATGCTTTCTATGGACATCTCCAAGAATGCATGGATCATGCAATCCCAAACAAATCCAAGTCCCTCTCCACCAAATGTAAGTGTCCTGTCTGGTGGACCTCAGCCATAAACAAATTGTATAAAAAAGAAGGAAGCTACTGCACGTCAGAGCGAAATCCCATGAAGGGAAGACATCTCTGATCAACATTAGCAGAAAACTACATTCTCTCATAAAAACATCCAAGGCAAACTTTGAGAGAAAAATCGCTAAGGACACTAAAGATAACCACAAAGCCTTCTTCAGCTATGTTAGAAACCTGGGCGGAAACCCTCAGATATGCTCAGAGTTGGTTCACAACAACAAAAATACACTGAACCCACAGATATTGCTAACATTCTGGCTGACAGGTTCAGTGCAAATTTCTCGCCTCCTTCACCCCCAAAAGAAGAAATACTTATCCCAGCTGAATGTAATCTCCCTGTCATCTCAGATGTCCAAGTGAGAACCACCCTAAACAAAGCAAAAAACACAGCATCAATGGGACCTGACGGTATCCCGGGGTGCGTGTTACGTGAACTCCAAGAGGAGCTAAACCCACACATAAAAATGCTATTTAATCTTAGCCTTACTTCGGGATATGTACCTGAACACTGGTGTACAGCAACAGTGGTCCCACTCCACAAGGGGGGTGCCTCTACAGACCCTGGAAACTACCGCCCCATAAGCTTAACTAGCCTGGTCTGCAAAGCTATGGAAAGAATCATTATGGAACTCATAAACAGAGACATAGGGGACCTACAGACACTTGACCCCACCCAGTTTGGCTTTGTAAAGGGCAGATCCTGCCTTTTAAACCTGGTTGACTTTTTCAAAACAGTCACTAGAGCCATTAATGAGGACAAAGCAGTCCATACAGCATACCTGGACTTGGCTAAGGCCTTCAACACAATACCCCACTCAGGCATCATAGATAAGCTAAACAGCTTAAAAGTAAACCCTTATGTCACTAGATGGGTTGCAAACTGGCTAAAGGACAGAACCCATAAAGTTAAAATCGCTGGAGCAATGTCAGACTCAAAGCCAGTCACAAGTGGTGTCCCACAGGGATCTGTCCTGGGACCCCTCTTGTTCGGCATTTATTTCTCAGATGTTAAAGCAAATATGGGAGGGCTGTGGCTGACAAAGTTCGCAGATGACTGCAAACTAGGCACCATAGTCGATACACCAGCAGACACACACATCCTACAAAAGGCCTCACTGAAGCGGACAACTGGTGCCGTAGTCACGGCCTTAAACTAAATGCCAAAAATGTATAGTCATCCCTTTTGGAAAAAACAAAGTACCTACAAATTATCACATAGACAGCAACCCACTGAGTATGGAAAAAGTAATCAGAGACCTAGGGACCCAAGTAGACAGCGACCTCTCATTTGACACCCACGTTGCCAAAGTGGTTAGAAAACATTCTGCCTCGCACACCTCATCATGAAGGGATTCACATCCAGATCCAAGGATGTCATTGTACCCCTATATTCCTCCTTCATCAGACCCATGATTGAGTACAATGCCCCATTTGGTATGTACCTCACCCGGCATTTGCAACAGCTGGAGAGACCACAAAAGTACCTCACCAAAAGGATCAAGGGTCTCCAACATATGTCTTATTCTGCCAGACTAAAGAAACTTCAGCTTTATTCAGTAGCATACCGCCTGCTCAGAGGTGATCTCTGCCTGACGTACAAGGCCATGTCCAATCAGGATCTGATGGACATGCTCCACCTCAAAAAATCCAAATCCATCAGGACCACGAGAGCTAAAGACTTAAACCTCAGCACAAGTATGAATAGGACATGCTGAAGGGATAGATTCATAACCCAGAGGCTTCCCATGCTTTGGAACAGGATCCCAGTTCGTATTAGGCAGAGCCCCTCACTGACTCTCTTCAAGAGAAATCTTGATGAGTGGATGGGAGATCGTAAGTTTACCCCAGGGGTCACATCTGTGTCACTGCTAGACAGGGGCACAGTAAACTAATTCTATTATATAAGGGGACCTTTATTGTGTCACTACTAGACAGAGGCACAGTATTCTAGATTTATTCTGTACATTTTTGTACCATTTCATGGGGTGGCAAAAGCCACATCACTATGGCTAGGCTTACAAATGCCCCAGGGCAGATAGCCTAGTACTATACTATGAAACTATGAAGAGCTAAAAAGATAGGCAGACCCACTATCATTTTGGACATTACCATTGTCACAAATCCCCCAATTAGTTTGAACATTTGGCCATCTTAATTCCATTACCCTAGCTTTTGCTTCCACAACTGACCTGGTAACATAACCCCTATCTAAAAACATGTTTTCAGATTCCAAAATTTCCTGGTTAAAAACTTCATCCATTTTACAAAGTCTATGTATCCTTAGGAATTCATTATAAGGTAAAACTTTCATTAAATGATCTGGATGACAGATACTTCCATAAAGAAATTGGTTTCTCTGTGCAAATTTACAATGTAGCCCTGTATTCAACTGTCTGCGTTTAATATCCAAAAAGTTAACCTCTATACCCAGCTGAATGCCATCAAATTGTAGGCCCATATTATTGACCTATAAATCTTCCACAAACTGGGAGGCCGCATCCATAGGGCCTTCACACCAAAAATAAGGTCATCCATAAACCTCAGATATAACAAAACCTGGGACCTATAAAAATGGTGACGATATATATTATCAAACTCAAACTTTCCCATAACCAAATTGGCATACATGGGGGTGAAAGCCACTCCAATTGCAGTCCCCTAAAACTGATGAAAAACTTTCTCCATTAAAAACAAAAAAAAATATTCTTTAAACAAAATACAACCAAATCAATCAAAAAATAAGACATAGGGGAATCACCTAAGAAATGAAACAAGGCCTGAATACCAACATCATGTCTGATGTTGGTATATAAACTTTTTACATCCATACATAACCAATACATGGAACTATTCCATCTAAAGCCCTGTATTTTAGTTAAGAAGTCATGGCTATCCCTAATATATGAAGGTAATTATAAAACATATATTTTTAGAAATTCATGGAGAAAAGTGCTAATAGATTTTAAACAGTACCTTTCAGCAGAAACAATAGGTCTCCCAGTTAAATTATTAAGGCCCTTGTGGGTCTTAGGTAAACAATAGAAGACAGAAAGACTACTATTATCCACACCAAATTTTTTTGTAACATCATTAGGGGAAAGATAACCCAAGCGTTGACCCCTGTCAAGCAATAACAAATACTCATCAATTGCCTTAAAATAACAATCAGTATCACATTTCTCATAAACATTTCTATCATTTAGATGTAAATAACACATATCTAAGTATTGCACAAAATTCATAATCACTATTTGATTGCCTTTGTCAGATGGCTTTACAACAAAATTTCTATCATTACAAAATTTACGAAATTCAGTCCATTGTTGCTTATCTAAATTAAAGCAAACATTAGTTTTATTGCGTATTAACATACTATAATGGCTTTCTACCTCAAAATTAAGAATGGGAATGTAACTCTGTATACATGTGTTAGTATATGGCGGAATAAAGCAGCTTTTAGTCTTAATTGCACTAGTATCAAAGGTAGCATATGCATTAGCAGCACAGTCATTAGCAGCATACTCAACAGAATTATCTAAAACAGATACACAAGAATGAAAAGAATCCTCAGAAGAAGTATCAAAACATTCATAATTAGCACCATTACCATCCCTGTTGTTAAAAAATTGTTTCAAATGCAATTTTCTCCCTAACAAAAAAATCTCACTTTTCAAAATATGCAATCTAGGTAAAGCAGTGGGTATGAATTTTAAACCTAAACATAAAACTGACCTAACAACATCAGAAACTACACAATTAGACAAATTCAGTAGTAAAGCATCATTTACAACAGAATGTCTATAAGTTCCATCTCTTTTTCTTATTAAATTGTCCTTTGTAGTTACTGCTAGTGTTCTTATGTTGTCCCCAATCGCCACGATTCCGTTTGCCATAAAAGCTGGTAGCGGGTTTATTATTAACCCGCTGGTTGTCATTCCGAAACCTCTGATTAAAGTGAACAGCATTACCAGCCTCCGGTAAGGCTGGAAAGTTTTCCTGTTCACCAGTTACATTTGAATTTTGCTCGGCCCCCTCCGAAAAAGCAAAGGAAACAGTAGAAAAAGCAGAACTATAATTTAAACCACTGTTATTCCTTTTGTTGTAGGAGGAGCGCTTTTTGTTATGCTTGTAGAGAAAGGCCTGATCTAATTTATAATCTTTAGTATCTCTAGTAATTTTACAGCTTTTACATTCTATAAGGCCCTGTTCCATCTCTTCTAGCACAATATTAATATCTTTAAGCATGTCATCCAACTTAGAGCAGGAAATAAACATTTGCAGTTCCGTACTCACCGCCAAAATCTCTTCCTTGAGCTGCCGTTTTTTAAGGTGGTCCCAGTCAATTAAGATACAGATCCACTCGAGAGAACAATTGTGGGCTGCTTCAATCCACCTTTTGCAAAAATCCTTATCTTCAGGGCTTTTAATATCAAAAGGTATAGTAGGTGACTTAGTAGCTCACAACCCCCTGGGAGAGATGTTTAAATCCAGGTAATGTTGCAGATATAAAATATTAAAATGTGCGCTAGCTTCTTTACACAGCAACCGTTCCAATTTGTTCCTTAAATTGCAGGCCTCTGCAGGCAAGGAAGAAGCAGTAGACACACCTACACCACCAAACGGATCCACACACTGGCGATTGCGTTCGCCCATAAAACGATTCCACACAGTGTTAGATGTGGTTATGTTGGGATCAACCTGTTGTACATTAAGTCCATTAGAAGCAGCATCATAGGACCTAAAACTTTTATCCACATATTGTTAGATAGTTCTTTCACCAAAATCTAAATGGTCTTCCCTGAACAAACGAGGGATGTTGTTGGCAGGGCCCATAGCCATCCAAGTAGTAGTACCACAAAGCACAAGATAAAGTGAAAAATACCATAAGCAATAAGCAAGCCAAAATACACCACAGAATTTATTAACTTAGCGCCTCCGCTATACAGCCTTCAAAGAGTAAAAAACATAAAAAAAACATAGTAATATACAAATAAAATTAACAAGTCACACCCACTGCTAATTAAATTAAATTACATATTTCCAATCACAATCTTTATTAAACTATAATGGTTCCAATGTATTGAATTTTAAAATATATGAGGTTTCTTTTCTATGCAGCTTACTATTTAAGCTGACTAATTCACCCAAAGATACCTTGACTTTCTCCAGAACACAGCCCCAAATACATTCAGGGCTTGAACTATGAAAGTCCAAAAAATGACTGCCTGTCTGTCTTAGCATTTTTTATGTCTCTTAGGTGCTCTTGAAATCATACTTTGAAACTTCTACTAGTTTCACCAATGTAATATTTATTACAACTGCCCTTCAAAGCATATATAACCCCACAAGTATTACAGCTAAAGTTATACTTCATAGAAAAATGATGTCCATTAATATATTTAAAACAATTGACCACATTTTTGCAGACAGAGCATTTATTACAAGCTATAGTACCTTTGGGCATAGGCATTTCTGTACCAAATCCCACAATGGGAAGTTCAAACTGATTATGTACTGCCATATCCCCTAAATTTCTAGCCCTCTTATAGGAGGTCTGCAGCCTATGAGGCAGCAGTCCACTCAATTCTTTGTCCCTGAGTAACATGGGCCAAATTGATGAACAGTATTCACAACTTTGTCACTAATAACATTAAAAGTAGTGACAAGGTAAATATCATTAGAATTCATTAGATTATTACCTATATAAGAGCTAAAAATATAGGCAGACCCACTATCATTTTGGACATTACCATTGTCACAAATCCCCCAATTAGCATCTTTACTGCTGCTCCACACTCATCACATCCCAAATCCTAGTTCCCAGTCATAGCCCATCTCCAGTGAATTTCCTCTTTCGCACTTCCATTTATTTCTCTTTTTCTCTAAATATATTTTATATTATTTCATCACCCATTACTGAATCCCCACATTTTCCACCCCACTCCATTTTTCATTCCCCTTAAACTTTGCACTATGTTCACTACCACTGCAGACCTCCTAAACCTAGATATAACCCTACCTCACACAGCTTTTTTGAACTCTGATTCTTTCCCTACCTATCTTATTCTCTTTTCTGTTCAATATAAATATTTTATGCAACTCCTGTCTCTCCTCAAGCCATACAACCATTGGTTTAAGCTGTGCATGCCTTAGCAGATAAATCACTTAAGGCAACACCACTGCTCGTACCACTTTCACTTTCTCAGCCAAAGTACTTACCCTTCATGCCCACTTATCTAACATCCCCTTTATCATCTCTTAACTGTTCCTAGTTCTCCCTACTTATCCTTAGGAGATTAATGTTGTTTATAGCCTATCCTCAAGATATTACTCTCTACCTTTTGATCATGGCAAACCCACTGAGTTCTGTCCTCCTCAAACCCTATTCCCAATGATTTCTTAGGGTAATGTATCAGTTCTGATTCTCTTCCAAACTCCTCATAAATATTTGACGTGTGGTAGCATCTCTTTTACATATTCACAAAAGGAGTATACAGTCTTCAGTAAATAAGATTATACCAAGCTATCCATCATTTTTTTTTATTCTCTAGACCAACTTTTCCATAACCAAAATTAATATTTTAGTGGATAAGTGACAGTCCTGCATAGTCCTTCTATCTAACCTTACTTTTCTGACAATAAACCCATTTACCTTTATTTGCACTCAAAGCCCTCATGTTGCAGATAGCCCTCCCTTTCCTCAAAACCCTAACCAAAGTTTCAGTCATAAAATTCCAGTTCACAAAATCAAATGCCTTCTGCATACCATTAAATACTATCCCTGTTCTTTTTATCTTTTCGCTCTAACAGCAAAGTTCAACATCAGACATCTTTTTCATGTAGATAGAACATCATGGTCTGCAAATTAGCTGTTTTTCACAGGTCATTATTTTAATGCTGAATTTTACATAACAAACTTCACCTGCAGCTTTCTGAGTCCCCCCATTTCCCTACTACAACACCTCCACCTCTACCTGCCACAAAGACTGACAAATTTGCTACATATCCCTCATCAACTTATGTTAGTCAGTCGGCGCATCTTCTGGGCCTCCTGCTTATACATTTTACATGTCTAATTGCCAGTACAACCTCACCTGCACTCACTTATTTATGAATCATATGTTTGTCTCTCCTCCTATCATAACCCTGATACATTTTTTAAACATCATCCCCTATGATCCACCATGCATAAAGTTTCTCATAGAATTTCTGAAATTCTTCCTTTTTATTATTCCAAGTAATTTTCTAGCCTTCTTCTATTTCAATTCTAACTAAACATGCTCTCTTCCTGAACTCCTTGAGCTTATATGTTAACATCTATTCCCCCTTATTCTTCCACTTGCTGCTTCCCCTGTAAATGTTTTCTCCATATCTATTTTTCCTCTAACTCATCCAGTTCTTACTGCAGCTACTTAATTCTCCCTGCTTTGCACATTAACTCTGCCTTCATTTGAAGCTCCTCTTTATCTGCCTCTTTCTGGTTCTACCATAAATTCATCTTTAGTTCTCTTATCCTGTTCTGTCCCCATATATTTTGCCATCCTCTATAAACCATAATGTCCACCCTCTGTGACCCTTGACTCCATGGCACCCTCTGATCCAAAGCGTCCTTCTCTGATTTATTGGTTTGGATCATCTCATTAACCACCTTTTGTAACAACTCTTTCTGATATGGACCCTTCCACTTACTTGGGTTCTAACATGACCTTGACACATTCTCCCTGCCTCCCTTCCATTCAATTAAAACTAAAGAATGATCAATTCCTCTTTTATGCATTTCTGTTGCTTCCACCTTACATTGGGTTTCATTGCCCACCAATATCCTATCTAATTGCACTTGTTTTCCTTATTCCCTATGAAATACAAACTGCCTCATTTCCCACCAGTATTTTGTCACACAGCCACTCCACCCACTTCCTTATTTTTTTCTGGCTTGTCGCACTAAATTCCACTTTCCCATGATGCATTCAGTCAAGCCTTTGTTCTAATATGACACTTCCCCATTGCTCCCGGTAAGACTAGGTGTGCCCCAAGGCTCCATTCTTTGAACACTACTTTTCTCTATCTTTACTAAAAACCTCTATACCTCTACACCCCAAGCTGCAGTAATACAATATGCAGATGACTCCACACTAATATGTAATGCCTCTACCATCCAAGAATTGCACGCACTGACACAAGCATCTTTCCTATCAGTTGAATCCTGGTTATTGGAAGACCAGCTAATCCTAAACCCCAATAAAACAAATTTACTATTATTCAATCCTACTAAATACAAACCTCCTTCTTCTCCCTTCAACATAGTATCCAGTAATAACACCATTATCTCACCTGTCAATCACACCAAACTTCTAAGAACATAAATCAATAGTAACTTGATATTTGGCATCCACATTGCCCACACCATAAAAAAAGTCCACAATAAACTCGGGGCCCTTTACAGGAACAAACCCTTTCTGACAAAAACAACCAAGAAACTATAGCAAGGACACACTTACTCTCCACACTTACATATACCTCCCCTATTCTCACTAACCTAATAAAAACAGACATTATTCAATTAGAAGCATGCTACAACAAAGTTTGCCACCAATTCACCCTATAGGTCACATCATTGCACAGCCCTACAACTACAATGGCTTAAATTCCCCCATCTCCTACTGTATAACCAACTACCCTAACCCATAAAATTCTACATAATTTAGAAAAAACTCCAGCCTTAAATAAATTACTCAAGCCATACACAGGTAAAAGAGTCCTACGCTCCAAAAACAAACAACTATTAGAAGTATCAAAGGCCTCTAACTCTGCAGGAGAATCCCTGTACTCCTCCTGTATAGACAGAGTATGGAATACCCTACCCACCAGTCTAACAAACAAAAGCTCCATAACTGAGTTTAAAAATGCCCTAAAAGCCTGCCTCAATAATAAATGGCTGTGCCCCTGCTCCACACCAGGGGAAAAGGTGACATAGAGAACCAAAACCACATCATGTCCATCTAGTCACTACAGCAGTATTAACCAAAGCTGATAGTGTATATTATATCTATTTGCAATATTGTTATATTGCGGACTCCTCCTCATGATTTTTTAGCTAACACAAGTGGACTGCACATCTTTACATCTTGTCCATGGTAGTTATTTTTATGTGTGTTTATTGTGGTCTATGAAAATGAATAAATAACTCCCAAACGCTAAAGGTGGTCTGTCACAAAAACAGTCAATATTAGCAGAAAAAGACAGAAAATCCACCCAAGGATGGCCAATCAACGAAATCCACAAGTGTTCCAATTAAAATGTAGTCCTTTAATACGAATAAAACTTCGACTTGAAAATAAAATGAAGAATAAAAAAGCTCAAAACTGTCCCTTGAAGATATCCGATAAGCGCTTTCGACTGTTGTCTTCCTCAGATCATATTTATTGTGGTCTATGTTTCAGAATTGTAATTGTTCATAAATGTACTCACTGTTACTGTCTGTTCTAATATTGTACTGTACTTAAATGTAGAGCTTTTCTCCCCGGGCCTCCGCTGAAAAAGGACTGCTTGTCCAGATGGACTTTCCCAGTCATCAAATGTAAAATAAATAAAAATAAAATAAATAATACTATATTAAAATGTCTGTTTCCTCTGTTTCATCATCATTTAGGCATGATGTGATTGCAATATTATTTCCATGACCTAAAAGTATCTCTGTGTGCAACCACCTGCCACTCTGTCTTCTCACCACCAACCACTGCCATCTTTCACCATTATGCCTGTACCTCTTCTTCCTCCACCTGGAGCACAATTTGCCTCCATCTATCTGAAGCCATTCTTTTTTTTTTTGCATTATTCCTACCTCTCTCTTTGACAGCTTCAATCCCTGAAAGCAAGTAATACACAATTCTTACTTTTTTATCTGCTTAAAAAAACATTCTTTCTTGAGTTATTTACCTCCTGCTTTCCGACTCTCCGCCCCACAATCCCTCTTCCCCCTTCTAGCTAACTCTCATGAACTGAACTCCATGGTCACTGAGCCAGCCAATTTGCTGTACAAATGCTCCAAGTCCCCACAACAAGATAGCCCAAAGCTGTTGCCGTCATACGCATCACAGCCACTTGGGTATTTCTCTAGTGGTATTTATTCTTGCTCTAGTTGGTTAGAAGATCTCCCTCTCTACTTCTTGCTCTCCTCCCCTTACTTTTATGCCATTCCTAGATGCTATGTCAGTCTATAACTAGAGCTTTACTCCTTACATCTCCAGTCTACCTTATTATGTTATTGTGTTCTTATGTTGTAAGTTGGCTGAGTGAATTGGATCTCACGACCATTAAGTAGTCAATATCTTGTAACTTTCTATAACACAGTACTTCCTGCAGTGCACAGGATTCTTTACTCCTACTGTTGCACTCTAATCTCTGACATGCATATATACATTTCTGCATGTTTTTAATTAGAGAACTAATCAAGAGCAGCCTCTTCTCCTGAAAATTTGGGGTTTATATCATATGAGTGAATCGCACAAATTGTGAACGCTCATAATATCGAACGTACTGGACCTCAAAGTTTTTTCTGAGATTGCAGTACAGTGAAGACTGGGATAAATTTTCCTTTTGTCACTGTAGTGTGATCTCGGAGTTGGAATATATATTTGGGGGGGGCAGAGCCCCCCACAATAGGAAGTTCGAGGTCTGGTACATTCGATGTTATGAGCGTTCGCAATTTGTGTGATTCGCTCATATGATATAGACCCGAAAATTTGTAATTAATATTTTAAATTCCAGGAACACACTAATTCAAAAACTACATTACATTTGCATTAAACTTCAATTTACACTGGCATTCAATATACATCTATGCTTAAACATACATTTTGATTTAAATTTGCATTTAACTTTATATTGAGAATGTGTACATTCTCAATTCCTAACTGAAAGTTCATAACACATCTTCTAAATTTGTAAGAAAAAACAATGCCTTTATTGTCCTTTAGTAAATGTCCATTATTAGTAATTATAAAACTACTTGTTAATATACCCATAAACTCAATATACTCCTGCTAATGTGTCCATAACATCAATATACCTGTCGAATACTTGTTCATATGGGAAACAACCTTCTGAAACCCATTGGAAGCATGTTCATTTTAGATCTTCTTCACATTTTCCATCTCCAGTATCATAAAATTCTTAACTCACTTTGAATTCTATAGTTTCACTACATGCTCCTCTTCCTTTTACCCCATAATCCTCTTCATCTTCTTCTCCTCTGCCATCAACTCCTAGGCATTATCTCCATCTGCTCAACATTTCCTGCTTCCTCATTCCTTGTCTACTTACTGTCTCACCTGGTGAACAAATGTGTGTGTGTGTGTGTGTGTGTGTGTGTGTGTGTGTGTGTGTGTGTGTGTGTGTGTGTATATATAGTGTGTGTGTGTATATGTATATATATATATATATATATATATGTATATATATCAATAACAAAATGAAAACAGTTCACATGGTAGAACACCATATGTTTGGGGCAACCTACAAAAAAAAAAAAAACTCCCTCACCTTTTGGGCTCATCAGCCATACCTAGTTCACCTTGTAGAATCACAACCTGATACAATGTTTAACAGGCTTTTTATTAGCTGTGTCTCCTTCATTTGTTTGGATCTGGATGTGTCCATGCTTTCTCTCTCCTTCTCCTCCACTCTTTGTATGTCAGGATTTACCTCCTCCTCCACCTCCTCTATTTCATTCCAAGTTTCAATTACCTCTTCCTCCTTTAGGAAACCTCTGCTTGTCCACAAAGTCTTCCTTGTCTTTGATTCAGAGATCTTTATGGGTGATATGTCTCTATAGTCCTCTTTACTCCTGTTTCTTTTCTCTTCTTTGGCAGGGGTATTCTATGCAGCCTTATTTGTCCCTATCAGAGTGCACATTGCTGATTTGGGCCAGTCCACCTTTCCCTTCTCAACCACTGTAACATATTTATCCAATATCTTACCTCTTCTCACCAACAAAATTGATATCTGCCCTTCCCAGTGACTCCAGTATGGTATTTTCTGGTGTGGGTTGCGCAACCATCATTCCCACCATTTATTAGTACCTCTTATTAATCATTATCATCAACAACCCCCTTTTTTCCATTATCTACATGGGGTCAGGATGTCATGTTAACTGTCACCATCTCACTGTATTGATTGCCACTCTCCTACCTTCTTCAACACTCATGTCTGTTACAGATTTTCTATCACACAAACCATCCACCTCTTTGCTCTCATTTCCTTTTGCCTTCCTCTCTGTCCCAAATCTTCTTCACCAGATTGTCTTCTACTTTACTGCTCATGTGTCCAAAACACCATAATCCAGTCTGATTAATCTTTGCTGCAACTGGAGCTAGTTAGGCTTCTGCTCTTATGTCCTCATTTCATCTGTTCCACAATGTCCATCTTTCCACCCATCTCAGGCACTTAACTCCATAACCCCTAGTTTCCTCAACTCCTCTGCCTTCACTGCGCAGTTTCTGTACCACACAATAGCATTGGCCACACCACTGTTTTGCATATTTTGCATTTCAGTTTCTTTGGCATTCTTCTGCCACACATTACCCCTGACAGTTCTATGCTAGTTTGCTGCAGCCCCTCTGATTCTAGCTTCATTCAGACTTCCTTTCTCCTTAACCACCCCTTCCACATATTTGAAGCTGTTTACATTTCCCTCTATTTCCCCTTATATCTCAATTTTCAGCTTCTTATGATTTCCCCATTTACTGTCATTACAACTGCCTTATCTTTCCTTATTTTTGTCCCATGTACCTTCAGTTTTGCTTTCCATTCCTGTATCAGTTGTTGAAGTTCTTTTTCAGAGTCTGCTTGTAATGATGCATCATCTGCATTTAGCAGCTTTATTGATCTGTCCCTTCCCCAACTGTTTACTAATGTAGACCATCACCATTACAAACACCAGTGGGCTCAGAGATGAATCCTGATGTACACCCACACCCACTGGGAACCCCTCTGTGAGTCTCAACACTATTCATACTTGTGTCATTGGATCCTTGTATATAGACTGCAGTAATTCTAGCAATGTTTCTGAGATTTTGAACCTTTGCAGGACTGCCCAAATTGGCCTATTACCTTCCCCCAAAGAATTTTAATGGCCTCCTCTTTATTATGCTTGTACTGAGCTCTCCTCTGCCACTTCATTTTTATGATTGCTGGGAATACCAGTCACCCTACTGCCCTCTCATGCTTTAAGTGCCACAACATTGATCCCATCTCCATTCTCTTTTGGTGTATTGGCTCCAAGATGTCTTCTGCCATTTGCACTTTTGCATTCCCCATCAACAAACCATTTTCCAAGCCGTCATGTTACTATCAACTCTTCCATTAGGCTCCTTTTTCACAATTATATATATGCCCCATGAATTCAGGCCATTATTCAATTCCCTCCACCATGTATTTGTGGATCCAGCCCTCTTCAGTCCTTTAGCATTTCATTGACCCAACCTGGTATGAATTTAGTTATGTGCACCCCTAAACTTTTTCCATTACTCCTGTTATACAGAAGTTGTCCCTTCAGGGCCTGTTCACCAAATTATCCATCTTCAGGCTTACTTTTTCTAACTTTGACTTGATTTGCAACAATTGATATATATATATATATATATATATATATATATATATATATATATATATATATATATATATGACTCTGAATCTTCTCCTTGAGTTTCCTCATCATGGGTTCTTGTGCAAGTGATTTTCACTCAAGTCACCCAGTTTCTGTTTATACATATCTAACTATGGTATGCATGTTTCACACATCAGCCACAATGGTGTCCAAATTCTTTAAGATAGCACTGTATCTATCCTCTTGACTTGTCATTTTGCCATCCTTTCTTGTCTTACTCCTTATAGCACCAAGGGAAAATACATTTTCATTTTTGGCTTCCAATTATATTTAGGCTCCTTGAACCTTCACAAAGTTCTAGACTTTTGAAACTCACTCAGTCTGCCAATTCCTCTCCATTTCTCCCTTCTGCACTTTACTATATCTTTTCACCCAGTACGCTTGTTTTAAGTAATCAAATTGGCTGTCCCCACTGTGACATTCTCTACCCTGTGCCAGTAATCAAGGAGCCTCAGTACTCACCACTGACACTGGTGAGGGATGGCCACTAGGTACAAAAATGGATACATGCAGTATTTTCAAATGGAGCTCTCTGTATTGAGCGCAGTTTCCCTTAAGATCACACTCCAGACCTGGCGCTGGACTCTCCCTGTCCAGAAGACTCCACACTGACCACTTTAGCACTCAGTGTCCCTGTTCCAAGTAGTTCACACACACATTTAGATATTTGATTTTCACACGCACAGACCTGGGTAAGGCTGGCACACATTTACCAGCTGTGCCCCCTCTGTCCAGACTATAAGATAATTACGCTGCTACCAGTCAGCTACTCTAAGGCTCTTACAAGATATCCAATTATACTGAGTAAAGTTAATACTAATACAAATGGTAGAGTTTGACCAATGCACCAAGGCTTTCAGGAGTGGCCACAGTGTCAGTAAAATAAGCATAAGTAATCTTAAGATATTAAAAGTATTCTCTAAAAGACCAGCCACAATGAAAGGTATAGAAATGTTTAATAAGTAATAAAATAGAAAACAAGAGATTACTGAACATCTAGTTATAACAAACACCAGAGTTTCAGTCACAGGATATGTAAAAATAACACAATTGACACAGATGTAGAGAAACAATACTTAACTAATCTCACTATGTTTTCCTGATAAATGAATTACTGTTCCCTAGTTAAGTTACTTACTACAGCAAGGCAAGATGATGAATGTTGAGTTGCTTTCTGCAGTAAGGCAAAATGAGGTGTGAAGGGTGTGAGATATCTGACTGAGATCTTTCCTGTCAGGTTCAGAGAAACAAAGTGCTGCTGCAAGAGTTTCATCATATCTCTCATTAATATCTAAAAATCATTTCAGTGCTGGTTCTATAGAATGACATAACATCTGGTCACCTGACTAGGGTATAATACACACCCAGTGCTTTGCTAAGATATGTTGCAGCTTCTGAAAGCTATAAAACAATTTCAAAAACTTCCACACTTCCAGGGTAGCAATTAGTACACCCCTAAGGACAATACAGTAAAATTCCTGGTCCTGGTTTTCCCAGACATTTTTTTCTCTGTCTGCAATCAGACCTCTAAGATAAAATCTTTATGGCCTAAAGCCAACCCTTTTAATTTTCAACCTATTTTTCAAAATTAGCTGGACTGAGATTAACCTCTTCCCTTTCAGAATTCTTTGTTAAAGCATATATATTTTATCTATTATAATAATAATACTGTCTGACATACATGTATATCTCTTTCTGTCCAGCATAACCCACTGTTGATGCATTTTTAACACAAGCAACTTCACAAATACATTTTTAACACAAGCATCTGTACAAATCAGTGTGACAGTCAAATGACATAATATTCTTTACAAAACTCCAGCTAGATGTTTTGGTATATGTTGCACATGCACTGCCTTACTCCCCTGGCACAGATGGAACTACCTCATATCATCACACCTGCTTTACTAGTTTTTGCCTTTCTCTCAGATTATTATCCATATTCCTTAAAACGTAATCCCTGAGCCATTCCCATTAGTTTGCATTCATACTTCTAATTCATGTTTGACTCACTGCCCCATGGCTGGACAATCTGCACTCCTAAATTTCCAAACCATCACCTTTACTTTTGGGTTTCTGTGAATGCACTGGCTAGTAACTATACAAACTATAGCATTCCTTCAATGTTAGACATTTTCATGCTTGGACTACAGGCATTAACAAGACAGATTTTGACTGTTACTGGTATATTAGACTGATTTAAACATGTCAGCTATAATAATTTGCAATAAACACCTGGAATCTCTTTCTTTCTGTAGTCTGGAATTATATTGTTCGGTATCCTTGTTTCAAACATATGCCATCTTTAGCAAATAGGAAGGATTGTAGTGCATGTCTTCCCAATGCGTAACACATCTGATATATCTTAACTCAGGCATTAACCTCGAAAACATGTTAAAGGCAAAAAAAAAAATTGGTCTCAAAACTTTCAGCTACGTTTGAAGACAACATTAATTTTAATATTATTGTAAGACTAACATGTTAATAAAGCCTAACTATATTTTTACATTTCCATAAGGGAAAGACAGGAATGTTGCTGCCACCAACGTCTGACATAAAGAATATGGAGCCCACCAGAACAGCATTTTGATGTGTCTTGTGATGTTCTGGACTCCCCTTCAACAAATATAACATTAAGAAATAAGAGCTAGAGAGATAGTGTCATTACACAGATTTAAAGAAATTAGGCACCTGACACAGATTTAAACCTCTGAGAAGACCTGGACATTCCCACCAAATTACTATAAAATCTGGGAAGCTATAGGATTTGTAGGAGTCTTCATCTTAATAGAAGATGATCCAATATTTATACCCAAGCTGTGGTTAGATAATTTCTCCCCCTAAGGCTATTCTAATTATGCATTTACAGTTACTGGTGGAGCTATCAATATATAGAGAAAGAGTTCTTTCATAGAGCTTTTATAGCATATTGGAGTACCCAGGTTTATTGTACCATTAAATACAGGAGATTGACTTAAACACTGAACATATTATTATTTTTCTATTAGTACTTGGGGAAGCATATTTTTCTTTCACTTGATTTCACTCAGCTAATAACTGTTCCAGCCAGAAAGTATATTCACATTTGGAAATTAGAACAGTGAGTAGCTGGAGAAGAAGGAAGTGAGGATATATCAGTACTGGACCAAGAATTCTTGTTACATACTAGAGGAAAGCTTCCATGACACTGCTCTAGCAATATACACCAAATGTGTCCATAACAGTTAAAAACAGGATTGTTCCATTTTCATTTGACATGTCTAATACCAGTCCATAATCAGAAAATGGCAATATATATGGCACTGTCCTAAACTAATGCTGTTTTCAAGTGAAAAAGGTTAATACCAATAATTATAATGACATAAGAAAAAAGTTATTGGGAAGGTCAACATTGGAGAGCTCAGCTTGGTCAGATGGACCATCATTCATTCTACACGCCATGATGTGTATGGATATGGAAGCTGATATTAAGAAAGAAAGTTACATATCAAAATCCAGTCAGCAAAATGACTTTCAACTTCACATTGTAAGGGAACAAAACATGTGTTTATTTTACATCTAGTAACCAAGGAGAAAACCCTCTACAATATAATGAAATTGCTTTGTATTATAGATTTAGTGACTAGCTCATCTGGTTAAAGTATTGAAAAATATGTGTGCTATCAAGTATACAGCTGTTAAAGGAAAAATACCAAGTAAGGATACACCAAAAATGTAGGAATTTAAAATAATAAAAAAATGTTTTACAACAAGAAGAGCACATATGAAAGTCCTTAGAAAGGAATTTTCCACTGAAACATAGAAATGGTACATTTGCTTAAGCTTAATAAAATATGAACATCTAAATTACATTTGCAGCCTAATGTGTGTTATTGAACAGAGCAGAAGAAAAAGATGAAAATTACAAGTAAATCAAGAGGTGAGGATTCCAAGATGGTGGGCATCCTATAAACACCCTCTCCACGAGGCTCCTACCTTTTTGCAGCAAAACAGAACAAATAGCCTTTCAAATACAACTTCTAAAAGAAATCCCTGAAAGTAGATATCTCCATGCTGTTTGAATAACAGAATAACAAATTCTTTGTGAAATTGTGGAAATACTTGATATAAAAACCTCTGGGTACTTAAGAGAATTAGCACCTCGTGTTAAACCTGGGCCTCAAAGTGCAAGATCATCGGCTCCAGACTGCTACAGGCACCTATAAACTGAAGACAATGTAGAAGGAAAATGAAAATATGGAAAAATCCAAACTAATAAGACTAAACTATTTGCTATAGCCTCCCCTGAAAAGGAAGCGGTCACCAAAGGACAAAGGATAAATAAGCAACAAGATACAGCAAAGTCCAACACCAAACAGAAGACGGATCCAAGTTTTCACATGGATGAACTCAAAGAGGCTCTGCTGCAATTCCAACTAGCAGTGAAGGATTTTGCCAAACAGCTATCCAGCTTTGGCAGCAAAACAAACATGATAGTAGAACGTATAGACAGCGATGAGGAAAAAAACTAAAGCTAACGAACACCAAATAGCACTATTAAAGGAAGAATTAAATGCCAAAGACTCTACCTTATTAGAGATACAGCAAAAAACTATTGACTTGGAAGCAAGGAGTAGGTGCAATGATATAATAGTCAGAGGTGTACCTGAGTCCTATGAACACAGTTAATTAAAACAATAACGCAGATCTTTGAACATATCCTCCATGCTGACACAAATACAAGTAGTATTACCATTGAGAGACCCCATCAGGCACCACACAGAAAACAAGATAAAGACCTCCCAAGACAGATATATGTCAAAATACTAAATTACCAAGATGTACAAAGGCTGCTGTCGGAAGCCAAAAAACAAAACCAAATTATGTGGAAAGGACATAAAATTTCACTCTCACAAGACTTACCGATGGCTATCAGGGAAAGGCGACAAAAGCTCTCACCATATTGTGCTGAGCTCATAAAGAGTAAAATAAAATTTCAAATGAAATACCCCAACACCCTAATTTTGTACAACAAAGAAGTCAAATACTCAGTCGACTCACCTAAAGACGCAAAAGCTGCCTTTGTAAAATGTTTTGGCAAAGCGAAAGGCTATTCCAGGATTAGAATCAGCAGCTATTAAAGTCCGAGACAGTCTTTTTACTTTTTTTTCTTCTCTTTTTTCAAATTTCATAAATGCTTTATTCATAGATACTCAACCGGAAGTGTCCGAAGAACAGGAAATGAGTCCCCTGGAACATCTAAATCAGTTTTTGCTGGGGAGTAGGCGACTTTTGGGATGCACCAACTTCCGCCCAATCAACCAGGATTTCCTCTCCTCGCACAAGTTACTCAGACTATAGAAAAAACATTGCCGTGCGCTTCAGGGAAGTACCAGCTCCTGTGGATTGTGGTGTTGCAGGCTTGGTTGGAACTGCAGTGGTTCCGGTCTATGCATGGACCGAAGAGGATGGAGGTGTATGATTTAGTCTTAGTCAAGAACCTGCATGAAGAAGATGCCGGCGAGCTATTACCAAAAGTTAAGGTAATCCAGGCTAGACATAACTTCCATTGAAGTGATTATTTTATAAACAGAAGTAATATACCGGTCCAAGGTAGCAGCAGGCTACACACGCAACTAATCTGAATATGTTATTTCTGGAGAATGATGACTCATCTTTCGAATGAAGCAACTGCAAAATAAAAACTGTGAACATAGTGCATTCTAAAAACATAGATCTGTTTTTTCTGGTTTTTTTTTTTTTTTTGCTAAACGTCATGGTTTACTGTATGTTAAAGGTTAGAAAAATGTCCTTTAGACTGTATTGGCTGTAATGTTTTTCCATTTTAGCCAGTTTTCTTCCTAGGGTCTACTTGTACCTTCTTCTTTTTATATAAATATATACAGCCAAATATATGCAAAAGCAGTAAATCTGTCAGGATCACAGTAGTGATCTTTAGTAACTACAGGCAAAAATCTGTGGGTCTTTTTACATTATAAAATGCTGTTATGTTATTAAAACTTGCTCTCAGGAGTGTAGTGGATTGTTAGTTAAGGTAAAGGGATGACTATTCTAGGAGTTAGTTTTATATTGTATATATGTTGTATCTGTAGTAATTTGCTAGTTCTTAAGCGTAGTTTGTTAATAATAAGGTATCTATTTGTAATAATAATTCAAGTAATTCAAATTGTACTAAAGTTTTTCCCGATAATTAAGCTATGCTGGTGCTGCGGTAGCATTGTCGCCTCACAGTAAGACGCTGTCCTGTTCGATTCTCAGCTAGAGCGTCTTCTGTGTGGAGACGTGTGAATGGGAGTACCTTCGTTGAAGGCTGTGCGTCAGAGCTGGCAACTCGGCATGTAAAAATCTACTGCCAGTCATTAGCGGACCGGAGTTCTGCTGTGGCGACCCCTAACCAGGAAAAGCCGAAAGACACAACAACAAGAAGCTCTTTCAGTGTATGGGGTTAAGTGGGTAGGCACAAGGGGAGTAATGAAAGAGCAAGGTGCTACTGCTTCCATGTTATATTTTTTGCTCACACCACAATTAAATAGAATGGACAGAACATTTTTCCATAATATACACTCTAACATAACATCACAAATAAATATTAGAAATATTAAGCCCTAGCTATGTGGAACATAGATTCATAGAATGTGAAGGGTCTTCAGAATATAAATAAGAGAAACCTGCTGATGCATCTTATATTCAAATCAGAAGCCAACATATGTTTTATACAAGTGACACATATCTTTAGGGATGACTGGAGGGGAACTACAAACAAGAAATGGATAAAGGACATAATAGCTGCCGGAGATAGCTCCAACTCTAAGGGTGTAGCTGTGATAATTAAAAATGCCTTTCAACAACCAATCCTAGAATACAACTCCAATATAAAGGGCAGATGGTGTTACTTTACAGCCCCCAGCATATCAAGAGGGAAGCCAACACTATTTCTTAATGTGTATGGACCATGTACAAGACAACATGACTTTATTCTGGAAATATATAATATACTAGCCAAATACCCCAAGCATGAATACGTACTAGGGGAGGATTGGAACGCAGTCATTGACCCAGGGTATTGATTGAACCAGTAACCACCCCTCACAGAATATACAAGCATCATTAGCCCTTCAGGAACTCATGACTGACCTAAACTTGTCAGACCCTATCTCATTCAGTGTAGAACAGGAGAAAAACAATATTTACACATACTACTCGAAATGCCATAACACATGGTCAAGGTTAGACTTTTTCCTCATTTTGGAATCTTTAATAGATAGGGATATCAAATACTTCTCCGAACACAGATATTTATCAGACCAAGTGAGAATCGCATTGAAAATACACCCTATAAGTAGTAATCAGATGAAAAATAAACAGGGCTGGAATTGGTCATCAAATAACAACTTAATAGCTAAACCAGAAGTGGCACAGGGTACATTGGACATCCTACTAGAGCTGGAAAAAATCCTGGACAGTACAAGTATTCCATACAATGTATAATGGGCTGCATGTGAGGCAAAGCTGAGAGGGGTATTTATTCAAAAGGCGGTATATTTAAAAAAATTGCAAAAGAAAAAGAACACAACCTCGTGTTGGAATTGAATGAGCTCAATAACAAGCACCAACTCATCCCTAGCACTGACACTGATAAGGGAATAAATAATTTACAAAGACAACTTTTTCAACTCCACCAACATAATTACTCCTTATACAAGCTAAAATGTCTGGCTAAATACTCCGAATGGGCACATCTTCCCTCTAAAGCCCCATCTAAGATAATCGCAAATAAACAGGAAACAGTTAGAATCTCGCTTCTTCAATACCAAAATAAGATCTACAAATCAGACAGATAATAGAATTATTTCTAAATATCTACTCAGAGCTCTATGGTCTAGAATCCCCACAACCCTCAAATGAGGAGTTAGATAATTTCTTTAAGAATATTGAGTTCCCCAAATTGAAAGAAAAACACGTAGAATTTTTCAAAGCACCTCTCAAACAGCAATAAATTACTATGGTAATAGGAAGACTAAAGTCTGGCAAGTCACTGGGACCAGATGGGTATACACCAGAATTTTATAAAACATCTAATCAAGATCTATCTTCCATCCTTCTAAAAGTATATAACCATATTAAATTAAATGGTCTAGCTGACTACTAACTAAATACTCATTCAGAAGAGCAACCTTGATAGATCTGACCCACATAACTATAGGCCAATATCATTAATTAACCTAGATATAAAAATTTACCCTTATTCTTATATCTTTCCCAAGCCACCTTCCACTCTATCCCGAAGATTCTGAACACTAAGATAGCACTATCTGCATACGCGGATGATTTAAACATCTATTTTGAACGCACAGCTCAGACCTAAAGAAAATAATCAGAACAATTGAAAAATACGCAGAACTATCTAACTATAAAATCAATATAAAGAAGTCACTTATCTTCCCCATAACTCCTAGACATCATAAGGAATACCTCTTCTCAGAATCTCCTTTCAAAATAGAATACTCCTTTAGATACCTAGGAAATCCAGTACGAACATTGTTATTTATCAATGTATCAAAATAATCTTGCAAAGATATGGACAAACAGTCTGCATGGATGGCAGCAGCTGAATTTATCACTAATATCCAAAGCAGCTATAATTAGGATGAACATCCTACCTAGACTCTCATATCAATTTAATGCTTCAAATCTGTCCATCCCAAATAGTTTCTTTCAAAAAATTGATACGGATTTAGCTAAATTTGATTCCTCAAATCAGTTAGGATTAGCTATCAAAAGTTAAGCTATCCTAAAGAAAAAGGAGGAATAAGCCTGCTGGACTTCCAACTTTATTGCTATACCATATGTGCAAACAGAATCCTCTCTATCTCTAAAAACAGCCAGAAAAAGGACCTCCGAGCCCCCTCATGGATAAAATTATGGTACAACCATATAACTAGCATTAATATTAACCCATTAGCTCTTCCTTTCTTGTTTACAATAAGTGTAAGAAACCTTAATTTGAATAGCATCTTGAAACAAAAAAATGAAGATTTTTACAAGACCTAATAAAATCACTTGCGCTAGACAAAACCCTTTACTTTTTGCAACCCTTACATATGAATCCTGACATCAGACTTTATTTATTTTGCAGGTTTTTTAGGAGGATCCATTTGGCCAAAATGAACCCCATTTCAAATGAGTCCTCCAGGAAAAAAAACAAATAAATAAAGAGGTACAGTCATAAATTTCCAAGGTTTAGGATTTACACAAATATTTTACAAATATAGTATTTACAAATAAAGTATACAATACATGGTATTTAGAGACAATAACACTTACTAACTTTATTTAGACTAAACACTTTTTAGGAGAGATGAAAATTATTAGAAAATTTAAGCATTTCAAGATAGCAGAAGTAAAGACAATTGCAGAAGTAGAACAATTTTTTTTTTTTTTTTTTTTTTTTTTTTTTTTTTTTTTTTTTTTTTTTTTGTCAAGTTTTTATGGATCATGAAAGAAGTGAGCAAGGATCAGCATTGAGGGGAAAGAGATGAGAGAGTGAGAGAGTTTTGATGAGAGGTGGAAGGTTGAGGTGGTGTGTGTGTTGAGAGGGAGGGAGGGGTTCAGAGGTGCAAGCAAAAAGTTTAAGAGATTTTTTTAGGGGACAATTTGGCACATACAATTCGATTAGATTTTGGTTTTCTAGATTTAAGTACCCTGCTGGGAAGGTGAAATTTAAAGAAGAAAGAAAGAGAAGAGAGAGACAGAGGTTTTGTTGATGAGCTATGAGCAGAGTAAGAGAGAAATAGATAAGTTGGTTAGGAAGTTCGAGCCATTTTAATTTATGGAGTGAAGAGCAATGGTGGGAGGTAGATTTATGGCTGGTGAAATTTAGCAATAATTTTATAAAAAAGGAGGAAGTTTTGTTTTAAGGGAAGAACAACAAAATGCTTAATCTGACACAATATCCCCTTATTAAGGAACTTACAGTGTGGGTTTACAAAAGCACAAAGGAAAATCAATACAGGAACTGAGGAACGAGTTAAAGCTGGGCTATAGATATACCATTATCCTGCGTCAGATTAGAGAGCTCTTACAATAATCACAGATACCCCAAATACTGAAAAGAATATACTAAAGACTGCAGACATCATTAAATGTTTAACTAGTGGCAAGGGTATGCTCTCAGATTCCTACAGGTTAATTAGAGCCCTTAAGTGCCAAAATCTGTTATTGTTTTTCAAGTAGTGGGATCAGCAAGGAACAATTTTAAGGGTAGATCAGAAACTTAGCGCAATAAATTCTACTATCAAGCTAACTCCATTCAAAAAACTAATCTATATGCAAAAAATGATCAACAACTCTTATTTCACCCCCACTATACTAAACAAATTTAACCCGAACGTCTCTTCAGCATTCACATGCTGCTCCTTCCCATGAGCCGATTTAATGCACATTCTGTGGTTCTGTAAACATACACACAAGCTTTGGTGCTCCTTAAGAGTGCATCTAGAGAAAATGGGGTACCATAAATCAACACTATCCTGGGAACTGGTAATCCTTCACATCACTGATCTCAAGCTATCTATGCTGAAATTTCACATGCTTATTACCATTTGTTTACTAATTAAATTATACACAACCAAAAACTGGTTGGATCGGACCAAGTTAACCTGGAAAGAATTTAAAATCTTGGCCCTCAAATGCATAACCTCACACAAATTGTATACAGGTAACACTAACAAGCAAGGGTATTATCATAATTACTGGAAACTTTTATTTGATCTCATTTGGAGAGATTAAGTAAAGAGTGAAGATCACAGTAAATTGCATTTTTCATTGTAGATTCAGTACTACAGGATAGCCTTATTGACTTAAGTACCCATAAGAGTTAGATCTGCTAACTGTGTCTCTGATTTCATAATATGCTATGAGAAAAGGCCATTTTATTGACCCCGTATAAGTTCCTGAGGTAGGAAGCAGTAGCACTGTATTTGTATATATGCATATAGGCATAGACAGATTGTTGTTTTTATTCTTATTTCTTTTTCTTTCTTTTTATTTTTTGTAATAATAAGGAAGATACTAACTCATGTGATACTCTATAAATATACGGATATGTTTCTTTCAACTAAACAATGTACAATTTATTTCTGATTTAAAAATAAAGATATTTGAGAAAAAATAAGTAAATCAAGAGTTACAATAACGTTTAGGAGGGTTTACAAATATAATGCATGACTTTGCAGTAAAGCAGAATTGAAGTGCTATAGTCTGCATCAGTGAGTATAAATGATTCAAAAACACTGGTGTCCATTTCTGCATCCCATGCAAACATTGACACGAATCATGCACAATAGTTGACATAGCAGCAATGGAGTGTCATGCAAATAATTCTGCATTACATTTCTAAGACATCAACAATTGCAGCGCTACATCATTATGGAACATGGGACATAAGTTTTCACTTTGCAGGCAGTTCATAGGTCACTGGTACAGCCTTGCCTTCCAGACAGAATTGTTTCAATAGTATGGTTAAAACCTCATTGCAGTAATGCACTAGAAAAAAATAATGTCTTCTGTATATACTCCACAGCAAAATGTATATACATATAATTCTGTAAAATCTCCAGTGATCTACAATATAAAACTCTACCAAAAAGAAATACACAAAGCTATACACAGTAAATTCAAGAAACGGATATGTCTGGTTAATATCCAGTGGATCAGATGTTTGCTGTATTCTCACCATGATCAGTGATCGAGGGAGTTTTGCAGCCCTCATATGCATAATACAAGGCAAACCACTGACAATGCCTATGGAAGGCTATTGAGCAACTAGAGGAAATATGCTAAGGTTGTCAAGTATAGCCACAAAATTGTAAGTATGAATCTTGTGTTTAGCCCACCTTACAAGGATTGTCCACATGGTAGAAGAAAAGTGTGCAGATCTGTTCATATTGGCCAAAATAGTATGTACCATCATGTTGTATTTTTCCCTCAAGTAGAGGTCAGCCCTCCAGCTCTTTCTTTTTTCTCTGAACTCTCAACTGACCACCATCCTTTCCCCTCCTCCTTATGGGCATGTTCATTCCCCAAGGCAAAAGCCCTATGACCCATTCCTTACTCAGGGTAAAGGCCAGGGCCAACCAAGAGCAGAACCTGTAATCTTCATACTAGGGATCAGATTTCTTATATGCTGTACAATCCCAATATGTGCCTATATTGTCTGAGGGGTGCTGTACACCTCCACAAATGACACATCCACAATTCTGCACCTTTACAGACAACACATGTACATGATCATGGTCTACATATGTGTTTCTGTTACAGACTGTGTGCCTGGGCTTAATGCTTATCCCTCCACCCACCTCAAAGAGAGGCAAACAGGTCCACTGCTTCATTCCTCTTCTCTATCTCTGGTGACACCAACAGGCTGCCAATCTTCTAATTGAATTCAGATTACCTAGGTCATTGTCAGTGCTTTATCTCTCTACCTCAATAGAGCTGGCAGAGTTTATGCACTAAATGTTCCTACACACCCCTATGCTATCTGGCATCATCTTGACTTCTAAATGTATTACCCCAATGGCCATTCACAGTTGTTACAAGGTAGCTCTGTTTGTAGTAGCAAAGCCTTATAGATGGGACAGCAGAGGGGGTACTTCACAGAGATACGCACCTCCTACTGCATCACCATGATTGTTTCCTCCGCTGCCAAACCGCCATGTTCTGACTTGTCTTTCTACTCATGATCTGCAACATAACAATTAGAAATGATATTTTAAATGTGCAAAAATCACATAATGTCACAGTGGTCAGCTCACATGCATTGCTGAATCATGTGATACCTTTATATGTAGAGGAACAGGCACATATTAGCAGGTATGATGGGTTTTATGTATAACTCTTAGCAGTTAGATATTATATCCAGCACATTTGCTTCTATCAGTGATACCAGCAGTAGGGCACAAACATCAGCTTTACCTATAAATATTCTTGCCAATATAATCTTTAACACACATATTTTTACAGCTTATCATGGAATGTTAATGAATATTTTCAGAGATTACCATGATAACATGCCCATGCTGTCAAATTATTGCTACCATCTGGAGCTTGCAAGCTGCATAAATGATACAGATAAATAAAATATAATTAAGCTTGCATGCATTGCACATCATGACAATCATCACTGTGTAGCTATGGTTTGGAAAGACAGTGGCACCACCATAATACAAGACAGAAAAGCATGGGGCTGTAGGCAGTGCAGCCATAATAACCAGTCTACCATCTATAAAATGTCTGCTACGTCTGGTATTATGTAGTATGGCCACAACAAGGACGTGCACTGATGCTCTGCAGTCTGTAATCTGTAGAACTTGTGTCCATTGCTCATGGCACCATGCTGTATGGCCATATTTGTACAATCTGTAATAAATTCTGTAATAAATGTCTACTGCATCTGACATCACACTGCATTACCTAAAATACTGGCATACATTAATGTTTTTATTAGTCAAAGATGCGGTTAACTTATATGAATGGTGTATCATGTTTCCGGGTTCAAGTAGGGATAAATAGCAAGGTGTTGCTAGTCTAGAATTTGAAGAATAGGTGTACAGAGAATGCAAGCAGCTAATAATATGCAACTTATGGGGGACTATAGATATTTTAAAAAAATACTAGACATACTATGCACATTTTAGGGATTGGCCATACGAAACATTTTAACAGTTATGACAAGCATTTTGAATGTTCACCAAAAATTGTGTATACTGCAGTATTTTATAAAACATGGTACCCATGCTAGCATTCATCCCGCTCCAGGAGGATCAAGCCTGTTTCGAGTTTGTCAGTTTGCACATACTGTATTGAGCTAATTAATGTAATAGGTTCCCCGGATAAGTGCCCTGATCTGAGGTTGGGTTTGGATGTCTGTACTGATGGGTTTATGACTATCTCAGGACAGGGCAAAATAATTATGATGACATTGCTCCCCTTTTCTGGGGCCGCCAATTTGCCTACCAAAGTCCTAATGCTCTGTTGTCTAATGTCTGTCCTCTACCAACTATATCCAGATATGGTAATAAGTACTCTGCAACAAGACATGTTTCATGTTTGCTTCAAAATCAGTGAGTGCTCTTTGCTTTAGAGCTGCTATGTTAATTATTATTATGAGTTTTGGAAAGTTTTCTAATCACAGGACTGGAAAATGTGCTGCTTGCTCACAAGTTGAACAGTCAGTTGAGTGGGCTGACAGAGACAAAATCATACAAACAGTGGCAAAGTGTTATTTATTATAAAACATTATTTATTTCATACTTATCCATACACATAGTATATACTCTAATGGAGAGAAGAAAAGTGTTAGGATATTATAGACTTTTCAGTAAGAAGATGAAATAGAAATAAATAAGTAACTTATATAGAAAAGTTAATAATTTAGTCTGACAGATAAGATAAAAAATTAAGTTAGTCTAATACATAAGAGTTAGTGAGTATGAGTTAGAGAGATTTAGAAAAGAGACTGAAATAAAGACAATATTGTAGGTTAGATAGAGTTGTGAGTGGAGAAGTAGGTAGAAAAAAGCCAGGAGTTGGAAGTATAAAAGGTTAGTTTAGTTAAAATATAGGGAGTAAAAAGTTGTTGGTCTTAGAAGGTTGTAGTAGAAGTTTGGAAGTTGAGTTTTAAGTTGTGGAGTGTGGAGTTGAGAGCTGAAAGGTTGTGGTGAGAAGTAGGTGAGTTGTTGGTAAAGGAGAAAGAGAGTTGTGTAAGTGCTGAGTAGGGTAAAATTAATATGTTGAGCAGTGGGTTTGGATAGTTGTTGGTTCTTGGTTGTGAGATTGCTAGGTAAAGTTGGTTAAAATGTGTGGAGTTAGGCAATTGAGGCCAAAAGAAGTAGTTAGAATGGTAAATTGTGGTTTGTATTATATGTATAGGGTTTTTAATTGTATAAATTTTTAGGGTTTAAGGTTGGTGAGGGCTGGTAAGATTGGCTTTAGGAGTGTATTTGTAATTAATGCTAGATATAGTATAAAGTTTAGAGTTTAAGAGTATTCTAGCTTGGAGAGTTCTATGGAGAGGAGGCAGGAAAAGATTAATATATTTATATGCCTAGTGGTTAGTTGTTAGATTATATTGAGATAAAGGGTTCTGTGTTTCTTGAATAGAGAATTAATGGATTCTGTTAGGTGTTTTAGTAAGAGGGTGGATGTGTAAAAGGTTTAATTAAGGATTTGGTAATTAATTCTAACGAGAATGGAGTTATATTGAGGTGAGAATGAATTTGGGATTATTGGTCTGTGAGTGGAGAGAAAGGAGACAAGTTTTGGATTGTTGGTGGGGAGATATAGAGTTTGGTTTGGTTGGTTTAAGGAAATTGCTTGAGCTGGGTTGGTAGGAATTGTATGGTGGTTGTAGTCTGGATTTATTGAGGCTTTGGGTATCTCTGGCTGGGGAGGGGAGATATTGGTTAAAAGTAAGAGTACTAGGATAGTGAAGGTAGAGGAGAAAGGAATAAATATGATTAAGAAAGAGAGAAAAGATGGTTATCATGAGGAATAGAGCCCAGAGGTGAGATGGTATAGTCAGAAAGATGGAGATGCTAGGCGACTCAAGAGGGACTTTTAGGTAAAGAAGAGAGAGTTGGTTATAGGGATATAATGTAAGGAAGATAGGGATGTTAGAGAAGAACCTGTTATAGAAGAGGTATGGAGAGCTGGTGTCTATTTTTATTCAAATTAAGGTGAAATGACAATGAGAAGTGTGTAGGGGTTTATAGAAGTTTGGTTTGCAAGATCAGTATAGGTCGAAGAAGGGCGCTGTAATTATGTACCTGTGCTTGAAACCATTATGGCATTAGGCTAGGGATGTTATTTTCATAATGTGCTTATTGTGCCAGTAACCATGTTGGCACTAATCATCATATTTAAAATGTGGCTTAAATATACTTATTTTGAAATACATGTGAATGTATGCTTTTATTTATAATTTTAAATAATATGGAATAGAGATTTTAAATATGGATTCCACCCACCTTTAGGGGGCTATAGTGGAATATGGAGATGGGGGATAATGATGGAATTGTATTTTTTTGGATGTGGGCCTTGTGTAAGTTGGCTGAGGGAGTTGTAGGTTTGGTTTTTTGGAAATTGGGGGTGCATATTGTGGGTGGTAGTAATTTGGAGTGGGTTGGGGTTAGCTTTGATTGGTTTGAGCATTTAAGAGCGTGTAGTGGTTTTGGGGGAGAATGGTTTTGGTTTGCATATAGGATTTTATGTGGAGGCATTTAGGTTTTGGAATGAATAGGAAGTGAGTCCAAATTTAAAAGGTGTTAAAGGGGCATTTGGTGTTAGCAGTGAGCAGTCGAGGTTGAATCAATAGGAATTGCTGTATTTTCTAATGTCTTTGTTCAGTGTAAAGTTAATTTTTTCTGAAATTATTTTTTAGAAGTAAATTAATGTTTGTTGTAGTGTCTTATAAAAGTTCTTCTTGTCTTGGCTAGATTTTTATTTGTAGGATTAGATTTTAATTTGATTAGAAAATTTTAGATTTTTGGTTTATTTAGAGCCATTTTCTAGGTCTGTAGTTAAAGATTTAGAGTGAAAAAGAATGAAGTGGTTTAGCTAAATTTTTTTGCATTCTGGATTTAAGAGATGACCGATTAACTATAGTTTTTTTAGATTTGAGGGATGTGATTTTGCTTGTGGTTTTGGACAGAGAGGGAGAGATCTGATGTTATCATTGTTTTATTTATGAGTGATGGGATTGATGGAGAGTCCTGGCTGAGGGTCTGGGAGAGTCCCTGTTGTATGTATGTTTGTCATTTGCCTGTTCTTTGTTGTTGAATTTTTTGTTCCTTGTTTTTGAGTTACTGTTCTTGTTGGTCCCTTTGTAGGTTTTTAATGCCATATGGTTTTAGTAGGAAATACATTTCTTGTGTATGTTATTAAAATTTTTGTAAGGAGTAAATTCTTTTAAAATTGTTTTTTTTAAAAATTTATAGAAAATTCTATAATAGTGGGCTTTTTAAAAGTTAAAATAGGTTTAGATAATGGAAATTCTAAAGAATACATGTGAATGAAATTATGTAATATTTTTTCTTTGGAAATTATTATTTCTACATTATTATCAGATGGAAGATAATCATTTTTTTTTTTTTAGTTGAAATGAGGTTTATACCAGGTTTACCGTTTTTATTTTCATTGCTCACCTTTTGCCTTTTTGTGGTAGTTTTTTTAGGTTTAATTAGTAGTTTGA
This sequence comes from Protopterus annectens, assembly GCF_019279795.1. Classification (NCBI taxonomy): domain Eukaryota; kingdom Metazoa; phylum Chordata; order Ceratodontiformes; family Protopteridae; genus Protopterus; species Protopterus annectens. Next base: position 55,142,130 of record NC_056725.1, read on the forward strand.
GCTACTTATTTTATCTTAATTGTAGATTTTGAGCCAAGTTTGGGCTTGGGCAGAGTATATCAAATGTTTGGACATCTAGGATTGCATGGATTGTGGTATTTTGTTACAGATGCTACGATATTTAATTGGGGTGTTGGAGAGTTTGGTTTGGGGATTTTGTTATAAGTTTGGTTCTAATTAATGGTAGGTAGGGGAGAGTGAATATGGGGTGGGTTAGGGGGTTGGGGTGGATATCACCTAGTATTAATTAAGGGAGTTGTATATAGGTGGGGTAGTAGTTGAAATTTTTTTGTAGTAGTGAAAAATGTTTTTAGGGCTATAAGTGAGAGATTTATTTGGATAGTATTTGTGTTGGTATTAAAGTGAGTTGAGTATTTGATGTGTGGTATGATATGGGTATTTTTAGATGTTTGGGTGTTTCTGTGGAATTTTGAGATTGTTCATAGAGAGTGGTAGAGGGCTTGTTCATAAGAGGTGGGAAGGAAGGAAGGATGATGATGAGTAAGGAAATATTAGACATGCAAAGAGAGATAGTTGGTTAGATAGAAGAAGAGAATAGAAGGAAGAGAGAGAGAGAAGTGAAGAGATAGTAAAGAGAGAAGATAAGGAAGATAAGTGGGGAGGGGAAGGTTGAGTTGAGAGTGTAGGCAGGTAGGTGAGGTGGGGTGGGCTAGGTCTAGGGGTGGTGGGTAGGGGGGGGGGTGGTAGAGTCTAGGAGGGGGGGGTAGTTTAAGAGGGTGGGGTGGGGGAGGTAGGGCAGGGAAGGGCAGAGAGTGGGTGGGATTGGGGGAAAGAGGAAGGGAAGGAGAGTGCCACAGAGAAAACAATCTGTAATAAAGAAGAAAACAGCAGGTAAATAAAAAAAATAGGTATATAGTTATAAGGTATGTGAAGGGTAGAGTCATACCTATGAATATGTTAAGGTTTGTCAGCAGAGGAGGAGTGTGGGGGAGAGAGTGGAGAGAGTAAGAAGGGTAGGAGCAGTAAGAAGAGAGAGGGAGGAGATAAAGAAGGGACAGGAAAGGGTGTAAGTAGTAAGAGATCAGGAATAAAGGGATTTAAATAGGATAGGAAGCCAAAGGATGCAGAAGGGTGGATATATATGAATATATAAGGATATATATAGAGGAGATAAAGGTAAAAGTGGGAAGAGATAGAAGGATAGAAGGAGAGAGGATAGGGAAAAAAAGTAAAAAAAAAGAGTAGAGAAGAGAGTGAAGAAGTAGAGGGATTGGCCTGACTGGCTGCTGGCACTCCTGTGCAACTAGTATGACTAGTTGGTTCAGTTCATATATGAATAGCATACTTATATAGTCTTAGCATACTTTCTGCCGATGCCAGGAGTATCTCCGATAGCAGACAAGAGGAGCGAGTCTTCCAGGAGGAAGGAGGGTAGAGGCAAATGATATAGGTATTTGCAGGGTCCACTTATTTATTCATCTTCACAGTCTGTCTCTCTGGATGGAGTCTCCGGCCAGGAGAGGGCTGGAGTGTAGAGAAGAAGAGGTCTTCCAGAGAGGAGGATAGAAATGATATAGGTATTTGCAGGGGGTATTTATTTCAGCTATTTTTCTGTCTGGTAGATATCTCCGATGCCAGGAGGGAGGGAGGAGTAGCAGACAAGAGGAAATGGTCTTCCAGGAGGGTAGAGGCAAATGATATAGGTATTTGCAGGGTCCACTTATTCAAGCTAACCAAAGCACCACGGTAGTCAACAACTTCTTCTCGATTATATCACAGACAAATGTCGTCCATTTCTGTATATTTATAATGTGCATTCCTTTATCACAGATACCTTGGACTTTGTTTGGGGAACAGTTTCAGAAGAAATAAAGGTGCAAATTGTGTGGGACACCAAGGACAGACTTGCTTTCCCCTGATCAAGACACTCATCTTTCTGAATCATCTTTAGTCCCTGGGACCTCTTCAAGCTGTTACAGACAATACAATAGTAATGTGGTACATTAACAAGCAAGAGTGAACCAGGTCATACCGCCTCTGCATACTAACCATCTTAGCTTGGGATATAGCTTCACAGCAGAATCTCACTCTACAGGCATCCTACATTCTATCAACCCAAAATTGTTTGGCAGACAATCTGATCAGGACAAGGGAGGCAGACCCTCACAAATGGAAGCTATATCATGGGGTCTTGCAAGATTTGCTCCATTTGTAGGGAGTTCCACAAGTAGACCTCCTTGCTCATCTGTGAACAAGCAGCTGGCTCCAGGACTCCATGCAAGATGGCTTGGAAGTGAAACGCCTTTTCATTCCTTGGACAAGAATGTTCCTGTATGCTTTTCCACCCTTTGCACTAATATACAAGGTATTTCTAAAGATTTAAAAGGAATCCCCCAAGACCACTGTGATGACTCCCTTTTAACCCAGACAACCATGGTTCTCCCTTCTTTTGGAAATGGCCAGGGGCAATTACCACAAGCTTCCTCACAAACTGGATACACCCACACAATCATGAACAGGGGTGTTTAATACACTCTGACACCAATCAACTTCAGTTGGCTGCCTGGATGATATGGTCTTCATTCCTTTTAGGTACCGGTTTACTGAGGATGTGCAGCAGCTACTAAAGGAGGTAGGAATGCCTGCTACTAGAAAATCATATATTAACAAAGGAAAGATTTTTCTAGTTGGTGACAGCAATGTGACCAGCACCCATTTCAGGGTTAGTTGTTCTCTGGTTTTAGAATATTTCCATGAGTTACTATCATAAGGCATTTCTTACTCCTCTTTCAGGGGTCATTTATTGGCCATTTCAGCATGACTGCCTACGAATCCTTCTCTTTCAATGTATTCTCATGTGAAAATGTTTTTGAAAGGGGGTTTGCATAAGAAGCCTCCAAAAATTTGCTATCCTGTCCTTAGGATCTTAATTTTGTGTTAGAGAAGCTAACACTCCATTTGAACCAGCTGAGCTGGCTGACTTGAGGCTCGTAACGAGGAAAACAGCTTTACTGATTGCTCTGACCTCTGCAAGAAGGGTATCTGATTTGCAAGTTCATTATGATCAGTCCTATCTCATTTTCCACAGGGTCTTGGTTTGTTTGAGAACTAATCCTTTTTTATGCTTAATATGGTATCTGAGTTTACTTTAAGCCAAACTATCCACCTCCCCATTTTCTTCCCTAAATCCAGCAATGAGGGAGAAAGGATACACAATACATTGGATGTCCACAGATGACTGAGGTACTATCTTAACAGAAATAAATCTTTCAGATTTTTGGATTAATTGTTCATAGGTTCATACGTTCATAGCTTGGTACTAGGCTATCGGCTCTAGGGCCTATACAAGCCTAGTCATAACAATTCCCTGGCTATTTCTTCCCAAAGTATTTACTTCCTTGGACCCCTGTCTAGCAGGGTGACTGACGTGATCCCCAGGGTGAATTTCCTATCTCCCATCCAATCATCAAGGTTTGAAGAGGGTCAAAGAGGTGCTCTGCTTGACATGTATGGGCAGTCTATTCCAGAGTCTGGAGAGTTTCTGGGTCAGGAACCTATCCCTCCAGCATGCTTTGTTCATTGTTTTGACAAGGTTTAGATCCCTGGAGCGTGTGTCTCTGAGGGATTAGGATTTCTTTAAGTGTAGTATGTCCAACAGCTCTGGGTTTGACATGGCCTTGTATGTTAAGCAGAGATTGCCTCTGAGTAGACAATATGCAACAGAGTATAGGTGAAGTTTTTTTTAGATGGTCAGCATAGGGCATCTGCTTTAGGCCTGTGATTCTTTTAGTGAGGTATTTCTGCAGCCTTTTCAGTTGTTGCAGATGTCTTGAGAGGTACATGCCAAATGGGGCATTGTATTCTATAATGGGTCTAATGAGGGATGAGTACAGTGGGACAATGACCTCCTTTTTCTGGATGAAAATCCCTTAGTAATGAGGTGTGTTTACTTCTTTGAAGGTAAGAAGGAGGGATAACCTGTGTCAAAGCAGACTTTTCCAAATGGTTGTCTAAGGCTATTACCTTCTGTTATACCCACCACAAGAAAACTATTCCAGGCAGGGTCAAGGCCCACTCTCTAAAACTCCACTATGGCCTCAGCTTCATCTATGGCATTTTGGAAAAGCATGGAGTCTAAAAATATTCTATAAGCTGCTTTTACTTTTACAGAGCAATATAAGCTTGATTCCTTCTCAATGTTTATATCAGGCTTGGACTCTTCTCCTTCCACCTCCCAATGTAGTAAGGTAGGGTAATGTACAGAGTCAGATCATGGTCTAATGGAGCTCCAGGTGTGATAATAGATCCCCCACAGCACCCTTCAGCAGACAACCCCTCCCCCGCATCCATTCCAGTATCCCTTTACTTAGCTATTTCTCCCCAGTTAGCATAAACATTGTTTAAACCTGTCACTGTGCATACAATGTTCTTCTTTACTTCTACAATGATTAAAAATATTTGGATTTCATTTAATACTTTTATTTCAAATTGTATAGCACAAATACTGATAGCCATTTGCTAAACAAAACAATACAGTCTTGCAATGAAAACAGACTTAGCATGAAGAGTAAACTTCTCTGCCCTTGAAACTCACAATCACTGAAACAGCATTGAAACCCACATTCAAAGAAAATGTACCTGGCTAATGGTGAATTAGGTTTACCTTTGGGCTGTTTTCAAACCACATGCAAGTTTTCTTTGATTCACCTTCCTGATTGCAATAAATTGTATAATACAGCATCACTTGTTACAGCATGTTTTACATTTGTAGTTTTCAACATTTTTTCCAGTAAGCAATGAGACAAACATATGAATCAATAATGACAAAACTTCCCATTTCAGAACATTTCAACCATAAAAGATCACTCAAGCTTCTGTCATTGCACTCCACCAGTATCAGTAAATATGGACAATCTCTGCATAAGTAAACCTCATCTGAATAATTCCGCATTAATGATTTTAACTAAGGAAGAGGTCGCTGCTGGCAAACAACTTTATATTTCATTATTTCATTTTCAAATTTTTGCCTGCTGCCTTTGAAGAATAAATTGCTTTATGTTACATTAATTGGTAAGCTGGTAATATTGCGATAGGGAATGGCTAGCAAACTGATAACAGTTACTAGGCATCTCATCCAAAGAAGGACACACTCAGGGGGTGCAGCATCCCTATCTCCCCTTAAAGAACACTGTAGTATCAGCAGTCTATCTACATGTTGGTGGAGTAGAACCCACTGCCGTCTGCACTAAGGGCAAGTATGCTACCTGTTGCTACTACTACTGCTTTAAACTTCTATAGCACAAATACTGATAGCCATTTGCTAAACAAAACATTTGCACATTGAAGACGGACTTTCCATGAGCAATAGTAAATGTTTCCCTTGAAACTCGAAATTCTCTGAAAAAGCACTGAAACTCAGAGAAAATGCACTGAAACTCAGTTCCTGGAAAATACAATGAAACTTAAAGAGACTGCACTGAAACTTAAATGGCTTCAAAACACAATGAAATGCATTCATTGAATGTGCACCCCTGATAACTGAGCAGTCTGGTTGTTGGTGTAGAGGATTCAGGCTCGTCTCCCTGTAACCAAGGTACAGAGTTTGAGTCCAAGCATGTTGATTAACTAACCTGTCAGCTGAGCAGTTATATACACATCTTCCTCTTTACACTTTCCAAGGAACCATATGGACTCTCTTGCTTGTCTGTCTCTCCAAATTTGATTTCCATACAAGCAGTAGCAGAAGGAAGGGAGTGAAAAGCTGTGTGTGCTGTGTGACACATGAGGACTGTGGCCACTTGCATTTGTTGTGATGCAGCCAGAGTGCATCCTTAAAGAAGTAATGCAAGTTTGCCTTTTTTTTTTAATTAAAAAAAAATGATGTGGCATCCCCCAGCCAGCCAGCCAGCAGGCCCTAGGCAACTGTGTAGGTTGCCTAGTGCTGGATCTGGCTCTGAACCTACCTGTATAGCTAAGGCTACTGCATCAGTGATCAATATGATGAGTAGTACTGTTGTGCAAGTAGACAGTAGATGTTTGAATGATCACTGCTGCAGTAGCCACTCCCTGCCATCATCCTCTTTGTTTTTTAGTGTGTTGTTTATGCCAGAGTGTGGTTATTTATTTATTTTTTTGCTTCCTAGCATTGTCCTTTCAGGGCTCAGCCTCCTTCTCTCTTTGTTGTCAGGAAATCTGTGAAGGGCTTGGCACCCAAACTTGTCATTTTGTCGAGTGCCTGACAGTTTGGGCACTTGGAAGGTGTCCTGAAGCCTTGAAACTAAGATTACTGCAGCAGTGATCATTCGAATATCTACTGTTATGGTAAATTTACTTACACAATTGTTGTATTTTACACCTGATACTATTTCACTATTGCATTGTTTCTATCAGCTCTTCTATCTTTGGCACTATCCTTTGTTTCAATCTCTGTTATTGTTTTTCGTACATTGTCATTAACATCCCCAATATTCCTCTGTCTTACTCTATTATTTGTTTTCTATATCTTAGCACTGCTAATTTTCCATTTACCTCTCCTATCTCTGGAAATAGTTGTCCTGGGATTCCCTGGAGGTCTCTTGCATACATTAAGTTTCTTACATGTCCAAAGGGTATGCATCTCACACGTCCATGTCGGCTAACTTTTGTAGATGTAGCAGATGAATAGTTGGGATAGCCTTCTTTCCTGTCCTGTGGGCCAGAGAAGACATTGCATATCAACTGCATCATTCACAGAGGCATACCTGGCTCATCTAGTACCTGGTGCCCGTTCCAAATGTAGCACCCCACCCTAATAGCTTTTAAGTTAAGAGCAGAAAAAGGGCTTTGGCTTACTCTTTAGCAAGCTGATTGGTCACTTCATACCATTGGCAGAATCCCCCCCCCAGCTCTTTTGACTTCCCAAGCTAATCCTTGCTCCCCTCAGCTTATAAAGCAGATTTGACCAAGGCTGTGCTATGAGGCTCATACCTGACAGTGCTCCCACATAAGCAGCGGCAAGCACATTGGGTATGTATGCATGCATGAGGATATATTAAACATATGTCATAGATCTTAGAGGGACTAAAGAGCAATAACAGAGGGAGATGTAGTTTGTGCAATCTAACATATCCATTTCATTGTTACATTTACACCTAAACACCAATCTTCCATGCCAAACATTTATGTCAAACTTTATGGTGGCATCAGACACTGTTGTCCTGCCTTGTTAGGCTTCAGTGCATACCACATGATGCCTGCAACATGTGTTTACATGAATGTGCTACATCCAGACTGTGACCTCTAGAGTCACTATGACTTCTGAGGGGACTGAGTATGACAGGCCGTCCAGGTGCTGATCCAAAAAGTCTAAAAGCAGTTTATACTTATTTTCCAGATACCAGTGGGAGTGTTGCTGCAGACCTCATGTAAGAGTACTTTGCATAAAGTGGATGCCTGGCATTGATTGCCATTGCAGTGATTAGTGGAAGATGCATCACCAAATCAGGTGAGCACAGCAGACACCACTGCAGGGACTAAAAGAGGTGCTGGGTTGACTATCTACACCAACAGGAAGAGGGCATAATGCTTCTGGGTTCTACAGTAAGTACACATGAGAGATGCAGTCTCCTGTAATATAATAATTAATAGGCTAATTGCAGGAGAAATGATTCATGGATAATTACAGTCTGTTTCATGCATTCTGCTCCTGCAGACTCATATTTCAAAGGTGTATAGAATACTTCTCCAGGTTGTTGCATGGTTTTCATTAAGAATGAAAATGCAACAAATAAAACATATGTAGATGTTAACGTTCTGTTTATAAATGAAATCATAGACTACTCTGCCAACACTACACTGGCTAAATTAGGGGCCATAAATATACTTCTCAATTGTCCAGATTTTCACAGAATGCACACGTTTGCCTCATATTTTTGGCCTGTTACTCAAAGTTTGTGGTTTTCTGGCAAATCACTAAGGACTAAGGTCACTAAATAATAACACACATTTAAGTTTCAGACTTTATATCCTTCAGAATATGCATGCTTACACACAAAACTTGTTATCCTATCTTCTTTCTAAATGTATAAGAGCAACATTTAAAACCTGTCCCTATTTTGGGCCTTTGTTCCCCAATTACATTAGGCTTTGTCCAGATTTCTTGCATTAATATGTTGAGAGGTATGGCTATAACTGCTCCCATGGAAAATAATTTAGTCTACTTGTAGTGTTTCCAAAAGAACATGAAGTAACTACAACTAAAACTACAATCCACTCTGCTACAGGCCCCATGAGGAGCTCAGTGTCTCTCCAACCTAACACCACTCAAGTATTGAACTGCGGTACCACCTTTATCATTCTTATAAGAAAAGTGCAGTCCGGGTCTGAACTGTCTGCAAACAGCTAAAGTTAACTGAACCTAACACCACTCTTAAGTATTCAACTGCGGTACCACCTTTATCATTCTTATAAGAAAAGCGCAGTCCGGGTCTGAACTGTCTGCAAACAGCTAAAGTTAACTTTGAGTATGTGTCTACCTGTTTGAGCCACTATTCATTTTCCCCTGGAGAGCACTCTGCTTTGGCTTGTAAGCAGCCCCCCCCCCCCCAACACACACACACACACACACACACACACACACACTCATCTTCCACTTTCTCTCTTATTCACTTCTGTTAGCAAATAGTGTCCATAACTGATCAATACTGTGTGTTTGATAATTTAAACTGAGACCACAGTAGCCTACTGATGCAAGGTTTTTCCACCTGTGAAATGGTTAAGAAATGACTTACAGTTTCAGAGCAGTCCTTGGTCAATTGTGATTGTTTCGTAAATGCAGACTTGTCTTTGCTTTGGCTCATTAGCACTAGTACAAAGAACTGCCTGCTCACACCCTTGTTCTCCCCTCCCCTTCCCTGTTTATTACCTTAAGACAATCCCAAAGTTAATAAATATTACCTGTGGCAGACACCATTTTTAAAACTACAACCACCCTTGTCACTATCATATGTTCATTTATCAGTTAACTCTGTTACCTGATTGTTTCCAGCCCCCTCATAAGAGCAACTAACAGGGTCTCTACCCGCTCCCCACCCTGCCCCTATTCCCTCCCACCCCCAGTGGTCCCACCTTTATTACACTCACAAACCCCTCCCATTTTTCCAATAGCCAACCACAGCACTAACCCAACACTATTTCCTCCATCTTCCCACTACTATCTCACCTCCTCAACTAACATGTACAAGCATACCTTACCTATACTCACTGCATGCACTCTCCTTGCATATCTTACATCCTACCAAAGCTCCATCATTCCCCCACTCAACTACTACCACTGTACTACTACTCACATCACCACTCATGTCTCACCTTCACTCAGCTCCCCTCTCACCAACTCAAGAACCATCCCTATCCACCCCCCACGTATTCTACCAACTATATTACTCAAACATAAAGCATCCCTATAACTTAACATAGTAACCCTCCCACCGTACCTATTACCCATAGAGCACAATCATAAAGTTTCCCTTATAAACAAACACATTCAAAAACTGAGAAAACTAATAACCTCATGCATATCAAAACTAGTCCTAAGTGGAGACATCCACCCCAACCCTGGCCCTACCATCTCCAACCCCAATCCTCATAATCAGACTAGAACCCACAACTTCTCCTATATTACAGCCAATAGAAAGCCAAGTGACTTCCTTCTACTAAGCCTAAATATTAGAAGTATATCCAACAAAGTCCATGAACTTCATGCCACCATAGACTTGTACTCCCCAGATATAGTCATCCTGACAGAAACCTGGCTAAAACCTCACATTACCAATGAGCAAATACTCCCTACTGGTTATGGCATACTAAGAGTAGACCGGCTAAACAAGAAAGGAGGCAGTGTAGCTATAATATTTAAACAGCATCTAAACATCCAGATCTTAAAATCATTAGCTCCACAAATAGGCAATGAAGAAATAATATATACCAACCTCAAAATAAACCAAAACAAAACCATCAACATAATTGGATGCTACTTCCCACCTGGCCAAAACATCCCTCCACTAGAAAACCTCCTCAGCTGGTCTACCCACCATCTCCCCCAAGAAACTATCATTTTAGGTGATTTCAATATTGACTGGCAATCCTGTTGTGGCAACCATCCAACCCATCATGTAAGCCTTCATGGCTTCACCCAACTAGTCCAGTCGCCAACCAGGATAAATAAAAACTCCAGCAAGTACACTACCCTGGATTGGATACTAGTCAGTAAGTGCCCCCAGTCATATATAACAGGCTGCTTATCAGATAGCCTCAGTGATCACTCCCCAACATTCCTACTCAAGAAATACCTATACCAAGCTAAACCTGTCATCTACCGTCAGATATGTAAAAAACTAAACTTTAACCCACTCACATTCATCTCATCCCTCAAAGAATGTAACTGGCATCCTCTAAAGTACCTCAGTCTTGATGACGCAGTTGAATTTTTTAATACTACCTTCCTGAGCATCCTTAATTACCATGCCCCCATAAGACTTTCCAGAATCAAAGCACAACCCTCCCCATGGCTACAGAAAACCACTAAGTCAGAAATGAAAAACAGGGACAAAGCCCCTCAACTAGACAGAAATTCCTAGAACTACGCAATAGAGTCAAAAAGCTAATAAAACAGGACAAATTCCAATAGTACCAGTCTGCCCTAGACTCCTCCCTACACAGCTCCAAACAATTCTGGTCCTCCATAAACTCCATCCTCCAGCCAGGTAAAGTCAGTACCCCTCCTCCTAACATCCCTCACTCTTCAGAAAATATTGCTACCTCATTTAACACATACTTCACACAAACCATACTATCACTAGCTAAACAACACAACCCCCCTCCCCTCCAACCCACATATTCAACTAGTAATCTCCCCACTGCCTTCTCTTTTTCTCCTGTGCCTACCTCCAACATAAAAAAAAACTCTTAACTAAACTTAAGCCCACCAAATTAGCAGCAGACAACCTCCCAAGTGAATACCTACAAATCACAGATGATGCTCTGGCCTACCCAGTATCCATCTTGATTAACCGATCTCTGTCAAAAAGTTACATTCCCACACTGTGGAATGTATCACATATAATTCCCCTCCACATAGGCGGACCCCCCACAGAACTAACCAATTGCCGCCCCATAGCTATTCTCTCTCTTTTACTAACACTATCCTTCAGCATAAAAACAATGGCTATCTTTCCTCTGCTACTTTACTTGACCTGTCTAAAGCATTTGACATCGTCCCACACAAACAACTTATCTCTGTCTTCAATAACCTATCCTTCTCACAATCAGTCACCAACTGGATTCTGAGTTACCTGTCTGACTGCCAACAATCCGTTGTATGGTAGAATGACATATCTCCCCAACTACCTGTCTCCATAAGGGTTCCCCAAGGATCCATCCTTGGACCCCCTACTCTTCTCTGTTTTCACCAATAATCTAGCCTCTGCCACCAAACATGGCACACTCATACAATACACAGATGACTCAACCATCATCTGCTCAGCCCAGTCCCTACCCAAACTGCAAAAAGTCACACAGGAAGCCGTTTCTTCTATTGAAACTTGGTTATCCGATGCCCAATTAATACTCAACCCAAACAAAACTAAACTACTCATCTTCCAACCCACCAAACATACTCAAAACAACTCTCACTTTAACATCACAGCAAAAGACAACACCACTATATACCCAACTGAACACACCAAATTGCTAGGAGTGGAAATAGACAATAAACTAAAACTTGACATTCACATATCCATGACCATAAAAAAAGTCCACAAAAAACTAGGAGCATTATACAGAAATAAGCAACTTCTCACCAAAGCAACAAAGATTTCAATAGCAAATTCCCATCTTATCTCCACCTTACTTTATGCCTCTCCAGTATATACCAACCTAAGGCAATGCGATCTAAACAAGCTAGAGTCCTGCTACAACAAAATCGCAAAATTTGCCACAGGGGCATCCTACCGTAGTCACCACTGTCTCTCACTTGCTGAACTGGGCTGGCTTGAACTCCTTCACCTCCTTCAATGGTATCAACTCTCACTTGCCCACAAACTAGTAAACCATCCACTAAATGTCCCATCCCTCCAGAATCTACTCCAACCCTATCGCACCACCAGGCCACTAAGATCCAGCAACAAAAATCACTTGCAGATCACTAAAGCCAATAACTCTGCTGGTGAAGCACTATTCTCTTGCACCATAGCCAAATTATGGAACTCCCTCCCACCCACAATTACCTTCCTTACCATCATGCACTCACTTCAAAACTTTACTAAAAGCGCACCTAAAAACGTGATGGCTATGCCCTTGCAACTCCCACTCTAATATCACCCACCCCATCCAACCACTACCTTTCTTTCCACTCCACTAACTACCTTGATTATAGCAAGCTCAGATGCTCATAAGTCTAGTACTTATTATACAGCAGGAACTTCGTATTGTAACATTTGTTAATGTCTGTTATGTACTTCACAGATAAAGATTCTTCTTGTCTACTGATGTACTATGTTCTTCATCTGTAAATATGTTGTAAGTAATTGCTATGTAAATTGTTAATCGCTATGTAATCCAATGTAACTACTGTCTGTTTATTTTAACTGTGGAGCTTTTCTCCCCAGGCCTCCGCTGAAAATGGACCTATGTCCAGTCGGACACTCCCGGTCAACAAATATAAATAAATAAATAACAGATATCAAAGACTGAATGCAATTGCAGTCTGTCAAGGTTAATATCCTCCATGTCCAGGTCTCCTTGCTGAGATTGGAGTTCTGCTACTGTATGAATGCAGTAGTAATGGGAGAGTAGCGCAGTGTACAATACTTCCCTATTTAAGGTGACCAGTAGGAAACCTCCTTCCACGACTATCTTGTTAATCTTCTTTTCTAACACCAATAGAATCCAGGATATAAGATGGTGTATTTTCATCCTGGAGTTTAAGATGATACTCCATATAAATGGACATGGTCTGTGAGAGATACAACACAGGCAATCACTAGTATGAAGGAGTCTATTCAACTTCTTGTGGGGCTTAGGGTGAACTCAAATGTTGCATTTTTTAAAGGTAAGTAGAATGGGAGGTTTAATCTGTGTGAGACGTCAGATAAAGCTGCTTTGTGATGATTTGGATTTCTTGTTTTTATGGTTTATATACATTATTTTTCTTCTTTTATCTTGTTTTATTGCAGTTTTTTTACCTTAAACTTGTTTCTATTGATTTACAGGTAAGTACTATGCTAGCTGCCCTTGTGGGAAATGTTAAGCCATTTTAAGCCTAGCAGTTTCCCTTTCAAAAGTGAGAATCCAACCTTGTAGCTGTGTGTGTGTGTGTGTGTGTGTGTGTGTGTGTGTGTGTGTGTGTGTGTGTGTGTGTGTGTGTGTTTGCTTTTTGTTTTGTTTTCTTTTTCTGAGTTTTTGTTTTAGAAAAATATTCTATGATACCAGTTAGCACATATTTATTTTGCATTACTTGACTAGAAAAGGACTGGCTTTATCCAGAACTTGGGAAGTGATGAGAAATACCATTTTATTCAATGCAAGCAGAACATGACAAGATGTAATCAATACAAGTTTCCAGGTAAAGTTGCCTATGATGATTTTAGGTTTCATGGTCTACATTTTACATGTTTGAATTATTTGCTGTCTTTTGGATTTGCTTTATTATACTTTATATGACTTTCATTTTTTATTTTAAATTTGTTTTTTTTGTTTTTTCATTTGGAGTTTTTTTTAAGTTGTTGGTTATGGCCAGTTATTAAACATTTGTGCCTGCAAAGGGATTAACTCTGTTTTACGGGATGAGATGAGAAGTAAAGTTTTATGTAAGGCAGTCTGGCTCCATGGTGCAGGATTTGAATTCCTTACTGTGACTTAGGCATCAAGGGTTTGAGCAGCCAGGTAGGGTAGGGAGGAAGGGAGACGAGTGAGGGGATGTTGCCTGCTAATGTCCTGTTAGGGACTGTGAAGCTACAGCTCATATCTCAAGAGATGCTTGGATGGAACACTTTTTACAGAAGTGAGAGGATGGCCTGTGCTATCCTTTTATTGCATGACCTCACCTACACTTTACCTGGTGTGTAATTTAGGGTCTGGGAAGCTAAAGTTGAAAACCTTGAATCACCACACTTTTTCTAGGCACAGCAGATAAAACATAAAGCACTGCAGGCTACAAAAGTGTCTTGATTTCAGATAAAGATCACAAAAAAAGCTGATTTAAATGCCCACATCTGAAGAAGTGTTTCTAAATGAAACACAAACTTGGTACGTTAGTGTGGAGTATTTGAAATGTGTTATTCAGTGTCTAATAAAATTTGTGTCCTCAGTCCTCACTTGTACTGTGGCTTCACTGTTTCATCGTGCTGGTACGTGTTTTAGGTTTAAAGGTTTATTTTGGTACCTTGTTCCTTGGATTACAGATTCAGTTAGTCTGTTCTTCTTCTTTTTTCAGCTTTTCCCGGTTAGGGGTTGCCACAGTGGATCATCTGTCCGCTCATGACTGGCAGTGGAGTTTTACAGTGTCGAGTTGCCAGCCCAGCGCCCAACCTTCCACAGAAGGCACACACACGCACTCACAACTAGGGCCAATTTAGAGTGTCCAAATCCACCTACAGCATGTCTTTGGGATGTGGGAGGAAACCGGAGCACCCGGAGGAAACCCACGCGACCACAGGGAGGACATGCAGACTCCGCACAGAAGGCATCCCAGCCGAGGATCAAACTGGAGAACCTCTTGCTGTGAGGCGACAATGCTAACCACTGCACCACCGTGGTCGCCCTAGATTCAGTTAGTCTGTTATTCTCCAATATTTATTTATATTGCTGTGTAGACTGGTTGAAATGTTTTTGTCTTAGACATAGAAAAGGATATGTACTGAAATGTAAAGACATAGTTTCACTGTATTAATGACATCTAAAAGAGTGGTCACAGTAGTGAGACTATAGTTAAAGACATCAGAGAAAGCTTTGCATTTCCTAGAAGATGCTACTAAAGTCCATAACTAGTGTATAACATTTATGAAAATGAAAGATTTGAGAAATTTAATGGCCCAGTTGCTATGAATTAAAATTATTATTTATTAATTATTTTGTCAATCAGTGGCTGGATAAACACCCAGAAATTTGTAGTTGAACAGAGCTCATAGGAGTAAACCATTTGTTAGCTTGTATAGATTACAGGAAATGTTTCTTCATAGTTCCCAGGGTATTTTATTTTACTGAGCTATTAGAGAGCAGTATATCAGACTTGAGGCTAAATTAGCTTTCCAGGCTGATCTACTCCTGAGTGTGAGAGTAATATGGAATGTGTTTCTTACAGAATCGACAGCCTAAGGGGCAATTGGAAGCATCAACAGAGTACTATTTGAAATCAAGTTCTTTATCAGAACACTGAGCTAATTTAGTTGAAAGAAGATTTTATGAAAGATTTTAAGAAGGAACTTGTCTCCCAAACAATGTTTGGAGATTTATGCTCTTCCAAGATGTGGTGCAGATTCCAGGAAATATAGAATATTGCTATGGAAGTGTTTGTACAGAACATATTATATACACCAAATGAGATAAAGCAAATGTTACCAAGTAGCCTGATGTATAGCATAGGCCCCCGAGCTCTGTTCTATTACAGACACATTCCACAGAGAGTCTGTATCAATCATTTGTAAGAATAATGGTAAAGTAATAAATAAGTCCATATAGTGGTGGGATTTCCATATGAGAAGCTTTACAATAAAAATAATAAAATCAAACTAGCTGTAATAGACCCCAGTATCCCAATATAAAAGGGTCAAAACAGTAAAGCCATCAAGCATACCATCAAGGAATGCAAGGTCAGATATGAACTCAGTGTCACTAATAACGGAAAAGAAATCCATAAAGACTTGCTTCTTCATTTGCATTAAGAAATTTAAAATGATGCCCAGTACTGTACCAAACTTATTTCTACTCAGTCTCACAAAAATTATTGTGAATATCCCCACAGAAAAAAAAGAATAATATTCATTTCACACCTTGATCCAAAACAAACATAACTGCTACTAATGACCATTCCAGCCAAAATTCACTTTACATGGGATTATTTTTCCTCTGTCAAAAATAAAACAAAAATGCTAGCTCCATGAAAGCTTATAGTATCATGTTGGCATGCTATCAGATGTCAAACAGCACTTATCAAAACCCCTCTTAAATCTCTTCAGTTCAAGTAACTCCAAGGATTATGTCCACGAAATGCAATGAATGGCTGTAGTGATATCATTACTCAAAAGCAGCTTTACAACAGACCTCAACAGCTTTAGACCTATAAGTCTTATAAGTATTGATTGTCACCTTATGGAGCACATACAAACAGTAATATTGCCAACCTGCAGACTTTGTTGTTGTCTTTTGGCTTTCCCTGGTTAGGGGTCGCCACAACGGAACTCCGGTCCGCTAATGATTGGCAGTAGATTTTCACGAACGCCAAGGTGCCAGTTCGACATTCGACCTTCAACAAAGGTATGCTCATTTACGCATGTCTTTCGAACGCCCACCCAACCACGGGGAGGACATGCAGACTTCACACAGAAGGCACTCCCCACACTCCAACTGAGAAATTAATGGGAAAACCTCTTACTGTGAGGCAACAATGCTACCGCTGCACCACCGCGGAATACAGTAATATTGCCAACCTGCAGACCCTGAAGCCAAATTACTTTGGATGTAGTAAATGTAGATTCTACCTAGTAAACCTAGCTGATTTTGTGAAAAAGGTAACAAGTCCTAAATGAGTACCTAAGAGTTCATACTGTTTACCTTGCTCTTGCCAAAGTCTTTGATGCCATCTCCTTGCTGGTGTCATCGACAAACCGTCATGGCTTAAAGTAAACCCATGTGTAGGCTGTTGATTAAACAGCTAGCTGTCTGACAGAATCCATGCTTAATGTATTACTGCCTCTAGCCAGTGGTTTGTCACCAGTGGGGTTCCACAGAACTGATCCTTAGCACCCTGCCATTCAGTATCTACTTCACAGACATGAAAATAGATGTCAAGGGACTGTGGATAATTAATTAATTTTGCTAATGATTGGACAATGTGGAATATTATCAGCTCTCAGCTGACTTTATGTCTTTCATGGCTGTTTTAGGAGTATGATGTTAAGTGCCTGGACCAGACCAATATCTGTATGCCAGTCAAAATTTAATCTTAAATGCAAAAAAAAAAAAACATAGTTACCTTTGTGAAAGCCTTCACCTCCTCCTCTTAGCACATTGATGGTCCTCATTTCAAAACAGATACAATTATCTAAGGCTTGGATACCTACATTGATAATCTTTCTTTTGATCATTATGTCTTGGTTGTATTTAGGAGATCCTCCTACCTTGCTCAGCTGATCTATAGGGTCATCTCCTCTGGATCACATGATGCCTTGGTCCTTCTCTGTCTTTCCTTATTAGATATACTCTTGAATGCAGTTTCTGATTTTGGAATGTACCTCATAAAGCACTTTGATCAAATTGAAGGGCCCTAAAGCTTTCTGGCCAAGAGGATGCCTGGACTAAACCATGTAAGTTACCAAGAAAAAATAAAAGTCCTATCCTCCACTGCATGTCATAAAGATTCCTGGAGGTAGTTGCTATTTATATTTTCTTCCACTGACAATCTGTACTATTTTTAATCTCCTCTTGCCACAGAATCAACTGTCTATCTAACACTCTTAACAAAGAACTGTGCCTTCACCACAAGATCTACCAGAATATTTTCTTAATGAATGCCCTATATGTTCTAGAATGTAGCAGAGAATTGATTAGACATTTCTCATACCAGCTGTTAAGAAGGGGCAAGGAGAGTGATGATATGTATGTGCTTGCATATCTATGTTAGTAAACTACGTACACTTAATGGAGGAGATACAGAGTTCATTCTGATTTTTGGCTGTGGTGGCAACAAACTCACAGATGTAGTGTGATGACAGCAGACAACTTATGGGTCAGATAACAGTAGTATAGTAAAGGCTGCACACTGCAAAGAATTCTGGTGTTCTATCATTGTGCATATAGTATACGGAAACAATGGGAGATGCCATGTCTTTGCTGGAAGACAGGAATTCTTAGTTTCTAAGGAATGCTGGCACTGGTACTGTTTTGTATGGCACTGCTGTTGTGGGGATATGAATATATAGCATTGTGGGTATGAGTTTAAGAGCTCAACAGAATAAGATGATTGTATTCTGCAGACCCTACAACATCTGCTTATGACTGCATTAAGTTGGGACTCAGGCTGCCACTAATGCTGACTATAATACAGCAGAAGCGATTGTCACAGTGCTCTGTTCAACCCCATGCTGAGGGCAATGCAGAGGTATTTGGTGATGTGACACAAATCTCCAACACAACTTCAGGCATACAGGATGTAATGCTGGTGATTATAGTTGAACATGAAGCTATGGAACCATCTACCAGTAGGAGGGACAGTCACTGTAGTTGCTGAAGCAGGTGGCCCATCTCTCAGATTAGGTGGGGAGAGTAATGGTGTGTTCATGGCTTAAAGACAGAGACAGCTCAATCTTAATTACAGATTTTGTCTAATGGACAGACTGCACAGGTGGAGGTTGCTGACCAGTAGTTACCATTACGCAATATTTTTCAAAAACAACTTGAAAAATATGTACCATAGATCCTCCTATCCTTCCCCTCAATGCCTCTGAACTTCTTCTAACCAAACTCAAACCTAGTGTCAATAAATCAGTCAATATTATCACTGGCTATTTACCCCCTGGGAACAATATCTCCTGCCTAGAAGCCCTTCTACATTGGGTTAATCAAAATCTACCCCAAGAAACAATCATCCTATTTATTTATTTATTTATTACTTATTTTAAATTTGTTGACTGGGCTAGTCTATCTGGATATATGTCCATTTTCAGTAGAGGCCCAGGGAGATAAGCTCCGAGGAAACAAACACAATCACATATACAAAAATTAATGTATACAATGAACATTGCAGGTGTAGTACACAGAATAATCAAAGAGGTCATTCGTTTATAACATAGTGCAAAATATACAGATACAATTAGTACAATACAAAATGTAGTTCCAATACATCATAAGGAAAAAGATGGCAGCAGAATTATACAATATATTAGTATACACGTAGTCATAAAGAAAAAGTAGTAGCTGAAATTATACAATATATTATTAAAAGTAGTCTTCTTAATGAGATCCTGAAGATGTAAGTAACAGTATAGAAGGACAAGGTAAGCTGTTATTAAGAAAAGGAACTTGATTACTGAGAAGAGGAGGGCAGGTTGAACCAAGTAAGAAGAGCTAATTGATCAGTCAGGTTTAGTACAGGGGCACAACCAGTGTGTTCTGAGGAAAAGTTTCAACTTGGTCTTAAAGAGTGATATAGAGGGAAGAGAGGAATGTTCATTAGGAAGAAGGTTCCAGGATTTTCCAACAGTATTAGAGAAGAGAGAGTCCCCAGCCCTGTTGTTTGATTTACAAATATTTACAAGACGTTTATGTGATGATCGTAAGGTCTTTAGATTGTTGTAGGGGGTAATGAGGGTAGATAGTATAGGGGTATTGGTAGGCTGGTAAAGGGTTTTATGGGCAATGGTCAGTTGGTGGAATTTAAGCTGATTTTGTAATTCAGGCCATCCTAGCTGCTTTAGATTAAAACAGTGGTGGGTTCTGAAAGGGTTACCTGTAGCAAACCTGGCTATGCTATTGTAGGAGTTTTCCATTTTATTAAGGTTGTTTTTAGAGAGATTAGCATATATGGGTGAGGCATAGAGGAGAGTAGAAATTAGATGGGTGTGAGCAATAGCTATTCTAGCTGCAGGAGAGAGATGAAGGGTTTGATCCTGTAGAGAGAGCCTAGTTTTCTATTAACAGATTTTAGAGTATTGTTAATATGGATGTCAAAGTTAAGGTTGTTATCTATGGTGATAACTAGTAGTTTGATAGTTGGATCTGAGGATATGAGAGTACCATTATTGGATGTTACTGTGAAGTCTATTGGGGGGGACTTACAAAGTAGGAGTAAAAAGGAGGAGTTCAGAAGGAGACAGCGCTGTGTAAACCATTGTTCAACTGTGTTAAACACACTTTGGGTAAGGGAGTGAAGTTCAGATATAGATGTGGCTGAGCATATAAGTGTGGAATCATCTGCATATTGTATGCAATTAGCTTGGGGGATTGCTAGGTGAAGGTCATTGATAAATATAGAAAACAGGAGAGGTCCCAATATGGACCCTTGAGGAACACCAATGTTAATGGGCCGAAGGGTAGATAGAATGTTATGCCAAAGTACAGCCTGTTGTCTGTTATCTAAGTAGTATTGGAACTAATTTATAGCTAGTGCATCTAGTGACAGGGATTTGAGGATATTTATAAGTATCTGGTGATTTACCATATCGAATGCCTTAGACAGATCTATAAACAGTGCAGAGGAAAGCATATTGAGGTTACGTCTTTTGTTAATACAGTCAGTAAAGGAAAAGAGGGCAGTAGTAGTGCTGTGGGAAGGTCTGAAATTATGTTGAGAGTTTGAAAGTAAGTTATTTTGGATTAGGTGGTCTAGCAATTGTCTGTGGATGCATTTTTCCAAGATCTTTGCTAAGGGAGAAAGCAGGGCTATGGGACGGTAATTGGAGAGTTCAGTAGAGTTCCCACCCTTGTGAAGGGGGATAATATGGGATACTTTCCAGATTTTAGGGATGTGTCCTTCACTGATGGTTCTATTGATGAGAATGGAAATGGGATAGGTGATGGATATGGCTGCCTTTTGTAGATATTCAGCGGGTAGTTGGTCTGCTGAAGGAGTGCACAGTTTCAGTTTTTGGATAAGTGTAAGAATATATGTTGGTGGGACTGGTTGGAAGAGAAATTGAGGTGATGGGTTAGAGTTAGGGTTGGATATAGTTAAGTTCTGAGTAGATAACTGACTGGCAAGAGTTTGAATGGCCTCAGTGAAAAAGGTATTAAAGGCATTAGCAGTCTGCTTGGGATTCTCTTGGTCTGTGCCTTGTGGGTTTGGTGTGATGGATTGACCTGGGTGTAATAATTGATTAATACTCGCCCAGAACTTTTGTGGTTTATTATGGTGAGTCTGCTGGAATTGTAGGTAGTAGTTTCTTTTGTCAGACAGTATAGCTTTTTTAGTTTCATTTCTCAGCTGTCTGAAGTTTTGTTGGTCTACTGGGTTTTTAGTTAAATGAGATTTATTCCAGTATTTATTTCTGAGATGGATTTTTTGCCTGGTTTCTTTTGAAAGCCATGCGGCAGAATTAGTTCTCATTCTAATAGAGCGGTTTGGTGCATGGGTGGTCTAGTATGGCTAGGAAGTTAGAATTAAAGTAATTAACAGCTTCCTCCAGTGTGAGGTATTTTAAGGGAGACCAGTTACATGCTCTTAGTTCTCTCTGGAAGAGATTGGGGTTGAAGTTTTTCTTGGTTCTAATTGTCCTAGATATGGTTGGATTAGGTAGATTGGATTTAAGCCTGATGATGTAGGTTAGTGAGTGGTCACTTACATCATCAGGGAGGGTTCCAGCTTCATATGTCTGGGGATGATTATTTACAAGAATCCAATCTAAGGTACTTTCTTTCTTATTAGCCTTGTTTATCCTGGTAGAGGAGGTAATTGTTTGAGAAAAAACAAAAAGGTTAATATGGCTGGTAGGGTGGCTACTGCTACAACACTTCCAATCAATGTTAAAATCACCTAGGATTATGGTTTCTTGGGGTAAATTTTGGGATAACAAACAAAGGATATTTTTTATGGTGGCAATGTTATTACCAGGAGGAAGATAGATACAGATAATATATATGGATTTCAATGTGTTAAGTTGAAGCTTGGTAATAAGAATTTCAGAGGTGGAGTCTTGAGGAGGTTTATAGTCATAGGTAGTAATCTGTAACCCAGATTTAAATAGGATAGCTACACCACCACTCTTTTTGGTTGCACGGTCAAGTCAGAAAATATTATAACCATGTGGGATGACTTAATTATCTTTAGTTACAGGTTTTAACCAAGTTTCTGTTAAACAAAGAATGTCAAAGGAGTAGACTTCCAAGAGAGCATGGAGTTGTGCAACTTTGTTATTAATGCTATGTATGTTGAGGTGAGCTAATAAGAGTGAGTTAGGTGGTTTGGTAAGGGAATGGATAGTAGAGGGGTTGGGGTTGAGGAGTTGAATGGTAGTAGCAGTTGTTGGGCCTGGGTTTGGGTGAATGTCTCCATCTTTTAAAGAGAAGAGTAGTGTTTGAAGTCTAGGATTTGGGAATTTACTATATAGAGGTAGAGATTTTCTGGGATTGGGAGACTCATCTCTAATATGGGCTATCCTATGGTATTTTGCTAGTAGATAGCTGGGTGTAGATGTTATGTTAACATGGTTAGTGAAAATAGGTAGAGAAGGAGAGGTAGATAGCTTATTGATGTAGAGACGGTATGGATATAATGGGTGTTCGTAGGAGGTTAGCAGGTAAGTTAAAGTTAGAGGTGGTAGAAGTGTAAGTATGAGTAACCTCTGTAAGAGGGCTGGGGTGGGTGGCTTATACATCTGGAAGGGTAAGTTGTTAGGTTGCTGTTATAGGCTTGGAGGATACTAGGTGTGGAAAGGAATAGGTGGAGGGTGTGATAGGAGAGATAGGGAGTGGTAAGTGAAAGGATGGAATTGGAGTTAAGTGGCCAATGGTGAAGGGTTTGTGATTGGTGGAAGAGGGAAGGAGTGTGGTTAGATGGTATAAGAGTAGGACCCCTGGGGGTGGGTGGGATTTGGGGGTAGGGTGGGGGAGCAGAGTGCGCACGCAGGGCGCACGGAGCAGGTAGAGACAAGTGAAGGAGAAGCTAGAGAAGAAACTATCAACAATGCTAGTAACTGAAGGAAAGTCAGGCAAGTCAGGAGTGGGAAAGATCAGAGATAAAACAGAAGTCTATGAGATAAAACAGGTGGATGTAGACAGGTGAAGTAAAGGGTAAGTAAGAAAATAAGAGCAGGTCTAGGACTTAAGAAATGTAGTGAAATTACAGAATAAATGCAGAGGGATAAGCAGGAGATAAAGGATGTGATAAGGGTGCCACCTAGTGGGCAGATCTAGTATTGCAGGTAAGTATGTAAGGGAACTAGCTAGTTTAGAACTAGGGAAGGAGTGATAGCCAGTAAAGGGGGTTATTATAAAGGAGAAGAGGTTTGTTGGCTACAGGGTAGATAGGAGGGGGGGTAAAGGCTGCTGGCTGTTCAGGCTCGTAGTGTACTTTAGAACCTCTGAAGCAATAGTAGATGGTAGTCAGCTTTACAAGCAGGACTTAGACAACCACATACTTTCTTGCTTCCTTGAAAGAGGGTGCAGGGAAAATAAGGCTGTTAGATGAGACTGCAGGTATTTTGATAGGGTCCTTTGTCACCAGGTAGGTAGGTTCTTAGAGACTATATCAGGAACAGCGCAATGGGGAGCAGGGTACTATAGGGAGAAAGAGAGACAAACGTGGATGAGAGAAAAAAAGAGTTCCACATAGCAGGTAGTTATGACAATTAGACTAACAAAAAAGCTTTACATGAAGACACAATTAATAAAGTAGCTTATATTCATGCCCTTATTTTTGAAAGAAGCTATTGGAATCACTTTTAAGCTAGTAGTACTGTGACATTATAAAGTAGTCTAAACTATCATTTAGAGGAACTCTGAATCAGGTTTACTGAAATTGGTAGCAAGCAAAAATAAAAACATAAGCTTCTAATATCCAAATATAAACTATACCAGCAAAAATAAAATAACTGGAAAGCTACCTTGGAGAGAAATTACTGTACTACTCTATGCAGGGACAGTGAGTTTACAGTGTGGAATACAACACTGAAAAAAAGAAAAATAATACTATCACTTACTAGAGATGCTACACCTGGAGGGCTTTCAGCTGCAATTAGAGCAAATATGGCATCCATGGTTTTTAAAACCTTTGGTGTGTTGTACCTGAGCAATCACTTGGGGGGTGGGGGAAAAGAGGGAAACCTTCAATTGGAATTTAAAGTAGCAGGGGGGAATCCAAGGGACTCTGCTAAACCTAGCTAATTATCAAGGACTGCCAAGAAAATAAGGTAAACATACAGGCACCCTTGTTCAAGGACTGGAAGGTTTCTCCAAGAAAAACTATGTGTAGGAATACACCACAGGTGGAAGTTGTATGCTGCTTACTAGTCTGCAATGGCAGATTTTATTCTCTTTTATATTTGTATTCCCCTTTGCTCATTGTTTGCTGCACACAATGTAGCTAAAGATGAAAGCAGCTGGAGACTTTGCACCTCTGTTTGGTGTTTAGTGAAGAACAAGTATTGAGGAGGAGGGACTGAAGGCTATGACTACTGAGAGGGGATAAATACCTTCACATATAACAAATTATCAACAGTGAAATGGAATAAAAGGGGTGGGTGTGGGCTAAGAAGAAGAAGATTTGCAGCTATTGCCCCTGGGTATGTACTCTAGCTGACTGAAACAGATTTTAACAAGGCATAACAGTAGTTACAAAAGCTGGCACCTACACTACACAAGCAGCAACAGCAAGGTTCCTGGAGTTAAACCAGGGGCTGCAGTCTATTTTTGGATGATTGTTGGTTAGAGTTTTCTTTGCTTTTAGCTGGAGTGAGAGGATTCCTTGCTCACACAAGTGGGGGGGCCAAAGCGATCAGGTCCTCAGTGGCTTAGAGATGCTACACGTGGAGGGCTTTCAGCTGCAATTCATCCTATGTGACATTACTATAGATTGGCACTCATACTCAGCTATTAACCCCACCAACCACATTAATCTCTATTGCTTCTCCCAAGTCATTCACTTGACCACAAGGCTAGGAAACAATAAAACCAAAGAAAGTCTCCTAGATTGGATCTTGATAAAAAGACCAGTGTCCCCTACCAAGCAGGTATCCTACAAGATACCCTGAGTGACCAACAACCCACCTTCCTACTAAAATACAAAAATCATACCAATTCTACCCCACTATTTCAAACTATTTGGAGCAAGCATAACTTCAACCGTAACAAATTCAAACTTGAACTAAAATACCAAAATTGGAACATACTAAAGGAAATTCCTCTAGATAAAGCTGTTAATCAATTCAAAAGCACTTTCCTAAAAATTCTAAATGCCCATGCTCCACCTCATATCAGAAAAATCAAAACAAATATAGCTTCCTTAAAGTGACCAAAAATATAATAGCACAAAGAAATAGAGCCTGGCATCACTGAAGAGTCACAAAAACTACTGCTACTAGAGTACAATTCCAAAAACTTACAAATAAATCTAAAAAAAAAAAGATTCTCCTGTATACAAAAAGAATTACTTTCTACATTTGCAAAATAGGCACCAGCAAAATCCCAAAAAAATTCTGGGCAGGAGTAAACAAACTACTTCACCTGGTAAACCCTCCACCCACCAGCAACCTCCACAAGCAAAATTACAGATATCCCGATTCATTTAATAAATACTTCATTGAAACCATCTCCAAACTAGTTCAACAACAACCCACTACTACTGCCACCAATATCCCCAAACCTGCTACCAGTTCCAATACTACCTTCCAATTTCAACCCATCCCCACCAAATACTAACAAAACTTAAACCTACTACCCTAGCAGCTGATGACATCCCAGCAGAATACCTCCAGTTGGCTGCTAATGAGATTGCCTTTCAATCTCTATTCTACTTAACAGATCCATATCAGAAAGCTCCATCCCATCTATTTGGAAAACCTCCTACGTTATCCCTTTACATAAAGGTGGTACATCCACTGACCTCACTATTGCCCAATTGCCATCATGTCCCCAATAACAAAAATTCTTGAAAAATGTATACACCACCAACTTCTGCCATACCTACTTAATAACCAACTACTCCCTCCTACCCAGCATGGATTCTGACCTGCCTGCAGTACAACCACAGCTCTTCTCTCCTTTACAAACCTCATCAACCAAAACAGACACTTAGGTAAACTAACATCTGTCATATTCTTGGATCTGTCAAAAGCCTTTGACATGGTCAACCATCCCAAACTGCTCCATTCTCTCACTAACCTTGACCTTAGTAATCACTCAATAGCCTGGTTTCAAAACTATCTACAAGACAGATAACAAGCAATTTGATGGGACAACAACCTATCCTTACTGCTACCCATCACAACTGGTGTCCAACAAGGGTCCATCTTAGGTTCCCTTCTATTCTCCATCATCATTAATGATCTCCACAGCATCTGCCAAGATGCAATGCTTAGTGGCAGCTGGTGACTTCAAATTAAAGGGAGGCTGCAGGAGACAGCTGAATGGGTTGGGCCAATGGGAAGGGGTGTGGCCAACTAGAAAGGGGTGGAGCTATGATCAAAACCACAACTGGAACTTTAAATAAATACGCTGTCCTGGGTGCCAAACCATCATTACGAGAGTCCAACCAAGACAAAATGACATGTAGAAGAAAAAAATATTTCAATGCATTGGCCACATGACAACTTACTTAATATCTAGATGGAAACACAAAGGTTGTGAGGCATGAAAAAATACATTACTTTTTAAATACATTATTGGAATGCCAGTCAAAATCAAGTATAAAAAACAAGCAGCACTCAACTCAAACCACTTCTTCTGGCACTGCAGTTCTAATTATAATTTATATTCAGCTTTGTAAAATTACCAAGTAACATGCTGAAAGTAGCAATCTCTGTGATACCCCCGCTTGTAAAAATGTTTCTTATCCAAAAAAGACCTGCTGCCTGACATCAACTATCTACTTGTTTCATGGGGAAGACATGATCAAAGTAAAAAATGAACAGCAAACAAGAAACAAGTTCAAGATAAATTGCTTAAAGGATTACTGCACAAGTTATGGACCACACATGATAGATTATCATTCTGTTTAGTTTACGGGTAAAACCTGCAAAGATGACTGCAAGTCTCCAACAAATGTAATGAGCTTTTGAAAATACTGTAATCCTGTCCTTTATTACAAATACTGTCATATGCATTTCAATACCTATGGTTTATACATTATCTGTTTATGTAAATATTCTCTACATGGCAACAATGAAGAGGCTCTCAATGTTGGTAATTTTTTAACAGTATGCTTATTAAAGCTTACTTGCATCTTACAATCTCTGACAAGCTTACCTGATGGTCATTAAAGCATAGCTACTTAAACACAAAGCCACAGGGCACTGCAACAGCATGCATTTTCTGAATAATAAGAAGCATAAATCAACAGTATAAAATATGACAGAAAACCAGAACATTCTGCAAAATCAAGGACAGATGAAAAGCCACGGTCATACTTGTGGTCTGCCTTCGATTGGGAAATACTCTGCACACTTACACTGCATAACTGCTCCCTGCCTTGCTTGGACACATCCAGAGCCACTACAATGGGGAGTGGGTGCAACAAGTATGTCACAATTTGAAATGTCTCTGGCTGACAGTGATGGCTCTGACATTCATACCTCTCAACCTCAGAGCAAGAAATCTGGACAAAGCCATACATAGAAGTGGGACACATGCAAAAAAATAAGGACAGTTTTTAAATACTGCTCTTTTACTTAAACTTAGAAAGATAATAGAATAGTAGGTCTTGCATTATTATGAATTTTCTGAAGGGCATGAAATCTGAAACTCAAATGTCTGCCATTATTTTCTAACTTCAATCTTTAATGATTTGCCACTAATTTGCCAGAAAAAAAAAACACAATTTTATGAAAAACTGACAAAAAATGTGATGCAAAAATATTAAATTGCCACACAGCTGGGAACCTGTCAAAGATGGGATACCTTTTTAATATTAATACTGTTAACTTGAGCAGCTGACAAAATAAGACCATCTGCATGCATTTCTGAAATAAAAGTAATCTATAACTCTGATCATTACAATTATTTATAATTGTAATCCCTCCACATTTTCTTCCAAAATTGCCATTTTGTGGATGCAGAGGGATTATTTGGGGGAGAGCAACATTTTGAGCCAAAATTGGGGACAGTAGAGAGGTTTGGATATTCCTAATTCTATAAAGCGATTTATTTGCATGAACCTCTCAACCTCTTAATGCAGGAAATCTGGACAAGGCCAAATATATTGGGGGAACATACAAACAGTACTAAACATTGCTCTTGTATAAACTTAAGACAGTTGATAGAATAACAGATCTTGCTTTAGCATGCATTTTTCTGAAGATTATGATGTCTGAAACTCAATGTCTGTCATTATTTAGCGACTTCATTCCTAAATGATTTGCCAGAAAACCACAAATTTTATGAGGAACAAACCAAAAATAAGAAGCAAAAATCTATTAATTCTGCAAAAATCTGGACAGTTGAGAGGTATAGTTCAGCCGGGGCTGTCTGAGTTTGCTGTCCTTCCCTCCCCTCACAAAATCATGGTCGAATGGAGCCTCCCCCCTGCAGCCATTCCAATGTCCCATTCTTTGGTTATTTTGCCCCATTTACCATAAACACTGTCATGTGCATACTGCTTTACTTCTGCAATGATTTGGATTTCATTTGAAAGTTTTATTTTGCATTTTACAGCACAAACCCTAATAGATATCTGCTAAACAAAGCAATGCAGTCTCACAATGAAAACAGACTTAGCATTAAAACTTCTCTGCCCCTGAAACTCACATTAATTGAAACAGCACTGAAACCCACATTCAAAGAAAATACATTTTGCCAGTGGCAGATAAAGATTAACTTTGGGCTGTTTTCATATCATACCTATTAAAAACATCCACAGAAACTGGGCAGTCTTTATGAAAATAAACCATTTCTAACTAAATCTGCTAGAATAACCATAGCTCAAACCCACCTCCTCTCACCACTACTATATGCCGCTCCTATCCTCACCAACCTACCCAAAACTGAAATGGCCAAGCTCAACATCTGCTACAATCAAATTACCAGATTTGCTACAGGTGCCCCCTACTGTCCCCACCACTGTCAGTCAGTACACCAAATTAATTGGCTTGAATTCCTAAAACTCCTCACTTTCCACCAGCTCTCTTTCACTCATAAATACCAGCACTACGTAATCTACTTAAACTACAATCCAGTCTCAGACAACTTCGCCCTAGTGACAAAAGACTAATCAAGGTGACCAAAACCAACAACTCAGCAGGTGACTCCCTGTTCCCCAACTACAAAGGTGAAATCTGGAACTCACTACCCTCTGCCAATTCATCTGCAAAAACTATGGTTACATTCAAAAAACTACTAAAAGAACACCTAACACTCACATGGAAATGCCCTTGTCACCCTCCAGGCTGACCCCTATCATACTAACCCTCCCATCACTCTTCTGCATCCTCTCACATCTATCCCTTGCAGATGAAGCATAATCTCCCCCTATGGTACTTCACCTTTAAACACCTCCATTACAGTCCACAAGTTAACGCATACCCATAAAAGGATTATTGTACTATGAAACTGTCAACATATGCAACCTTGTAAATAATGTATTTTTTTGTTTTCCTAATAAAATTGCTTTATTTGCATTAATTATCTTACTTGTATGTCATTATCTGTGGAGCTTTTCTCCCCAGGCCTCCGTTGAAAATGGATATGTATTGAGTTGGAATCTCGCAGTCAACAAATGCAAAATAAATAAAGAAATGTGATCTAACAGCAGGACTGAAGCAGAGTGTAACGGCTAAAAACTTGCTAGGCAGGGAAATTATCATGTACCAGGATAACAAGGCTGAAGTCAGACTTCACACCTTTAATAAGCAACATACATGATTACTCTGAATAGTATCATCATAAAATACAGAGAGCATTGGTAGCACAGACCATTCAGATGACTGTTGTAGCAAGTGACAAATGGGAGGCTATTTGTAACTGACATAAGCATTACAGGGACACCAGTGATGGACATGGCTTTACTATGTCTTGTCACTTGTAGCTCCTGCATACTCCATTGCTGCTTCTGCCAGATGCAATGCTGCCCATGTGATGGTTGGAACATGCAAGGCATGTGACACCACAGTACTGAAGCCCAGTACCCTTACTGTCATTTTTCTTTATGATCACACCAGTGTTTTACTGAGGTGCCACATATCATTGTGTACTTTTACCTCTACAAGCACGACAAATTTCAAGAAAGTAGACTTCCGCATGGTGGTAGGGAATATCCATGGACCATAATCTCATGTGCTTTGTGACTGCCCCCCACTTGCAGTGGTTTACCAGAAGTATTGTGTCTCCCTGGCAGCTGCCACATCCTGTGTGCAGATACAGTCTGTGACCTCAGTGTTCTCTACCATATGTAAAAAGGCTACGCTGAGCACTTATGCTTATATAAGGTCATGTTAATATCAGAAGCAGATTGTCATCATGCCCTGGTCAGCAGATTCTTTGTGTCACTACACAGCATTTGCCATTATGTGAGTATTATTGGCACATGGTGCCTGAAACAGATTTACCATGTCGTGGAACATAATTTCACAACAGGCACTGGTGACTGGGTAGTGATACTGTCTTTTGGGCCTTGGGTGATGTTGCAGCTGAATGCACTACTACTCCTTCCACACATGTTGTCTTCATTGCACTCTGGGTGTTATTGGGGTGATAATTTGGCTTCCAGCAGACATTGCAGTTGCCATGCCTGTTTCAGGAGGAGGAGGATGTTCTATAACGTGGCATACATGACAAACATTTTGCTAACCAACTCTGCTGAACACTGTACAGTACTACCAGATTTCCCAGAATCCTGAACCATGATTTCAGTAGCCAGAAGATTCTGTCCACGACTCCTATCACTGATTGTCTACATCAGTGTGTGTGTGTGTGTGTGTGTGTGTGTGTGTGTGTGTGTGTGTTCCACATGGTGAAATGGAGTAATTTTCCATATCTTTTAGTAATCAGTCTGGATAATCTGTAATGAACTTGTGAAGCCAGATGAGTTTCTACTATATGTATATGTATACGTATACAAGGCTCCTCTTGTGGGTACAATACTTGATAGTGCAAGTCCTGCAATACGGAGAAATTAAGTGCAATTAGGGTGAAATGATATTCCAGGCTGAAGCTCTCTGGAGGGTAGTAGGATAAAGAAAGCATCACCTTAACATGCTTAAATAATGGTTTCAGGTTTTTGAAACTTGGCAGGCAATAAAGTGTGTCACTGAGTTTACCCTGCCATCATCTTTATGGTACTTTTTAAACCCTATTTGGGGGTGCCCTTTTCTTTGGATCAGAGGTCGCTTCCTATGAGCTGACGGGAGGTGGAAAAATATTAACTAGTTGTATGACTTAACTCAAATAGTATAAGGTAAGAAAGTGTTTGCATTTTTCCAATTTCTGCAGCAACATTGAAATTTACAGACCAAGGATCAGTGGAAATACTTATCTATTCATTATGCTGTAATGCATTTTCCCTGAGATAAAGTCTCAAGCTACAATTCTACCCATACTGCCTCCTCTGTGTTCAGGCCTCAGACTGTTAATGTTCCTGTTGCAGAATGATTCATCTGGAGCCCTTGACTTATTCACAAAACACGCCATGGCTTTAGGCCCTGCCTACAGTGGGGATTTCATCAAATACTTACAAAATGTCTACTGTTAATTCCATTATGGCCCTATTTTTTGACAAAACCTTCCTTTTTTGGATGGGTGCTACTGTGTTAGACACAAACAAACAATTTTAATGAAGCTTTCGGGTCTACACCCTTCATCAGCACATCAGATGTGCTGATGAGAGGAATGTAAAAGCAACATTAAAAAATTTGTGTTTGTCTTTCTGTGTTTTTGGCTGCTACTGTGTTAGAACAGGTGCTCAACATGAATCAGGTACATTTGCTAATACTTGTCCTCAGTATCACAGGGGCCTGCTAAATCTTCTACATAAATTTTGGCTGTGCCTGCCAGTACACCAGCTATAGAATCAGATTGCAGATATAATGGAGAGTTATTGCAATGAAGTTTCCAAGGTCTTATACTATTTTCCTTACACAGACAGACCACACTGTGACCAGATTATATTCAGCATTCAGAGACTGTCTAACTCAGTTATCTGGAGAAGTAATGGTATGCAAAACTACTAAGTGGAGCTCTCCTTAAAGACTTTCAGGAAAAAAAAACTTTGGCAAAGTCTATACAGGGCTGGCCTTAGATGAAATTTTGGGATGCCAGCCTGAGATGTTTTCAAAATGTCTTCCAAACTTCTCAGGCCTTATCATTATACATTTTTGTCAGCAATTATGAAGAAAGATTTCTACTGCTATACATGCATTTTTTGTATTTTTGTGCAAATTACTTTCTCTTTTGTTTTTTCTTCTCTCTTCTTGCCCTACTCAACTGAATTGTGATGCCGCTGTTATCTGCTAACTTTTATGAATATGATTGTGAGAATGTTTCATATCTTTTCTTTAGGTTATGTTGATGTTGCATTATGTTTTCTCTACCTATTTCTTGCCACTAAAGTTTTAGTAAAAATGGGGATTGGGGATAGGGAACCAACCAGACAATAGGAATGAATAGCTAAAGTGCCACACCATAACCAACACTATTACATGGATCAGGAGGTGAAGGAGTCAAAATCTATACTGCCGTAACGGCACTAACCTTACTATGAGGTCTGGGGTTGGGAATATTCCTTAAAGTGCTGTACTGACACCAAAGTTACTATGAGGATTGGGAGTGTAGACAAACCACTAAACCATTGGGAATATTTTCAGTACCATGATGCCACCAGTGTTACTATGAGAATCAGGGTGTTGGGGGAACCACTAAACACCAGACAGCTAGTATCAAACTGGTAATGACACTGTAATGTGGATCAGACCATGGCAGGATACAGTAGACACCAGGGATGATTTTCTAACATGATATACTGGCTTGTACTAAGAACTTTACTCAATTTTTATTTATTTTTTCTTATTAGTTGTTGCATATGCAGTTTAAATTTCATGTTGTCATCTATCATACCAGATCATAATTCCTAATGGTTTAGTGCTTGAGACAGTGTTGATAAATCTATTACTGAGATGATCATTTTAAAGTTGGTTATACAGTTTGTATGTGACTTAGGGGTGGAGGGGAGTGGTTTTGTTTTTTTTTTTTGTAATAAATATCAGGTTAGATTTAGCTAGCAAGCTTTCAGTGGGATTGAAGGAATCCTTTGTGAGCTGCAGGAGTAGGGTAGGATTTGGGGCAGGGCACATAAAAGTTGAATCATTGATACACTGGATTAGGCTAACATACTTTGAAGCTAAAATAAATTTTTAATGAATACAATAAACAAGAAGGACCCTAATATGGAACGTTGTGGACACCAACAAAGACTGGTAAAAAGATGGATTTATTTGGCTGCCACTTTACTACCTGTGATGTCTTGCTTGCAATGGATCCATGAGAGAGAATGGCGTGGGAAAGAGCTATTGATGCTAACTGATACAGATGAAGTAATTTGTCATGAAAGACAATTGTGAAGGCTTTTGATAAATGTAAGAATTGCACTTCTGACTGATGAAGTCAAGCAGTGCAGATGTGGTGCTGTGATCTGAGGGGGGGTAATGTCAAGCACACACTGAATGAAGCCAATGTGCATATGCTTTACCAAGATTTCTGATAGAGGAGAAAGTATAACTATGGACCTATAGTTAGAGAGATCAGTGGTATTACTGCCTTTGTGTATGGGTACGATATATGTTTTTTTCCAGAGGGCAGGGATGTGTGATTCTTAACTGGATCTGTTTATAACTATTGAGATGCAGTATGCAATGGAATTGACTGCACTTTTCAGGTATTCTGCTGATAAGATGTCTACAGCTGGGATAGTGGGGTTTTGTTTTAGGGGGTATCTTTTATTATTTATTTATTATTGACATTTAACTACTGGGAAAGATTAACTGGGTAGGTACCCATTTTCAGTGGTGACCCGGGGAAAAAAGCTCCAGAATGGAGGAGACTTGGATAGTGATGAAGGAAACAACACAGTGATCATTTCTAGATTGGAATCAATTATAGTATCCACTATTAGTGTTTATACCGAATAATTAGTTTATGGTGTGTTACAGCCCTATACATTTTCTACATATATTTCTTATTGTTTTGTGTTTGGTTCTCTTTATTCTGATGGTTGCCTATTTGTAAGTACATTAAGGAAAATTATGTTAAATAAATGGAAAGCAACATGTAGGTGAATGGTTTTTAGTGTATTCCAGTTGCTAGAATGCAGAGTTGTTGTGAAATTTTCCTTAATGTAGTTATCCATAGTATGTGCTTCATTAAACTTATGTTTTCTGGGTTGATGACTATTAAAACCTGATAGCAAAGGTTAGAAAGTGAAAAGGTAGACAAATAAAACACTCGGTGATGGATTTTTATTAAGGTTAGTTGCCTGTATCTGATTGTTTGTTATTAGGCTTGTTGAAACTGTTTGGGTTTTGGATGAGTTAGGCCGAATAAATTTAGAGATGCTGAGGGAGAGCCAGAGGTAAGACAGAGCCATTCAGGATTTGGGTCTCTTCAAATGATTGGTCCATACAATATT
Organism: Protopterus annectens; assembly: GCF_019279795.1. Classification (NCBI taxonomy): domain Eukaryota; kingdom Metazoa; phylum Chordata; order Ceratodontiformes; family Protopteridae; genus Protopterus; species Protopterus annectens. The sequence continues at coordinate 55,176,598 of NC_056725.1, forward strand.
TGCTGTTATACAGAAAAAAAAATAATAATGTGGAGAGTTGTCTCCAGATGGGATACATTGAGATATATGATATAGATTTGTTATTATTCAGTTTGTAGACAGAGATAATTATATTAGTATTGTTAAATATTTTCATGTTGTTGGGGCAGAGAGAGAGTTCTAAGATGGTAGGGCACATTCCAAGAACCCCTTCTCCATATTCCCTTTCTGGTCCAGTCTGTATATTTTGTAACATGGGGGAGTGATGTCACCATCTTTGGCATTTGGTTTCAGTCAGGTTTCACGGATAATGAGAATATTGAGTGAGTGTCTGGTTAATCAAGCATGAAGGTCTGTTGTTTTATTAGCAATGCTTCTGATGTTCATGTAAAAGAACATTAATCCTGACTAGGCTGGGGACTGGCTAGGTGGGTTAGATGGTGGCAAACGATCTGGAATTGTGTTACTATTGGACAGTAACAGTGGTTCAGGGTTAGGATGTACATCACCACAGCACTAGATTTTGATAGAAGAGAAGATGCAGAGAAGTAGTTGACTTTTTATCTTTGTTTTTGTATGTACTTTGATTTGCATAGGCAAGGCTACAGGATATGAGTGCTTGAAGAGGTGAAAGTAAGAGATAATTTAGAGGCTTGGTGATATGTACAGGATTTTGTAAGTGGGATCAGGAAGAGGTCTACAATTAGAGGATGGGAGAGACATATGGCATGAAGTTCAGTGTGCGAGTATGGCAAGTAAGATAAAAAGGATTATATGTGAGAAGAATGGATGTCAGGTTATATAATGCATGTTGAAGAGGTAGCTGTTGGAGTACAGGACTAAGGACATGAATGGGATTTGATGAATTGTTGAGGCTGGACTGGCAGGAGAGAGAGAGAGGCAGTGTGCTGGAGAATCAGTGTGTTGAGGGATAGAAGTCAAGATAAGATTTGGAATGAACAATTAAAACAGAGGAGTTAGGCAATGTACAAGGATGTGGATGAGGGAAAAGTTAGTAAGTGAAACAGGAAGAAATGAAATACTGTATACAATAAACAGGTGTGTGGGGGGAAGTTCCTAACTGTGACCAAGAATGAGTTGTTTTGTATGAAGGAGAGTGAGTGAGTTGAGGTGCATTTAAAATAAAAGGGAGGTAATGACAGAGGGAGGCCCTAATTAATTGTACAGGAAGGATGGGGAGAGGGAGCAGGAGAAAAGATGTAAGGAGCTAATGCTGTTAAGGGTTGGGGATATAAAAAAGTCAGGGACTCTATGTGTATGACATGGTATGGACTCATTAAGTGTACGGTATGGTATGGATGCATTAAGTGTACAACATGGCATGGATTCATTAAGTATATGGTATGGACTCATTAAGTCTACAGTATGGTATAGATGCATTAAGCGTACGACATGGTATGGATTCATTAAGTGTTTCATATAGACTCATTAAATGTACGGTATGATATGGATGCATTAAGCGTACGACATGGTATGGATTCATTAAGTGTGTGGAATAGACTCATTAAGTGTACAACATGGTATGGATTCATTAAGTGTTTGTTATAGACTCATTAAGTGTACGGTATGGTATGGACGCATTAAGTGTATGACATGGTATGGATTCATTAAGTGTACAGTATTGGTATGGAATGTGCTTCTGGGGAGTTGCATAAAGTGATTGGCTTTGGTGGAAGAAAAGGGTTTGATGAGTGGGTGGTGAGTGGGGATTTGGAAGTATAAATGCAGAGGAGGTTGGGTTGGGTGTAGACTGGGGATAAGGAAGGGGTGACCAGAGTTAACTGTATACTGCAGAATAAAAGCAGTGGTGGGACAAGAAGGTAAGTAGAAGAAAGTGAGTGATGAAAGGAATAAATGGAAGAGTAGATGAGATTATAGATGAGTTCCAAGCATGTTACCTGCAGAGGAAACCAGTATCACCAATCAGAAAAAAGAGGGAAAAAAACAGGTACAAAGTAATGTCATATTAAGACAGGAGGGTTAACCTCCAGTCTTCTTTGCAATAGCATACGGCAGGGGTACATTCATAAATTAAAACAATGTATCTGGATATACAGTTATTATTGCACCATATTCTGTTTTGTCATAGGAAACAATACAAAAGGGGATGCTTGCTTGTGATCACTAAAGTTGACTTGCACAAGCAATTATGCTCCAAAAGCCATTTGTAAGAGGAGGACAAAGATTTTTGTAATATCTTGTTAAAAACTTCTTTGGGAGGGAGTGGCCTTAGTATTTGCAATGATCTTTCCTGCTTATTGGATACAGCTGGGGCGATGTTTGTTCAGCAAAGATATCCAGTGAAGTGTCAGGTGCCTGTTCAATGAATCATGAGGATCTGTATAAATTCTCTTACAACATTGTGCAGAAGATCTGGGAAGAATTTTAAATGCAGAGTTGTAGGATATGTCAAACATAACCTCTGAATTGTGCACATATGTGGGATTCCTACAATTATTCAGATCTTAATTTAAAGTTAAATGACCCCCCCCCCACACTCACCCACACACTATTATCCCCTCCCATACTCAGAGATCACATATCGACTTCCATACCCTTCCTCAAATCTCCCAGGAACATGTCCTCAGAGCCAAAAACACTGCTTCTTTGGAGCATGATAACATACCAGGATGCCTAATGGTCAGTTTGAAACAGGACCTGTCAAGCTCACTACAGAAGAGGTTCCCTTGGCATTCATAACTCCAAGTGGGATAGATTGAAGTATGTTCTGATATTTAAAATGGATACCACAGAGACTCTTCAGTATCAGCCAAACATCAGGGTTTATATGGGATGAGTGGAGAACAGCAACAGTTATCCACCTGCATAAAAGGGGGACATCAACTGACCTGGGTAACTATAGACTATATTTACCTGCATCAAGATAGTACTGCTTTCTGTGGCCATTCTATGATTAAGTATTACCCCAGTGTAGATGCTAAGCTTTCATCACATAGGTACTTAAATGACAGCATGGGCTCACTCCTCATTCAGCCCTGGGTGGGATAAGGGTTTTCTACATATAGTTAAAATGTTTCAGATAAAGTCATTCTGGACAGTTACTTATTAGGTAATGAAAACATATTTAAAAGTGAGCTTATTTTAGTATGCAGAAAAAAAAAGGATGCAGCTCACTGCCGCATGATTCTATCTAGCAGTCATTTTGACTTTTCATGTCTGTCTGTCTGTCTGCCCAATATTTCATATACAAGAAATTCCAAAGAGGTGAAGTTCAAAATAAACTCTTTAGGAAAAAGAAACTGGAACAAACTGTATATAAGAGATGAAGCTATTCCATATTAGCATCATTAACAGTTTAATGTTACGCAAAAGATATCAAAATATTTCATGAAGTAAATATAAACAAAGAACACTAAAACCGAAAAAAGGAGTTCCAGGGTAGCATTTTCTGCCAGCCATACTGCATAAATTATAGATAACAATCTTCTATGATCTAATCTGTCAGACAGTCCCCTTTTTCTCAAAAGGTACAATTATTTTTCAATATTAACACAACAGCAACAGATGTCTACAATAACAGAGAGGGTGTAAGTAGATAACTTTGTATGAATAGTCTTGTTCGAAAGAAAAGGTAACCTGATGTTGCCATTCCTATCACATCTTCCTTAAAGCACTAATATTTTGTGAAATGACCCTTAGTACCAGCAGTAGGCAGGAGAGTATACACTGTCAGCAGACTTTCACAATCAGTTTTGCAACAGACTACATGTATGCAGCTTTTCCACTGATACACACTGTCAAGCAAATATGTCGGAGTAATATGGTACACATCTGTGTAACAGAAGAAAGCAGGAGCCTGCACTGCCTCATGGGAGATAAGACAAGCAGAATAAATGAAAAATGATGGTATTTTATGTGAAGTTTGGACTATAGCTGACCAAGGAGAATCTGGAACTTTCTTCACCATCACAGTTTCTATTGTCTGGGGAGATCATGTTCTGACTGTTAATCTTTCCTTGACAATAAATACTTCTATGTCATATCTGCCCCATAAGAGTGTTTTTAAGAATCTTTGTTTTCAAGGTATGTACATATTTCATGTATGTTAACCTCCTGAAACCTATGACATAATCTGTCCTGGATCTGTAAGCATGTCTTTGTAAAGCTTTATTCTGAAGAACATGCCACACACAATATGATATGTATGCTTGATAAACAGCATTGCTAAAATAATGCATATAAATCTGTAAGAACTTAAAAGGTAGTTGTTGACAATCAGGCCTGGTGTGCTACAGCCCTTGAGGTCACAAAGAGTCTGACTGGACTAAATGACTAAACAACAACAACAACATGCATCTTGGAATCCTATTTCCCTACCTCACTCCCTTATGTATACTTGTGGCCCCCAGCTGAATTCTTCTTAATTAGAAAAGGCAGATGTAGCATTTTATCGAGATGAAATGAAATAAGATTAAACTACTTTGGTGTACACGTAATTTCTAGCGAGGTTTAAGAGTTCAGCAGAAATTGAAACCCAAGATATTTCAAGGCTATGTTCTCCTTTCAGCTGGATCAGTTTAACATTGTTATGCTCTGTGTGTATAAGAAATCACTGGAAACATTTTACTTGTAGACAAACTCATAGAAATAATTTCAAACACAGCAAGTTTAAACTGATACAGCTGACATGGGTAGCTGGTCAGACATTCCGTGACTTTCTTTGACAGTGGTGCACTTTTTAAACTCTTAACCTTTGGACCATTATAAAGAGCATGGTTGTGGAATCAATAAATGTCTTTCAGCTGTACATACGACTCTCAATGCTGATGATAAAGTAACATAGGAAATGAGCATTCTAGTGAAAGTAGAAGCACATACAATCAGTGATTCACATTACTGCAAGCTTTTGTGTTGCCTGAGTTGAGCCTGTGAGTGGTACTAGCTTTGTTGGTCACATGAATGCTAGAACATTTTGCTTTAGCTGTATTTTTATGCTGTGCAACTGATTGTCATGACCCTTAGAACTGTAAAACTGTATTTTTTTAGACTTGTGATGCTGAAAGTTTTTCAGAAAAGCTGAGGGATTTTAAGTGGCAAAATGTCTTGATAAAAGTCTTTGACACAATCAGAAATACAATGATTTCCTATGCAACCACTTGTTTTTACAACCACTGTTTGATTTGTAGCATGGACACTGTTAGGAGTGGGTAGGGGGTATGAGTGAATGGTCTTTGTCAGGTTTACCATCAATGGGGAAAGGAAGGAAGGTGATTATGGGGTGCCACTTGGGTGATTTCTAGAAGGAGCAGTAGATATTGCACCAGAAGAGCTCAAGCCTCCACTACATGTGCTGTTTAGAGAGTAATGATTAGCATGACTGTGGAGGCATGCATGCTGCCCATATTAAGCAGCAGTAACAGAGCTCTACTGTGCCACCATGGGGAGTAGAAGCTCCATGGGGATGGGAGGCAAGCCACTGAACTGGACAGGCTGGTCCACTCTGTACCATATAGCTCTCACCCCTCTTATGGAAGAATGAGTTGACTGCTGGTGCATGAATGGGCCACAGTCTCTCACTCAGGCTGGAGCATGCCTCGCTCTCAAGGTGACTGAGCCAAGGAAGATGAGCCATTCATCAGACCCAGTGCACAGAAAAAAAAAGCAAATTCAAGCTATTGTTTAAAGAATGGAATTTAAATGTATAACTACCCTGTTTCTCTTTACAACGCATTAGCTGACTCTGGTTTGGAAAGTAAGTATAAGTTAACTTTTACTGTCAAAATCTTTGATAGCTTGCTACAGTCACTGTCTGACGTTTATAAAACTGTCATGGTTACAGAAAAGTAGAATTCGTTTTACATTCTGTATAAGTAGCTGTGGGACTTGAGACGGGGGCGGGACTTCCACCATCAGCTGGATTTTTGTGCTGCAGCTGTATCTCTTGATTTAATTGAAGTGTGAGCATTCATCACATGACAAATACAGACCGGTGCTTCCTGCATTCTCAACTAGTGTCATGTCCTAAATGGACTGCCACTATTGCTGTAGTCAATAGAAAAGAATCATAGCCGAACAACTCTGTTCCAAATATTCCTGTTTATGGAAGCAGATGAATATTTTGTTCAATTCAAGTTATCTAAATCTGTCTGAGGTATTGAGCTTTCTTTATGTTATTTCTCATATGGTGTCTGAAAAAGCTAATTTAATAATAGCTGAATATACGTCAGCTTAGTTTTATTCTTCACATTGGAGATGTAAAAAAGTAAAGATTTCTATTCCCCAGTTGTTTAGCTGAAGTGAAAGGATGAAGTTAAACCTGCATTAGATGACCCTGAAACTGCTTTAAAACTGCAGACTATATGTAGCTGTATGCCAGTGTTTTCGTCTGTTATTCAGCGAGTACTTCATAGACAGTGCTGTATATCTCAGTGCTGAACTGACAAAAGCTATGGGGCACAAATATTCATGGCTTATTGGTACACTTTGAATTTTTATTTACATTACCATTAAACCCTAAACTTTCACTGACATTAGTTTCATCTAACAAATTAAAAGTGTAAAACTGCTGTTACCTCAGCTCTTAACTAATACAAAATAACAACTTTGTGATTTTATTGTATTTTTCATTTTCTATTTATTAGCAGATTCAGTTTAGTATTACAGGTTACAGCAACATGCGCTACTGATTATTCACAAGGATTTTGATGCTGGATGTAGCAAGGTGACATTGTTTAATGGAAATAATTATACATTGTTTTTGTATTTCTGATATCCATCCTTTACAAACATCTCTATCAAAATATTCAATTAAAATGTTTGTGTCCTTGAAAATGCTACAAGAAGCTGAGAATATGCATCATATTGTGCCTTTACTTTCTCATGGAAAAAGTTCATATGGCTGAGACCATATGATCGAAGTTTCAGAACTTTGAACAGTAAAAAAAAATAAATTCTATTTTTAACCTTTTTGAAGGGGGGCCCTCCTGCACCCCCTCCTAATTAAATATACCAACTCTGAGATTGCACTGCATTGTAGAAAAGGGTACATTTCCCTTCCCATGCTGTACCATGATCTCCATTCAAAACATTTGAAGTTTCAAAACTTCGATCATATGGTCCCACAAATATGACCTTCGAAATTTTAAAACTTTGATAATCTGATAGGGATCCATTTATATAAACACATAGTTGTGTGCATAGAAAGCAGACATCATTAACTTCAGAATTTGCTATATTTGGAAAAGTGGTCAGATCTCTATACTGAGCATCAGTGCAGATGTAGGGTAACAAACATCACCATTAATAAGGAATTGTGAATAATATTTTGCACTTCTAATTCAACTGTTAAAACCAAGATAAAGCAAACAACCATAATAATATTTTAAAACCTGTATTTTAAAAGTGAAGACAGAGTCATTAAGGATACTGGAGAGCATGTCAGAAGAGATAGCAATTTATATAGATTTCAAGGGTGTGGGATGTTTCCCATCAACAGCGTTTTCTTGAAAATGGTTTAATATCTGCTGCTAAATTACTTTCTTCTGCATGTGCTTGCCTATACTTGTCTGTTATAGTTATCATGATTATTGACTTCTTTTGTCTTGATCTGTTTGTTTCTACTTCCAGACAAGAATATGATATCATTTGTTTGTCTGCGCTGACCAAGAACCGCTTGCATTCTAACAGCATTCGAGACATTTCCATAGCTCCAATGCCTAAAAGACTCATAAATAATATACTAAAATACAATGATTAAAAACACACCACCATGTGAAACCATACAACTTGGATGATTGTGTCAATGTACATCGTACATTTAAGACTTTTTACGCTAACATAGTACTTTGTGTAAGTTTAAATAGTGCAAACTGTATGTTGTTCCTATCCTCGATATTTGATTATTTCCCAGAACAGCCTTGTATTTTCAGTTTCTAAATCTCCATAGGTACTTATTCGTACTACTCAGATTCCCACAGTGACATCCCCCTTACTGAGAGATGACCTGAGTAAAGCCTCCCTGGGATAGTAGGAGTGCTGTGTGGGAATTTCAAAGCAGTATTCACGTCTCACCATAGTGCAGATGTACACATTAAAAAGGACAATGTGTCTGAATACAGTCCTGTCAGCTTCATGCCTCTAGCAGAGCTGCACAGTGGCTATTTATTTTTTTAAGGTTTCATTCAATAGTTTAATTGGGGAAAAATGGACAATCAGGAAAAAAAAATCACATGAATAATAATTGAATCAAAGATGTGTTGAGAAGTTGTAAAAACTGGCTATTATAATAATTCCTTATAAAGCAATATCTGCCCTTCTTCGTTTTGAAATTCGATTGTCTCAAGTCAAGTTTTCATGCTAAAAAAGCTTTACACAATCGCATACACAGACACACACACACAAATCACACTATATAGCCAAGCAAACAACTTTCTGGTGCAAAATCTCATCACACTTCTCTGATCACTTTGTAAGCTATGTCAGTCATAGCTATTTAGTATTAAATTAATCTTAATACAAATAATGGCCTTTTATTAGTTTTATAGCAGCTGTCATGTATTCTGTGTGACTGAGATTTACTTTCAACGTCACTAGATTTGATATAGAGTAAAGCCTTCTTTATAAGTCATCAGTGTAAAGAAATAGTTTTTATAACGTGCTATAAATATTGTTATGGCAAACAGCTGAAAGGATCTTCTGAGCAGTCCACGTATCTTGCTAACAAATAAACAATGTGCAAGTCCAATGTGCATGCACACACATGCACGTGTGCACACTTGCAGACGTACACACTTATCTTTCACAAGGAATTTATCTAATTTAATGCCACAGCATTTTACCCTTCATGTTACATTTATTTTTTTATCAACAAAGCATATTTGTATGGCTTGGACTGTTTTTGCTTTTAGCTACTGAATAGTTGTATACATGTTCTTTTAATGTCATATGTAATTGGCACTGCAAGTGTACAACTTCAATTCTATTCACTATCAATGGAAAGTAAGACGTGGCAAAAGTTTCACTATAAACCACTCTCCCACAGAAATACTTCTTCAATATAAATTAATCAAGTAATGAAATGAAAAAAAAACAGAAGGCTGTAAAATAAATCATATTTTTCCATCATGGTTATCATATTATTTCAAATTTTTGTAAAATGACCAATTCAGTAGAAACAGTGCAAAAATTCACCCATTAATGTGGCAGCATGATGTTAGTAGAGGAATCGATAAAAGATAAGTAGCACTGCTAATGTCAGTTTTAGTCTTATTCGTCAAAATGCTCTTTTATTTTCATTAAATACCTATTGCACTGAAAATTTAACTTTTTCATAAGACAAAAAGTGCATTTGTTGATTTTACAAATGTTGAACTATGATCGTTAATAACCTACTGTCAGGTAATACTAAAATAATGTGATTAATTTATTAGTTCTGTTTGTTTAGCATGAATACAAGATAGTCCCTTTTCATCTTTGATGCAAACATAATCAAGATATCCTCATATATTACAAAGAAGTCAAGCTACCTTTTTATACCCAAAATGCAGAAAATAAACGATCATTTATCAGATCATTACAATACTTCTGAGCAGACTAGGTAAGAATGCTTGTATAATAATTCAGCAGCTCAGCTCCCTACAGCGGATAAATGAATGTTTTCTATGGAAGAAGAGTCAGATTTCTGCGCAGTATGCAGGTATGAAGGTAATAATTGACAAGTGGACTTGACAGAGCTAGATTTACAGGCAATCCCTTTCTCTAATTGTGTTAAAATAACTTACTTTTGAATTGCTTGCATTTCTGGATGCCCATTATAAAGCTTTGAGGCTTAGCTTGTAAGTGTATAAGTCTTTTTTAAGAAGTGTCATTCACCTGACAGAAAGTAGGCTGTGGTTTATTTAGAATGATGTCTCCCATGGCTTGTGGAATGAGAATTAGGCAACACCATAAGAGAACATGTGAAACAGTATTACAGAACTCAAGGCCTTTCTGTTCAGAGTCACCCAATCTAGTAGAAGAGTGACAGTCAAAAGACTGACAAAATGTATCCACAAATGTGATGAGTCTTCCTACCTTCTTTGCAGCTGTTTGGAAGGTTCTAGTGCTTTGTAAAGCAAAGAGAAACAGTAGACATTCCACACACAAGCCATGGTAGTGAAAGTCTCTTCCTACCTTACTGCTGAGGTTCAGTGTTTCTGGAAACACGGTGCAAGTTTTAGCTGTCATCTTACCTTCCTTTTAACTATTTTAATGTGTGTTATAAAGCTCAGTGGGCTGGAACATTCAGTACGTGATTTAGAAAGATCAGTATTTTAAGGAGTTTTGCAAGTGGTTGAGACAGACTCTTCCATTCTTGTATTTTACTGCTTGTCTGACATTTTTTAGGTCAGATATTTTAACGTGATGTGTGATAAATTCCCTAGGTATCTCATACATCATTCTTTACATTTTATCTGCAATCACATTCAATTTATATTAATTGAACCAAAGCCAAATAAGGGTAAATTAGTTTGGAGTTACTTTAGTAATATATTACAGCATTGCTAGATATGGTAACAATGCAGTTCTTAACACTTACATTTGGACTAGATCATCACATGTGGAATTAGCAAGCAATGAAAAGAGAAGAGGGCCCAACACAGAGCCCTGAGAGCATCATTCAGTGAGCATACCATGAAATGAAATGCTATTTAAATGAAATGTATCATTATGGCATATCAGTTATTTTACTTTATATGAAATTCTTAATCTGTGTGGGGTTTTATAGCATATACTACATTGTACAATTCACAAGTATCCATATCAACCAACAGCATGCTATACAACAGTTTGTAACTATAAAATGAAACAGTGATGTTTAGTATGACAAAAAAAAAATCCAGCCTTGAGACAGGAAGGTTTTCTATAACCTACAGCAGTCCACACAACAACTAGCTTGTCTTCTCAAACTATTAGTTTGGTCTGACTGCTACAGAAACTTACATCAAAATATTTTCTCTCAAAAATCTAAATCAAAATTTTTTAAAGTATTGTGATTGGATCTATACATGTAGAAACACAAGCAAACCACCAATGTACCACAACACTGTTTTAACGCGGTGATGCTGATGATGATTACGCTGAATCTCTGGCATCTTGCAATTAGTGTGTCATGTAATGATAGTCTCTGTTGTGGTAAAATAGGCTCACTAATCATGCATTGTCCAACCATTAGGATTCCCATTCATGACCTCTGCAATTGTGTTGCTTCATTTCTCAGTTTAAAGCAATAGTTTCTGCATAGTCTTGGTTTTCTGCATCCTAGACAGGGAAGCTACGTGAGTTTTAAGTCTGAAATGATGAAAACTGACAAGAAATAAGTAAAACTGATCTCCAGCTTGCCTTGATTATGGATCAAATTTCTATAGTTCACATGTGCCAAAGGTATCATAGTAATTCATTTCTTATGGCATGGCTTCTGTACCGTCAATTAAGATTATCACAAAGAGGAGGTAGTGTGTTTCTTTCCTATTTGTCAATGCACACATTAACAAATACATTTTCTTTCTTTATTTCTTTTTTTCCTTTTCTTTATTTCTGTATTTAGTCTCTTCTTTCCATAATTTTCTCATCAGCTATAGCCTTTCTGTCCCATGGTTGTTAGCTCAGTAAAGCATTCTGCATTCCATGCATGGAGAAAAACATTTCACACTGACCCTGTGTGTAGATATGCAGTCTATCTCAAGTCCAAGACTGAGTATTTTATTGTTCTAGTAATGTTTTTATATTTAAAGGAAGAAAGGTGCTATATGAGAGGATTTTAAGAATATTGTAGAAATTTATGCCACTGAGAGTGGTTGCATTCTTTCCTGCTGGAGACAATTACAAATAAGACATGCACAACTTTATTTTTCAGAAAACTAAACATGAGTGACATTATAGAAACTCCTTGAAATTAATAAATGCATGCAAAATAGATGTATGGAAATTAAAACTTAGATCCACATGTATGTCTGTAGAAAAATCTCTGTTTGTCAGCCTAGCACTGTCAGAAGAGTCATATACTATAGCCAAGGTTTATTGTTATTCTGTTATTCTGTAAATGGAGTAGTCCTATATGGTTATACAGAGCATCTGTAGTGTATTTTTAGAAGATACTGTTTTGAAATTATTACTACAAACCACTGCTACATCTTCAGAAGATTCTATGTTATCTACTAAATATTACATATCTTCTTTTGGGAGGGGTTACAAATTCTTATGAAAAGAAAAGGGGTGCAGAAAGTTAAAAGTACACTTCTCTACAGATGTATACATGGCTGGGATATGTGCCAGCATTTTGAGAAACAGTATTTGTTTTTACATTACTTAAGAGACATCTGTACAAGACCATGGAAAGAATGCTAGAGCTTGTCATGGTGCTTTTCAGTGAATTTATGGTTGTATGAGGCACAGGATATCTATCTAAGAAGCAATGTGAGCTTGTCTGCATTCTAGCCCAGTAAACTGCCATTCCAAGAGGTGCCATAAGTATGAATTTAAATTAAAATCTCACATTCACCAGATTCAGTCACCTATACAATGCAGTTGCCCTACTTAGCACACATTTGTCTATACGTACATTTTAAAGAAAAAAATTAGGCAACCGGCAACCAAAGGACACTTAAATAACTAAAGTAAAAATATGCATCTGCAAATCCAAACGACCACCATAGCCACTGGCATAAACTTTTAATAAAAAGTGATAAAACATGTTTTTATCACTTTTAAGTTTATACCAGTAGCTGTGGTGGTTGTTTGGATTTTTGTTGCTGCATATATGTACATTTTGAGAGGAGTTTGGAAGAACAGGATTTCCCTTCTAAACAGGGTATACTACATCTAAAAAGGCAAAACTGATAATAGTGCTTACTTGTTTAGATTCACTGAACATTTTTATCATTCAGATGGAATGACATATGGAAGCTTTTTCATTCCAGTTTCAGCATAAGTTATCAAGGTAAGAAAAGAAAAGACATAAAATTAGAAAATAAATGTGCATTCCCAGATATAATTTTATCAGGAGTAAACAAAAATATGGGAATACTAGTCTGAAGAAAGTAGATATGCTGGGACCAAATGCAAACAGTCTAAAACTGAAGTTTTATCCTGTACTATTCCGCATGCCATACACTGCACATGATAACATAATAGAAAAGGGAACAAAATGACAGTAAATCATTTATGAATTTTTAATATCACTAGCCTTCCAAGGTCTTTGTATATTTGTTTTGCCACTTCGTATGATGATGCCACACATACTGACAAAATGTGTTGTCTGGAATATTATATTGCACAATTTACAAGAACATTTCTCACAAAACATCCAGTAATATCACCCTTGCATTGGTTATTAATTTTAGAGGAGAAATGGAATTTAATTAAGATGACTGTATAATAACATTTTAGCTCACTGGTGAAGAGAAAAGTATAGCCATAGAAATAATGGGGACATGTAGTTTGTTAAAAAGTTCATACGTGGTTTGTCTTTTTACCCTGGCAAGAACCTTGCTGTGTGATAACACAAAAACATGTTGCAGTACTAACTTTGAGGTTAATCAGCCTCAGGAATAAGACAATATTCTCTTAAATCCAAGGCTGACAATGTATTTATACTCCCCGCAGTGGTGGTGGTGGTAGGGGACTGCAGTGTGGTTTGTCACACAAAAACTCACTTTTTTTATAACACTGATGTTACTGCAACATCATTTTTGTATTAAACTCCTGTAACAACAACAAAAAAAAATGGAAACTTGACAGCAAACATCTCATCTTGGTGAAAAGTGCCTTATTTACTTATGAATGTTTTGTAATATTATTTTAATCATGAAACTCTATGAAAGACAGATATGGTTCAAACTAAAATAAAATCTGTTTACAATCATATTTCAATGCCCTCCACATTGGTTATATCAACCTATCTGACAGATTTTCTAACTCTATATGAAAATATTATGATGGGCCAGACGTACTGATGAGATTTTATTTTTTCAGTTAAGGCTTCTCCTCCCTATAATACTCTGTGTGACTCCAAAATATGCTCAGCTCAGACTCATGGTTCCTTCTGGTTACATCTTTCTATTAACTTTGCATTAACATGCACCAGTGCTTTCTTTGAGTCTGCGTGGAAAAAATATGTTACATAATCTTTTTCATGACTGTCATGACTTCTTGTTGCTATTGTTGTTTTTTTAAATTTCTTTATGGATATTTCAACCAACATTTTAAAAGCATGTAAACAAAGTGACTTTATACTAAAATTTGCAACCAGATTATTTGCAGTGTGCAACAATTAAGAAAGATGGGTTTTATTTATACAAATTCTTAATCCATTTTACGTGTCCTAATTATACTTGACCATTTCTTGTTCAACCAATCCCTGTCTAATATTGTCAGATTCCTATATAACAATCTTTTTACTTATGAAATCTTCATTTAACTACTCTCTCATTACCTGCCACCCCTTCCTTTTGCCCCACCTTTCATTAAAGCCTCTCTTTTATAATGACAGTCCTTCTTTTATGTGAAGTCCTTATTTCATTTCATATCCACTAATAACTAGCTCAGACTCAAGATAATTGACTGACAGTATGCACTCCCAGTCAGTTTTCCATCTCTCAAACCCCATCTTAGGAACACTACTAAAAATATTTGTCATACTTTATCAAATCCAGTTCACATGAGACAGATGTACTTGCATCTATCATATCAGTTCTGCCTGCCAGTCATGTCTTTGCTTCTGTCCAGCAAATATCCCAATCTACAGGTTAGAATATTGAAGAAGAGAATAAACTACCACCCTTGCATGGACAAATCTATACATATTTATATGCCTGTTATAACCTTACATAATTTTAATCTTGAAGGTAATAACTCCTTTCTGTGATGTCAAAGTAGGCACAGCTGGTGGTTGACCAAGTTTGTTGACGACTGTAAACTTGGTGCAGTGATTGACTTACATACAGACTCTGCAAGAGGGGCTGGACAGACTCAACACTTGGTGTTCTGACCATAACCTTAAATGTAATGCCAACAATGTACTATAATTGCATTTGAGAAACAAAATCTCATTGATTATCACATAAAAGGAACCCTACCTAAGTTTGATACTTTTATTAAAGATCTAGTTAATTCATTAATAACAAAGTGCGCTTAGTATCGATTACAGTAAGAAAATCTTTTTTTCATTACCCAGTTAATTGTCAAAGGTGTATCTGCTGGATCCAGACATGCAATTGTCCCTTTGTATTCTTCCTTATTCGGCAAATCTTTGAATATGACACACCAGTTGGTATTTATCTCTTCAAATGCATAAACCAACTTTAAAGACCTCCGTGTTTCTCAACAAAGAGAACCAAAGGATTAGGCATCCTTTATTACCTGGATAGAGTGAAAGACCTCTCCCAACCTCTATTTTTATCTCATACAGACTCCTGTGTGGAAGTCTTTGACTTTAGCCAAGAAAGACTTTCCATTACTGGTTGAAGCAGCTACACTTGTGCTATAACTCTATGAATAATACATAACTGGCTTAAGCTGCTATGCATGATAATCAACCATATTCAAAGATCACTCAAACTCAAGCAACTGATATATTGACTGGGTCTGTATTATATAAATGGAATAAAATCTCGACTTACCTTTGACTGACCCCTTTTTCCCGAAGCTGCACAACATCGAACAGCCAAATCACCGTTCTGTTAAATCTGCCCTTTTCCCAACTGTAGTGCAATCTCAGAGTTAGTATATTTAGTTAGGGGGTAGGGGTGTGGGGGAAAAGTCCCCCACTTTTATAGTGTTTGTTTTAATGTGGTGTGTGTGATTGGGCTACCGATTTCTTTCCCTTGGAAAGAAATCTGTGATTTGACGGCTCGATGTTGTGCAGCTTCAGGAAATAGGAGTCGATTAAAGGTGAGCCGAGATTTTACTTCTTCGTTTATATAATATAGACTCTATTCATCCAGTGTTCCCAAGGCAAAGCAAGAACAGCAATTTTTATCATCTTGACTGAAAAAAGTCTCAGTTTTCCTAATATGCTTCTCCTTATTGAAATCCACATAAGCATCCATCATCTTAACTATTCTCACAAACTGTCTCCATCTTTAACTCATATATTAACTATTTCAGACATTATACGAATCATATTACATTGTAACGTATACTCACTGTTACATCATTATGAAAAATGCTAACTCAAACCAAGGATATTAAGACTAATGGTAGAGTGGTTACATAGATAAACCCTTTGTTAAAATTCAAGACAGACAGAGATATGGTTTCTCTGTGTGACCTTGAGTTTGGATACTATTTGAGATACTTTGCAGACATCAGGCTTGGTTTGACTCTACCTTATCTGGTATTTCTTGGAGTTTTTACTGAAAGTTTTTTATGTATGACATTTTTATACTTTGGTTTACAAATTCACACACAGACATGCATATCTATATCTATATCTTTATCTAGATGTATCTATATATATATATATATATATATATATATATGTGTGTGTATATATATATATATGTGTGTGTGTGTGTGTGTGTGTGTGTGTGTGTGTGTGTGTGTGTGTGTGTGTGTGTGTGTACACACACACACACACACACACACACACACACGTGACTACCACTCCATTTGTCAAGTGGTGAATGCTGCTCCCAGTGAAAGAAATGATTGGATTCATGACTTGACAAGTCTTTGAAGTGTCAAATGGTATAACACTGAATTTTAGGTAAGGGTGTGCAGAAATGCTGAAGTTTTTGTGAAAGGTTCAACACTGATGACTGTACAGGTGTGTGTGTCTGTGTATGCATTATGTTGCAGTACTGTCTGAGAAGGAGTGTTTAGTGGCAAATGTGTATGCTTGAGGTTAGGGTAGCACACATGAGCAAGTTGGTACAAGGTGGAGCTCAGCATAATACTGTAACCCATTCCTTAATAGTATTACTATGCATACAGAGTACATCTGCATTTGTTTACTGTTCTTTTCCCTTTGTGATTAGTGTACTTTCTCCCATGTAAGACATTTGGAAAGTATATTTAGAATGTCAGCTTCCATGACATATCTTGATGTTTTTGTATATCAATAGTTAGTGATATACTCATGTCTACTTCTGTATCTAACAATAGATATATCTGTGAGTATGTATATTTATTTGTGGAGGGAGCACCTATTATAGTTCTGAGACCTAAAATCATGGTTTCCAGCATTAAAAAAACAGTGAAAGTAAAGCAAATGCTGACAATCACTATTCCCCATCAAGGTTACCTTTACCAGGGAACAAGCTCACCCATACCACTCAGACCCCTGCTGCTTAGATATACAGACTCTAAGATCACCACACCTCAGAGAAAAGGAAATACTTTGAGGCGCAGCTGTCTTTTATATATTTATATATGCCTGCATGGAGCCTTACGGCATCATATTTTAGTTTTAAAAAATCTTTTTAAACTGTAGCAAATCACTTGCTACTTCTTCTTCTTTTGGCTGTTCCCATTAGGGGTCACCACAGTGGATCATCTGTTTTCATTTCTTCCTGTCCTCTGCATCTTGCTCTGTCACACCAACCACCGGAATGTCCTCTCTCACCACATCCATAAACCTTATCTTAGGCCTTCCTCTTTTCCTGTTACCTGGCTGCTTCATCCTTAGCATCTTTTTCCCAATATACTCTGCATCCCTCCTCAGCACTTGTCCAAACCAATGTAATCTTGCCTCTCTGGCTTTGTCTCCAAACCTTCCAACTTGGGCTGGCCCTCTAATATACTTATTCCTAATCTTGTCCACCCTCATCACACCCAGTGCAAATCTTAACATCTTTAATTCCGCCACGTCCAGCACTGACTCCTGCTTTTTGTCAATGCCACTGTCTCCAACCCATATAACATAGCTGGTCTCACTACCCTCTTGTATACCTTCCCTTTCACTCTTACTAGTACTCGTCTGTCAGAAATCATTCCTGACACTTTTCTCCACCCGCTGCCTGTACTCTCTTCTTCACCTGTCTTCCACACTCACCATTACTCTGAACTGTTGATCCCAAGTATTTAAACTCATCCACCTTCGCCACCTCTACTCCCTGCATCCTCACCATTCCTCTATCCTCCCTCTCATTGACACACATATATTCTGTTTTAGTCCTGATGACCTTCATTCCTCTTCTCTCTAGGGTATATCTCCACCTCTCCAGGGTCTCCTCCACCTGTTCCCTTCTCTCACTACAAATCACAATGTCATCTGCTAACATGATAGTCTATGTCAACCTGTCCATCCAATCCTAAAGCCTTTGAATGAGCCAAGAAAAAGGTCCTATTGATATTTGAGAGCTGTTACGATCAGGGTTGCCAGATTTCTGACGGGCCAAGTAGGGACAAAAAAAAAAAAAAAAAAAGGTCTTTAATGCATCACATCCACATTAAATACAAATAGCTCTGTATTTGGTAATTTTTGATCGGCCCGTATGCCGGTATACGAGCTAATCATATAATCGCAGAGTGGACCCTCTTCTGTGTTCCAAATTAAACAGAAGTAGCTCCATTTTGCAATTTTTTTGATTGGCTCATATACTGGCATATGGGCCAATCAAGGAAAACAAAGCGGAGGCTGTTTCACCAGGATTTTAACCACCAGTGTGGGACTCAGGATCGAGCTGCTGATCCTGGGACAGTCGTATTCAAATAGGGATGTCTGGCAACCCTGGTTACGATCCACTTAATACTGCTTCAAATTGATGAACCCCAGAAAACCTACAGTTGGCTGATACATACACTGATTTATTGCAGTCTGCTCTGCCTTTTAACATTTGCTGCACAGATGTGCATTGGACAGGTTAATAAAACATCCCTGTTCCTGAGATTCACTGGACACCCTTTCTCATCTCATTTAGCTTAACAGTACCCTACAGCATGCTTTTTTTGTTTTTGCGGCTAGATACAATAACTGACTGTGATTCAAATAAAATGGGTTTCCAAAGGATTATAGATCATAGAGAATGATTTTGGATAATCAGATTTGGTGGTTTATTTTCCCTGGGTTTAAATGGCCATCTATGGAAAATGCTACTGTTATATCACATGCCTCTGATTGTCAGCACACATTAGTAATTGCTTGTGGTAAACCCCATATTTAAAGTAAATATATGTGGTAAAACCTGGACTTCTATATGCATAAAATGTTTTCTTGTGCCGTAAACATTTGCTATGGTGTTCACTTCATTGGGATACGCATTAATACAATCTAAATATAATGACATTAAATGTGTATTTTTATGGTTAATACTCATGGTAGTGGATACTACTTTGGGAATATCCTGTTCATGTTTTAATTAGTACCAGTTACTTGATCATATCTTATTATTGTTTTTTTTTCTGTGATTTGTTTTTTGGCACTGAAGCTACTCATGTTTTGGGCAATGATTTGTTCCTTGATGCATTCTACTGACAGTACCACTATGCACTAGGCTGTTTACTTGCTGTGGACTGCCTTCTATGAAATAAAAGTATTAAGTTGAATAAATGAAAGCTTGCAGAACATGTTTTGGTTTACGTTTTGTCCCAATTTATACATCACAAAAGGGTTCCATGTTCAACTCTGGAGTATTCTGTTTGTGTTCACTGGTTTCTCAAATACGTGGATCAAGTCAAAGTTATTTTTTTCTGAATTATGGAAAATTCACAGACTTTCTCATGACAAAGATTGTCTGCAGTGTTTTTTGCAAATGGGAGTGGCACAGCAGAAACAATTAACATCAGGAGTGTTCCTTGACTCTTCTGAACACTTTAACAGTTGGAGATTTTTGACTATCTAATTCTGACTCGCTTTAAGCAGCCATTTGATATTGACATTGTTTAAAAGCTTATATGTCTCCCTGTTATGGCTGTCACAGAATTAAGGATGATGCTTGAACCTAATGTGGGAATACATAAGACATTTTTATGCAACAGTGGTGGTCAATTTAGCATATGTCTTATCTCCTGTTTCTGAGAGCACTGACTGAGCTATGTGAATGCCAAATCTTACCATTTATGGCTGCAGTTACTAACTCATTAACCTGACTTATTTCATATGTAGTTGAACATGTCTATCCCTGCATGAGAGACACTTTCATGTAGATAAGCAGCTACAAAGTAGAAAATCAATACAAATGTACATGAGTTGTAAATTATTACAAAATAAGATGCAAGTTTACTTGGTGCAAAAGAAAAGGAGTTCATTGTGCTGATGGTGACAAAGCTTGTGGCCAAACATTTATGGAAATAGAGAATGGATAAGACTTTTCTGCAACAGACATTGAATAATTAGGGACAGTCCCTACTTCCAAGAGATTTAAATCAGGGGACAGATACTACTAATGCTTTACAACAACAACATGTTGATTAATTTACAGTGAATTAAGTGAAATATCTGAATGAAGCTACTTTCAGTGATAGTGGAGTTTTTAACTTTCACCACAGTTGTGCATCATTTCATGTATGAATTTGATTTATCTTTATGGCAAATGTGTGAAACAGATGTCATTAATGAATGTTTCAGAAAGGAGATAATTTTCATGGATTCATATCTTCAGGCATTTTATACTCTACCCAAATTCACAATAAATAAATAAATAAATAAACAACCCTAAGGATAACCACTATTGTCAAGCTCTTGTTATCTTAGAGAGCATTTGCCCAATTTTTTAGGAGTGCTTTTATTCCTTGTTTTGCCTAGAATTAATTCACAGTTGTGTAACACAACATACTTTTTATAACTCTTGTCTGAAGCTCAGGTATCACACACTTGAGCATGTATATTTGAGATTTCATGTCATTATATTCTTTCATTTTACATGATGCTGGTGCATTATTTAGCACACTGAAATATAGGTTGGAGGAGTCCAGTTTAAATACCCACTACTTTAATGACCTTCTGTTATTGCTTTCAGCATGGTTTGACTAAAAACAAGTTTTATATAAACAATAGTTGTTATTTGCAGTTACATGCAACTGCAATGGGGCTTATTTTGCAGTCAAATAAATACAGACAGACAAAACTACACACCCACACATTTATATGACTCAGCCTCCAAAATTTTTCACTATATATTGACATACAGAAAAGGTACCTGGATGAACATTAGTTTATTTGGAAATCAGATGGGAGAAGGAATAAAAAAGAAAGAAGAAATAAAAGAAACAAAAAAGAAGAAGAATACAGTATATGTGAAAAGTAAAAAGAAGAAAGTTTGGACAGGTATGAGGTTTGGAACTCCATCATAGTACCACTGAGTGTCAAAGCAAAAGAGGTAAGCGCATTTATTTTAATTAATAAAGAGACTTTTTGTGACTTCATATTTGGGACTGGGCAGGCCATGGAAAATGTTTTGGGTGCATATGAACAAAAGAAAAATATTTATCCATGGTCAGAATATGTAGTGCAAGCTTTTTACTGACAAAAAAAGAATAATCCAGTTTAGAACTGAAGTTGAAGCAAAAGAACTGAAAGAACATTTAACTATATGTAAAGAAGTAATTGACACTACAAAAATATATGATGAAAGAGGACTATGGACTGGGGGATGAGAATGTGGAGTAATACTGAAAATGGAAAATGATAATGTTATGCATGTACCTAGTATTATTAATGTTCATGGTAGTAGGGGGTTTGTAAAATATAGGGGTCAACCAAAGACTTGTTATTTTTGTGGAAGAAAATGATTATTTAATCAATGAAATGTGATAAAAAGGATGTTATTTATGCAGTAAAACAGGGGACAATGCAAAAAAATGTGATTTAAAGTGCAAGAAAATGTGGCAATACTGGTAATTAATTGCTAGAATTTGAAATGAATGTGCAATAAAATGAGAATGAAGGTATACAGGATAAAGAGATAGAATGTATTATACAAGAAAATGTACAAAAAGATGCAACTGATAAAGAGGTTATACATGAAGTTAAAGAAAGTAACAAAGAAAAAGAAACAAAGGGGACAAGTGAGGAAGAAGCTGATTAGTGCACAGTAAGGAATTTGATAAGGAAAAAAAGTTAAAGGAAAAATTTCAAAAACATAATACTTAAAGAAAATTAGAAAGGAAAGTGATAAACATTTTATTATACTAACTGTTCTTAAAAGCTGAAAATATTAGCTTTAAATATGAACAGTATGAAAAATCTTAAAAGAAGAATAGGTATATTACAATGGTGTGCTGCAGTAGATGCACATTATTGTTTTAGAAGATATCAGATTATTAAGAGAGGAAGAAAGAATACAAACTGAAAAACTTTGGAATGATGTGGCAGTTTACAACATGGGGAAAGAAATATTCTCGGGCATATATATAGTATGTCAAGAAAGCATTAAAATATTAGATGTAACCATAGTGGAACTAGGATGAACTACAATAATAAATGTGAGATGAGAAAAATATGTGTATAGAATTATAGCTATATATATATATATATATATATACACACACATGTAACAGAGAGAGAAATGATGTTTAAAAATATTCTTGAATATGTTTGTGTAAATATGGACATTATAGTGATGGGTGATTCTAATTGTAATTTAAGGAAAGATAAGAGCAATTGTGATGTCAAAATGGGTAAAGAAATTATGAGAAGTGGAAAGTTAAGTGTATGGGAGAATAACCACTGGACCTATAAAAGGTATGAAATTAGGACAAAAACTGATTATTTTTAATATCTGATAGTTTAAAGTTATAAAAAAAGGAATTAAGTATGCTGGATTTTCATATCATCTGGCAATATGGGTTAAAGTACAGGAAAATGAAGAATATATAAGAAAAGGAATAAACAAAATGCCATTAATTACATTTAGAAGAGAAAAAAGAACTTGTGGAATTATGGAAAAATCATATGTCTATGAGGGGAGTTTAAGAGAACTGGACTGTTTGATGGCTTAATTTTAAAGAATAATATAAAAGAGCGTTTTTAGAATGTATAAGGAAGAAAAGAAGAAAGGAAAAAGAGAGCTATAACATATCCAATCAAGAAACATTTAGAGACTTATTAGAGAAGAAAAATGTATTTTATGAAAAGAGAAATATACAAAATGAATCAAAATAAAATTAACTTGTTATATAAACAAAAATATTGTTTATAAGGAAAGAAAGAAGAGATAGTGCCATATTTGAGTAAAACAATAAAATAATGAAAAATAATAAGAGAATTAAAAATAAGAAAGGTGAGCAAATAAGGCAGCAAGAAGGAATATAAGAAATAATTAAAGAATATATATTTGGAATTATTTGTTAAGAGAGAAGAAAACATAGAACACATTTATAAAGGTGAAAAATTAAATAATGAAGATAATGAGTATTTAGTACAAAAATAACTATGGCACAATTTAATTAAATTCTAAAAGATATTAACATGAATTCTGCAAAAGTACTGGATGGCATTGGATATGGTATATATAAAGAAATGAAGGAGTGGCAAAATTATTTTTATAGAAGTTATTAATGAATGGTTAGAAACTGGAATTAAACAGAAAGATCTATGTGCAAGAGTTATAAAACTTATATTTAAAAAAGGAAATAAAGAGGAGATAAAAAAATTGGACATCTATAAAATTGAATAATACGGATTATAATTTTTTTATGAGAATAATAACAAAAAGATTACAGAAAAAATGGATAGAATATATGACCAAAATGTATTTGGAAGAAAAGAAAAAGGAAGTCAAGAGTTATTATCAATAATAAGAGAAATAATTGATGATATAAATAAAAATGTAGAAGCAAAGGTTATGATAGGGGATATAGGTAAATCCTATGATAATATTCAATATGAATCATTACAGGGAATTTTGAAGACATATAAGCAAAAAATATTAGAAGTAACAAAATCTGTTTATGAAAGGAACTATGTGAAACTAAATGTAAATGGCTGGATTGAGGAAGAAATAACAATACAGTGTGGATTAAAGCAGGGCTGCCCAGTTACTGGTGTAATTTTCACATTAGTTACGAAGGTAATAGTGAAGGAAATTAATAAAATATCAAGTAGCAGTGAATACAAAATGATGAAAGATGTACAATTGCCAACAATGTATAATTATGCAGATGATATTGTATTAATTGTTAAAAATAAAGTATGGATGGAAGAAATAATTGAAAAATGAAGTATAAATTAAAGAAATGCTTTAAGTATAAATAAAGAGAAAAGTAAAGGATCTGGTTTTGAAGGTATGATAGGAGGTATTGAGTTCAATGAAGAATATATAGATATATTAGACATAATATCTGGAAGGTGTGAATACAGACAACAATGGGATAATGTGCTCGAAGTAAAGGATATGACTACTTTTTGGATATCATGTAGCTTTTCATATACAAAAAAGCTCACTTGTTGAGCACCATGGTAAAGGGAAAATTGCTTATGTTGATAACATCTGTTTCCTATTAAGTATAAAAAGAAACTAATGATGACTATATTTTCTTTTATATGGGGCTCTAGACTGGATCCAGTCAAAAGAAGGATTCTATATATGAAAGAAGAGCAATGAGGCTTGGGTTTAATAAACTCAGTAGCACATGCAGCATCTTTAATTTTATATATTTATTTATTTGACATTTGTTACTGGGATAGTCCAAATGGGTTACAAAACCCATTTTCAGTGGAGTCCTAGGTTAAAAAGCTTCACATTTAAGACTTAAATAAAAATAATACAATATGTTTACCTATGTCATCCTTATATAATACTAAAAAATGTGTCATACTAAAACATACAAGGTTTCCATATACTGAGCATGTCTAAACAAACATATGGAGTTTACACACATTCACAATTTAGAGTTTTATATATGGTGAACATGTGAAAATATATACTTGGAGTTTACACACTTTCACAAATTAGAAGAGTGGATTTTATACACATAGAAGTATAGCTTACAAACTGTTACAGATGTTATTAGTAGACTAGTGTAAGAGTAAAGGAAGTTAGTGTATTATGAGAGGGTAATACAGTGAGTAGATGAGTGAATTTTGAGAAGATATGGGGTATTTAATGTATTAAAAGTAATTATGAAGGAAAATAAAAACTTGATAGAAATGATACTACATTATAAATACAAATATTTTTGGGAAGGAATAGAAGTTAAAAAAGAAGTAAAAGCATTGTGAATGAAATAAAAGAGTGCCAAAACAAAATTGTGTTATGGAAAATAAACAATATATGTGAGAAAAATAGAAAGGAATATTATGAAAGCATTTTATTGCATTGGCCATGGAATGATTTAGAAATAGATAAGAAAAAAGCCATAATGATGAGATATAACTATATAAAAGATTAAAGAATGTAATGATTTCTTATGGAGATTGTCTATTAGAAAGTTGCCAGTTACGACAAATATGCCATACAAGAAAAAGCAAGACAGAATATGTAATAAATATGGAGAGTTTGAGACTACTGAGAATGTGTTTTTGAAATGTGAAAGAGTTAATCATTTGTGGAAAGAAATATGTAAACATAATAGGGTGAAAAGCTTGTTAAAATTTGAGCAAATAAAAATGCATATAATAGCATTTGTTTATTACTGTGCATGAAAACAGGAAGAAGTGAAGAAAATGGACAGAGTAATATTTTATGTTTCTTGGACTATATGGAATGAGAGACTAAATGAAATTAAATACAATGGAAACTGGACTTGACAAAGATTCTGGAGAAAATAATGTTTTAGTTGTGGATAAAAGAGTGGGCAGAATATTTAAAGTGAAGTTTATAATGTATAGAGATTTGTAAATCGATGTAAATAATGTAAATATGTAAGAAAATATGTAATGTATATATAAATAAACCCCCCTACTCATTATTGTGAGTGGGACACATTTTGGAGGAGCACTTCCTGTTTCCATTCCAGGTGCTGAGGCAGACCAGAGAAACAGGGAGGCAGATGGAGAAAGAATGAGATGATGGATTAGTGAAAAGAATGAGGGAGAAAACAAATATTGAGATCAGAGAATTTGTGCAGGATTCTGAGGAAATGTTTCAAAGAAACCTGTTTTATGGAGATAAGTCAGCAAATGATGGATGTATAATTACAACCCTCCATTCGGGAGGGTTGCTTCATGATTTACTTAAAGAAATGGAGGTGCAGAGTGAGCCAAAAAATGAAGAAAATATTTCCTCAGGGGACATTGTGGAGAAAATGCAAAAGGAGGATGCAGAGACAATCAATAATGGTGAGATGGAGAAGAAAACATATGCAGAGAAAGTAAAAGAAGGCAAAAGTGGAGTAGCAGAAAAGAAGAGAGAAGAAAATGTAAAAGGAAAGTACATGGTAAGGATTCAATGTAAAGGAGACAAAGAAATTGTCAAGTTTAGAGTGTGGAACAATTTAATAGCTGCTTTGGGTGTAAAAGCACATGAGGTAAGAGCATTTATTCTTATTAACAAAGAGACATATTGTGGCATTATATGTGAGAGAGTTTTTCCAATGGAAAATGCTCTTGAAGAATATGAAAAAAGAAAGACTGTAATCCATGGAAACTTGATGTGATAACAGAGAAACAAAAATGAAGATTCATGTACAATTTCAAACACAGGTAGAAAAATAGACTTTGAAGGGACAGTTGAATGCTTTATGCAAAAAAAGTACTGGACATTGCAAAAGTTTATGACAAAAGGGAGTTATGGACTGGTGGCTGGAACTGTAATATTGTGTTAAAAAGTGAAAGAGAAAAAATATATACATATACCAGACATGATAAATATGAAGGGGGTAGGGGTGTTATAAAATACTGGGGACAGCCCAAAATATTTTTTTTTGGAAAAGGACATTTGATAAGTAACTGTAACAAAAGACAATGTTATAGTTGTGGGGAAATGGGACATAATGAAAAAATGTGAATTGAAATGTTATAAATGTACAAAAATTGGACATTTAAGGATGGACTGAAAAAATGGAAAAAGAGTAAGGAAAAAGAAAAAGAAAGAGATGAAAATAAACAAAGAGAAGACATTTTAGAAGAAAAATAATTATATGAAAAAATATAAGAATTGTTATATAAGCCAATATAGTTTTACAAAAAAAGAGAAGTGACAAGTTACTTAAGCAGATTAGTAAGAAGATTTTAGTGTAATGAGAGAAATAAAAAATGTAAAAGGAGAAACAGAAAGAACTCAGGAAAACATTGTGAAGAGTGCAGTACAATATGTACAAGAAAAGTTTAAAGAAAAAAGGTAGTGATAGAAACACAGTAAAAAGCTAACAGCAAAAGAAACTAAAGACTAGAAAATGGGATTTCTTTAAATGAGCTACATAAAGTAATAGAACAAGTAAATATAGATTCATTTGCAGGCCCAGATGGAATAGGGTATGAAATATATAAAAAATTAAGGGATTGACAAAAAAAATATTTTTTAAAGATTTTGAATGAATGGTTAAATGAAGACTTCATGTATAAGATATTATGTAGTGGAATACTTAAATTCATATGGAAGAAGGAAGATAGAAGACAATTAAAAACTGGAAACTGATAGTACTGAATAATAATGAGTATAAGATCTTTATGAAAATAATGCAACAGAGATTTGAAACTAAAATGGAAAATATGGAAGACAGCATATAAAGTGTAATGGGAAGGGTTGTCAAGGAATTATTAATGATAATTAGATAAATTGTGGATGATAATATAAGCAGATAAGAAGAGAAAATCATAATAGGAGACATTAATAAGGCATTTGACACAACTGGACTTGAAATTGTATGGATAATAATGAAAAAATGTAATATAAATGAAAAAGTTAGGAAATTATGTATGTCAGCATATAGTAATAATAAAGTAAAAATACTTGTAAATGGCTGGTTATGCCAAGAAGTACACATGAGGAGTGGTGTAAGACAGGGATGTTCAATAGGCAGTATACTCTGCATTAGTTATGAATATGATAATATGTGAAATAAGTTACAAAATGAAGTAGGTGGGTATATATTTATTTATTTATGTTTATTTTACATTTGTTAACTGGGAAAGTCCGACTAGACACATGTCCTTTTTTAGTGGATGCAGGGGAGAAAAGCTCCATGTACACAGTAAAATATTACATTAGACAGTTGATATACAGTTAGATTACATGCAATCATGCAAGCACTCAACTCTCCTTGTTAATAAGGAGAAATTAATCGAAGGCACTAAACAGCCTAGAATTGTAAAGTACCTTGCTAAGGTAAGGGAAAACAGATCCTGTACTTTACAAAAAAAAAAAAAAAAAAAGCACCAAACCTGGCATGTCCAAGGGTCAGCTTCCAGTGATTTCTCCTGTCCATCTGGTGAATCTGGGCATATTGGGGCAATGCAGCAATTGCCTCATGTACACAGACAACCCTCTCCTCCTACCACCCAACACTACAACCTCTGAGAGATGCACTTATATAGCAAAAATGGAAGCAAAGCTCTCTCCACCCAAGATTGTGTTAGACAGTCAAGAGGAGAAGGTTAATACCCACACTAAACCTCAAGCAAAACATAGCTCTTCTAAACCCACACCACCAACACACACATATAGCAACACTAAATCCACATATGTAAAGGCTCTTAATTGTAACCTGCCCAAACAACAAGGACCTCTGAAGCTGAAACGCAAACAAACACCAATCACAACCAAAGTGTTACATAGCTCACAACACCAGTGTGCCACCCAGCAACAGCCCCTAAGTCAAGACAACGTACCTAACACTTTAGTCATAGGTGACTCTATAGTCCGGCACACTGATGTCCCACTCACAAGGTTGAACAAGGAGAAAATTACAGTCAGCTGCCTGTCGGGTGCCAGGATCCACCACATAACGCATGCACTCAAGTCACTCCACAACAAGTACAAATATGACTCTGTCCATGTCAGAGTGAATGACTTGAGACGTACCTCCCTGGACTACATGAAAAGAGACATGGAAGAGCTCTTGGATCATGTGGCCCAGGCAGAAATGAGCCTAGCCCTGAGTAGCATCCTGCTTTCGCCCAGAATGATACCACAATATAAGGACAAAATGATTGACTTCAACAATTGGCTAAGCTTCTGGTGTCATTCAAAGGGGATCCAGTATCTGTCTGCCTGGGATGACACGATCGACAGACCACGATGCTTTGCCAGAGATGGTCTGCACCTGTCACCCTTGGGATTCAAGTTACTGGCTAAGGCTCTTGCCACCCCTATAGTGCCTTTTTTAGGCAAAGTTCAAAGGACAAAAATACCACCATAACAGGTACAAGCATGCAAAATCTGAAGGTAATGCTACTCAGTGCTAGAAGTCTAAACCTAAAATGCACTCTCTCGAGGAACTCCTAAAAATGGAGAAAATCGATATCTGTGCAGTAACTGGGACCTGGTTCAAGGCTCCAGAGAGCACCCCTGCAATACCAGGCTACAACTCTTACCACACTTTTCGGCCAGCAAACCAGGATCGAAACACTAAAGGTAGAGGAGTGTCAATATTTACCAAGGATATTCACATCACTAGGCTAGTTGCCCAACACAATGCGTCTGAAATTCTCCAGGTGCAACTAACACTAGGTGAGTCTGCAATCCATATTGTAGCTTGCTACAGATCCCCCACCATGCCCCAAGATTTTCACTACACCTTTCTAAACATACTGGAAAATATTAATATAGAACCAAACACCCTAATACTGGGTGATTTTAACTACCCTGCCATTAACTGGGAAAACTACTCGTGTACCAACACCTTTGCCCAACGGTTCTTGGAATTCATAAATTCCAATGCCCTGGATCAATTAATCCATAGTCCCACCAGGGCTCCAATATCCTAGACCTGGTCATTACCAACATGAGAAACCGATGCTCCACACCTATGGTCACCCCCTCTTTAGTCAGGTCTGACCATAAGCTAATCAACATTAACATCCACATCCCACCCCCACCCCCCAGTAAGGAAACCTCTATAAAAAACTTCTTCAAAGCCAACTTCATGCTACTAAAGTCTGAAGTGACAAACTTCATGACACCCATGCAGACGGGAACTGAAAGTTCAACTGCTGAATACTACACTAAGGCACTGTATGAGCACATCGACTCATGCATAAATCGTGGCATCCCAAATAGAACCAAGATGCTCTCATCCAAAAAAAGGAAGCCAATCTGGTAGTCCCCTGCCATAAACAAACTTTACAACAAAACAAAGAAAGTGTTGCAGAAAAGAGGAAAATCCCAGGATGCAAAAAACTCCCTTACCAGCCTCAGTAAGAACCTGAGATCCCTCATAAAATCTTCCAAAGCTAGTTACGAAAATAAAATTGCCACATATTCCAAAGATAACCACAAGGCATTCTATAGCTATGTCAAGAATCTAAATGGCAATGCTCAGATCTGCTCTGAGCTAAAATAGAATGGCATTAAATAAAATGATCCCAAGGTTATTGCCAATAACCTGGCAGATCGATTCAGTGCCAACGTCACCCCCCTCTCACCCCCTAAATGGCCCATCTCAATACTGGAAGATTGCCAAATTCCGGTAATAATGGCTGCACAGGTAAAAAACACACTTTCCAAAGCTAAGAATACAGCATCTATGGGACCAGATGACATCCTGGGCTGTGTACTACATGAACTACAATATGAACTGGCACCTCACCTAAGTGTCATGTTTAATCATAGCCTCACCTCAGGTTTCGTGCCCACTGAGTGGTGCAGAGCTACAGTTATCCCACTCCACAAGGAAGAGTCCACCTTGGATCCCAGAAACTACTGTCCCATCAGTCTGATGAGCCTTATCTGCAAGGCCATGGAGCATATTATCATAGAACTTATAACAAAGACATTGGCAACCTTCAAACACTGGACCCCACCCAATTTGGGTTCGTGAAGGTCCGATCTTGTCTCCTGAACCTGATTGACTTCTTTGAATCAGTCTACGGAGCCATGGACAAGGGTAAGGTGGTCCATATAGCCTATCTAGACCTTGCCAAGGCCTTTGACACCATCCCCCACTCTGGAATCATAGATAAACTTACTAAGCTGGGCATTAATCCCTACGTCACCCAATGGGTTGCTAACTGGCTTACTGATAGAACCCACCCTGTAAAAGTAGCCGACTCCAAATCCAGCTCCAAACAAGTGACAAGTGGAATACCTCAGGGTTCAGTCCTGGGACCACTCTTGCTTGGCATCTACTTCTCTGAAGTACAGGCCAACACTAAGGGACTCTGGCTAACAAAGTTTGCAGATGACCGCAAAGTGGGAGCCATTATTGAATCCCCAAATGATGTAGATACTATATAAAAGGGCCTTACAGAAACAGTTGCTTGGTGCCACAGCCATGGGCTCAAGCTCAATGCCAAGAAATGTATAGTTATCCCCTTTGGGAAAAAACATGTACCCGTGAATTACCATATAGGTGGCAGTACACTAAACACTGAAAGTGTGATAAGAGACTTAGGGACACAGGTGGACAGTGGTCTCACCTTCGATTACCACATCGCCACAACAGTCAGGAAATTCTTCTATGTGGCACACCTCATCACTAAGGGCTTTTCATCCAGAAAAAAGGAGGTCATTGTCCCACTGTACTCATCCCTCATTAGACCCATTATAGAATACAATGCCCCATTTCGTATGTACCTCTCAAGACATCTGCAACAACTGGAAAGGCTGCAGAAATACCTCACTAAAAGAATCATAGGCCTAAAGCAGATGCCATATGCTGACTGCCTTAAAAAACTCCAGCTATCCTCTGTCGCATATCGTCTACTCAGAGGTGATCTCTGCTTAACATACAAGGCCATGTCAAACCCAGAGCTGTTGGACAAGCTACACTTAAAGAAATCCCAATCCCTCAGAGCCACACACTCCAGGGATGTAAACCTTGTCATCACAATAAACAAAACATGCTGGAGGGATAGGTTCCTGACCCAGAGACTCCACAGACTCTGGAATAGATTGCCCATACATGTCAAGCAGAGTGCCTCTTTGGCCCTCTTCAAAAGGAACCTTGACGATTGGATGGGAGAAAGGAAATTCACCCCGGGCAACACGTCAGTCACCCTGCTAGACAGGGGTCCAGGGAAGTAAATAGTGTGGGAAGAAATAGCCAGGGAATTGTTATGGCTAGGCTTGTATAGGCTCTAGGGCTGATAGCCTAGTGCCAACCTATGAACCTATGAATCATATATAGCATCCATACACTTTTTCTATTAATAATGTTGTTGAAAAATAATACCTTAAAAAGAAAGAGTTTTGACATCAAATACTTCAGAGTATTTGGGATATACAAATATATATATATATATATATATATATATATATATATATATATATACATTATAAAATAAAAATAGCTGGTAGGATGAAATATATATAAATGATAGATTGGATAGGAAGAGTTATGAATAGAAGGGAGAGAAGATAGGTATAGATAGGGAAATAATGAGTTGAAAGTGGAGGGGCTGATAGAGAGTAGTAAGTGGTAAGGTCTAAAGGTATGGTAAGCAGGAAGGTTGCAGACATATAGAGGAAGAGGAATAATGTAAAGGGTGTAAATAATAATAGTATTGGTATGTGTGCTGTACATAAAGTCATTTGGATATGGGAAAGGAAGACGACAGATGGAGAAGCAGAGAGATGTAACAGGAGAAATGATAATGGAAGTATAGCAAGGAAGGAGAAGTAGTGAGGTGGGAAATAGAGAGAGATATTTATTGGTAGGCTGAAAGTACTAGTAGGAGATTAGTCTGGGTTGTTGAAGTTACATAACCAAAGATGCTGAAGATGGGATTTTATATGTGATATTGGGGGGAGGCTGTTCCTCTGCTTAGCAACAGAGGTGCTGTAGAGAGAAGTTCTGGCAGAGTTATTGGTTTTTGTTACCTCTACTAGGAGTTTCTGATTTGATCGTAGAATTCTAGCGTTGGTGCTTGGCTGAAGTAGGTTTTGTAGAGCAGGGATTTTGTCAGGGCAGTGAAGAAGTTTGTGGGTTGTTATAAGTTGGTTATAAAGAATGAGGTTGGGAAGTTCCAACCAATCAAGAGCTTTTAAAGGAGTGCAGTGATGTGTTCGATGGGGCATATTTGTTGCAAATTTGACAATTTTATTAAAGCGGGTTTGAAGAATGACAAGGTCTGATTTTGTCAGATTGGTGAATATTGGTGAGCCATATAAGAGTGTGGAAATAAGGTGGGTACATACAATGGTGGCTTGGGTGGAGTCAGGAACTGTTTGTTCCTGTATAGCATGGCAAGTTTTTTATGCACTTTTTTGTGGTGGTAGATATATGTAAGTTAAACTTCAACTGAATGTCTATGATAACCTCAAGTAGTTTTGTGTGAGTGACTGGTGATATGATAGTGTTGTTACTAGAGTTAATGTTGAAGTTAATAGTATGGGAGGAGTGTTGTGTGGGTGGGAAAATAATAAGCTGAGTCTTATTGGGGTTTAGTATTAGAGAATGCTCAACAGCAAGAAAAGAGGATTGTGTTTGATGGTGGAGGGTCTCAGGGGAGGGAGAGGTGCAGATGAGAGTGGAATCATCTGTATATTGTATGATGAAGGCATGGAGTGTGGCTGTGTGTAGTTTTTGGTAGATAGAAAACATTAGTGGCCCAAGGATTGAACCTTGTGGGACCCCTAGTGAGACTGGTAGAAGTGAGGATAGCTCCTGTTGCCATCTTACTGCCTGTTGTTTGCCTGTTAGATCATTTTTGAACCAGGAAGTGGTAGATGGGCTCAGATTTAAATCTGCAAGTGTGTCAATGAGTTTGTCATGGTTTACCATATCAAAGGCTTTGGAGATGTCTAAGAATATGGCTGAGACATAGCTACCATTGTTTCTGTGTTTGTTGACTGTGTGTGTAAAGAACATAAGAGGTATAGTGGTGCTGTGTGAAGGCCTGATGTTGTGTTTTAGCTAGTAGATTATGAGACTTTAGGAAAGTTAAGATTTGTGTGTGTACACATCTTTCAAGGATTTTGTATAATGGAGAAAGTATGGCAATTGGTCGATAGTTGGTTAGTTCTTTGGAGTTAACTCCTTTGTGAAGTGGGAGTGATATAGGCAATTTTGTTGAGGAGAGGAACTAAGCTTTCAGTTATAGAGCACCTAACGAGGATTGTTATGGGATATGCAATAGCATTTGCAGCTATCTTTAGGAATTCAGCTGGTAGATTGTCTACACAGAGAGCTGTAGGTTTAAGTTTTGTAAGCACCTTTTTAGTAGTGGAGACTGGAACAGGTTGCAGTGAGAAGCCCTGGTCAGTGGTATTGAGGTTGGTGATTTGATGGTAGTTGGGGGGGTGTATATAATTTAGCTAGGGTTAGAATGGAGTCTGTGAAGAATTTGTTGAACTGGGTTGCTATGTTTGTTGAGTTGTCTGACTTAACAGGAGCAGGTGTGCTAGATTTACCTTGATGGAGTTGATTGTTTATGGCTGTCCAAAATTTTTCAGGATTGTTCTGATATCTGTTTTGAGTGCTGTGGTAAGAGTTTGTTTTATCAGTCTTGATTAGTTTCTTAGCTTTATTCCTGAGCTCAGGATATTTTTGTTTGTCAGTACTGGTATTTGTCTTTTTCCATTTTTTTCCCAAGCTTTGTCCCTGTTATATAGTAGTGCTCTAGTTTCTTTGGATAACCAGGGAGGCATAGTTAGATTTGATTTGAATGGTTCTTGGGGTGCGTGGTAGCATAGTATTGAGAGGAAAGTTGAGTTAAAGTATGCTACAGCATCATCCAAGTTAAGTGTTCTTAATGGGTGCCAGTTACAACTTGATAGAGCAGTAGTAAATCTATTGGGGTTGAAGTACTTTTTCCTTCTTATCTGTTAGCAGATGCTAGATTTTACTACATGGGTTTGACTTCTGATTAGATAGGTTGGGAGGTGGTCATCAAGGATGTCAGGGAGACAGCCAGTTTTACTAATGTTGTTTGGTCTGTTTGACAAGATCCAGTCGAGTAATTGATTCCTTTTTTGTGGTTTTATTGATTCTGGTTGGGTTGGTGGATAGGTTGTGAGAACCCTCACTGGTTTAAGAAGTTAGTAGGTTTAGAGGAGTTGCAAGTTTGTCAGTCGATATTAAAATCTCCTAGTAATATGGTTTCTTGTGGTAATGACATAGATGCCCAGCTGAGCAGAGTTTCTACTATGTCAAAATTATTACCTGGTGAAAGGTAGCAGCCAATTAGGTTAATAGTGTTTTTGTTGTTTAGGTATAGTTTAGTGAGTAATATTTCGGCTATTTTTAAAGTGGATAATGGAGGGCTAATCATTTCTATTTTTAACTGTTTCTTAAATAAAATAGCAATGCCTCCACCTTTTCTTTCAGTTCTATCTTTACACAAAATGTTGTAGCCAGGAAGAATTATTTCATTGTTGGTTACTTATGGTTTTAGCCATGTTACAGTAATAACTACAATATTGGGAGAGTAGTGGGAGAGATGTAGGTTGGAGATTTTGTTCATTATGCTTCTGATGTTAATATTGTGTATGAGTAGGTCAGAGGGTTT
Source organism: Protopterus annectens (assembly GCF_019279795.1). Taxonomy (NCBI): domain Eukaryota; kingdom Metazoa; phylum Chordata; order Ceratodontiformes; family Protopteridae; genus Protopterus; species Protopterus annectens. The sequence continues at coordinate 55,212,026 of NC_056725.1, forward strand.
TCTGAGAAGATGTGCAGTGAGGTGAGTCGGGATTTGAGTTGTTGGGTAGTTAAGTATAGTGATGGGACAAGGGTTTGGGTCTACATCACCACAAAGGGGTATTTTGGATACAAGTTCTGGTATGGTATGGAATAGGTTAGTAATATGAATGTGGTATTTTCTTGTGGGAGTGCTGGTATGGATTTATGGAAGTGGGTGGGCTGTTCTTAGGTGAAATGGAGTAGTATGAAATATGGAGGGATGAATGTAGATGCTAGCATGAATATTAGGGATAATGATAGAGGTAGTGCTGGCATGGTGAGGAGGTGTTTTGGGATTAGTGAGATAGTAGGATGTAGCTTGTGCCAGAAAGATGAGGGTTACTGAAGTTAGCAGATTAAGTAAAGACATAGCTGAACTAGAGTTGTGCGGGGATGTGTGTGCTAAGTGAAGGATATGTTGTTGGATTGTGTAGTGATGTTATTAGGAAGGATAAGGGTAGGTGTAGGGTAATAATAGTAAAAAGGAAGAGTGTAAGTTCTTGTTGTGAGTTAGTAGTATTATAACGGAGTTGTCCTTAGAGGAAGGAGTTTATAGGTGTCGGGTAATGAGAGGTTGAGGAGGTATGTGTGAGTATCAACTGGGTCTGTGTGTGCTGGACACTGCTGATTGAATAAAGATATAAGTAGAATCCAATGGGAAAAAAACAATAGAAGAAATAAAACAAATCTGTCTTTTCTGGAGAACATATAAAGTATCATTCTGAAAAAAGCTTATTTGATAAATTCAGTACTGATGGGAAAAAATAGCATACTTAGCAAGTGTATTATGCTAACAACTGTATTTGAAAATGAATTATTGCAGATATTTTTTTTATTTATATGGGGTTCTAGATTAAACCCAGTAAAAAAGAGGAGTTTTATAAATAAAGAAGGAGGTGGGTATATTATCTCAGTGGCATATGCTGCTTCATTAAATTTGTACAAAATATTAAAGTGGATAAATGAAAAAGATGAGAATTAGTAGCAAAACTTTATAAATATAAGAACAATACATTTGGAGGTATGGTAAAAAAATAAATAAAAGAGAAAAAGAGTGTATACATGAAAAAATAAAATGTTACCAAGAAAAAATATTTTTGTGGAAAATAAAAAATTGATAATATAGAAAAAGATAGAAAAATATGGTATAAAATGTTATGTAAAAACACTGGAAAATCTAACAGATTAAAAAATTAAGGCTATAAAAATAAGAACCAAGTGATGTAATCAGAAAGTAGAATGTCAAGATTTTTTGTGGTGACTGATAAGAAATTGCCAGTAAAAGGAAATATGCCGTATAAAAAGAAAAGTGACAGAATATGTTTACATTGTCAAGAAGAAACTACACGTGTTTTTGAAATGTAAAACAGTAAAGAAATTATGTGGAAACTATGTAAAGATGTTTTTAAAAATATAAAATACATGGATAAAATAAACATAAATATGATTTAATATGGATAGTATAAGAGTAGAAGTAAAGAATATGTTAAAAGAATAGACAAAAAGTTATTTTACATTATATGGGTTATATGGAATGAAAAAATAGATTAAATTATCTGTGCAGATGCAATAAAGCCTACATGGTCTGCTAAAACTGTGTTTGCATTGTGGCACACACCATTTTGTTTTCAGTAAGCAGCTCTACATGGTGTGTACAGCTGCACAAATACAGTAAGCATCATGGCATGCTAATTACAGCATAAGCTGCTGACCTATATGCTAATCAACCAATCCAAGATGAAGGAGCTATTCAATAAGCTATTAAGCAACTGTATACACTCAGTGCTAGTCTTCCTTGTGAATTTCAAAACCTACTGGAATACAGCCATCAAAACTAGGCTACATGGAAATAAGGTTAGGAGCTGCTGTTGCTATTATTCATGTATATTGCAGCAGGCCCATGTTAATGCTACTGCTGTTGCTGCTAACAGACCATGGCCAAGTAGAGGAAGTGTTTTCTGACCCATTTTAATTTTTCATAATCGCATGAGGTAAAAATTTTAGAGCACTACAGGGTGGAGAGAGACACACATTACAGGAACTCTGCAACCTCTGTCATCCTCTGCTGAGAGCAAGAGCAAACCAAGGGGAACCAACACCAGTGGAGACTAAGGCATGTGTAGCACTTAGAATTTTAGCTACATGAACCTTCCAGAGACCAATTTGCTCTTGTGGAAAGTTATTTCCTGTGTTTGTTGATTATTATCACAGGTGATCCTGATAGTGGAAGTATAGGACTCTTACCACCTGATGTCAGAGTATTGGCAGACTCTGATGATGATGGTGGCTAAACCCTGGCACAATCAGGGGGTCTAGAGGTTGAATCTGACACTGAGGTTGACATCCACCCATCCCCTGTAATTCCACTGGACACAGCCAGTAGACCTACGCAAACCTATTCTAGTGAGCCCTCAGATATTTGACAGTTTGAGGGTGACACTTAATCAGAGTAGTGTGATTACTGTAGCTTCAGTGCCTCTTGACTCTAGCTGCAGCCAAAGTGTTGGCGAGGTGCCATACAGGAGGGTTGTTAGGGGTGCTTGCAGAAGGTCTGGTGTCCATCTTCCACCTTATCCTGGTGTGTCTTTCTGTGCCACTCAATATATGCTTAGGGCTATCATGGAACAATAGGTACATTCCAATAGGGCTTCTGAGGAAATGTTTAGGGTTGTAGATGTGGTACAGGCTGACATGCATGACTTCATAGGATATGTGTATATGATGAAGGTTTTAGCCCCTTAGGTGGTGAGTGTGTGTGCTATCTGTTGTCTGTTGGCCAGTGTAGGTCATATTGTGCACATCTACATCTGCCCACATCCACAGTTGCTGCTGGTTTCCTCTCTTACTCCTCAACTCCCCCCTGCTAATTATATATACCAACTCAGAGATTGCACTACAGTGAGGGAAGGGCAACGTTTCCAATCTTCACTGTACTGTGACCTTACTATGAACAGTTCGCTGATTGGCAATTTCAATGTAAGTGCCGCTCACTGACCTTTCTTCTCGATAATATAATATACAGACCCTATATACATGTGCATATGTATATATTTCCTACTGACATGTGAACAAATCCAGTATACAACTGAAAAATGCAATCATACCTTATCAAGATCAGTAGTCTTCTGTACAGATAAATCCAAAGTAATAGCAATCTTCTTCTGTGTTATCCATATATACAACTCTCCTCACCATTAGTTTCCTTAGCTACATGGTTCACTTTTTATAGTGTAGATTCAGGCCTGTGAGCATGGTGAAGATGCAGATGAGGTGTGAACTCATTAGAACTGCTGAGTCCCAATTTCTTGGCATCATGTAGTAGATATAAACCTAGTGCAGGTACTCCCTCAGTGTTTGTTGCTAATGGATTGCAACTGTATCTGACTACTGCTAGGGAAAAGGAAAACACAACAGCAATTTAGACTCCCTTCCCTCCAGTGGGTGTGTCAGCTGGGCTACACTTACAAAGTGTAGAAGTAATTGTATCAAGGATTTAAATGTAAGTATGCAGCAGACATTTTTCAATTTCTGTTCAGTAATATCCAAACTCCCCTGCATTTGTTGAAAACTGTATATTATTGCCATGTAATATTCTCATATATTTTAAGGACAGTGATACAAAATGCCTTACAGACTGCATGTTTCCTGCTCAGGCAACAGAAGAATGGGCACCATACAAAGATAAGACAAAGTTGCATTTCTGCAAACAATAGTCATAAATGGTTGTGTGATCACTCATTGCACTTCATCTGAAATGAACACATGTACAAACCACTCAGAAGCGTACAAATGCCATATGTCTTGTTAATAATGTGGATGATTTGGGACTTGCTTGTATGGACAATGATTTTCATTCCTGCTGCAAAGCTGTTTCTGTGGAAAAGGGGGGCATCCATACCTTGTTTTGTAGTTTATTGTTGTGAGGGTTTAAATCCAGACTTGTGTAAAAATCTTTCATGTGTACTAACATTAATTTTATAATGTTTATTTGACATATGTTTTAATTATTTATGTATTTATTTTTCAATACTAGTGTTTGTGCTGTGCAAACAAAGGAAACAGATAACTAGAAAAAATATCATGTAATGTACTTCTGTGATAACCAATACATAAACTACACCAGTGAATCACTTGTGTGTAGCATTTCTACTAAACACAGTGATCCACATAGTATCTTCAGATCATGGTTTAAGCCCCACATTTGTCTTTTAAGGATGAAATCTAAGAAACACTGTTCACACAGATAAAAAGAAGTTTAGCTTTGCTTCTCACATTTGCACATCACTTATCTTCTCGCAAACCTGGACTGATGGCCAACACATGAAGCCGACAGAATACCTGCAGATGCAGATATTCTCAATTTCAAAAAGGATACATTATTGCATCTTTTGATTTTCACCGCACAAACCCATTAAGCAGCATTGCGCAGTGGTTAGCAATATCCCCCAACACCTGCAGATATAGAACACCTACAGAGAAGAAGCAGACAGTAGACAATTTCAACACGGGTACATTCTATCAGGTATGTATGGCACAGCACAAACACAGTAAGCAGCACTGAGTGGTGGTTAACACACAGAAGTTAATAATGAATATGAAAATATTTGAATATTTATTAACTATTCCTGTGGGAGCAGCTGTAAGTGTAGGGCTGCAATACAAGTAATCCTGGTTTCTAATACAGCAAATTTCAAATATTTTTATTATTGTTCCATTTTAAATATATTAAAATTTGTATGAAAAAAAATGTTACACACTCCCAATTTTATTAAGGGTTGTACACTCAGTTCTAATAAACACATAAAAATTTAAACATAATTATAAATAATACGTATGTGTAGCAGTGCAGCTCATATGAATTACTTGTGTGACTAAGGGTATACTGAATATTATGTTTCTGTAATTAAAATGGTGTTTTCTGGCCTTGGATGGCCTTCAGACTTCAATAGTACTCATACACACATCAATGTATAAATCAGGACCTTGTCAGGTCACACATACATAGCTAACCCCTCAGTCTGTCATGTGTATTTATATATAATTTATGAGTATGTCTAAGAATCACTTTTTCTGTGGCAAGGATGAAAAATCAATACTGTGAAAGAAAATATTTTGTCTCTTATGCATAGTTTTGAATCCCACATTATAAAAATTAATTTTATCAGCATGTAAAGCCGGACAAAAAAATGTGTCAAGTCATAACATTTATGCCCCAGTACATCTGCAAAGTTAAATCACCTAACAGTTACATTAGCAAACAACCCTCAAACTAATGCCAAGTGTCAGATTAACCTTCCAGTTTCAAAAACTGCTCTCCTGTCTGTTTGGCACTGTTGCTCTCCACTTAATATTATGCAAAAATGTTTTGCATTGTTATTCGAATATGCACACTACCAGTAAACACGATAACATGCTTTGGTGGGAAATCACTCTTAACTATAGCTGTTTTCCCTGATGGGACATGTCTGGTGGTAGAAGGGAAAGAGCTCTATTTAGGGGCAGAGGTGGGGTGGCATGTCCATAATCTTCACTGGACTCCTTGTAAAGCACCACAGGT